>NC_140993.1:268417920-268848431 GCF_052327205.1 Somniosus microcephalus
ATCTCCTCTCTGTCCCACCTCCTCTCTCCTCTCTCCCCCTCCTCTCTCTCCCACCTCCGATTCCCCCTCTCTCCTTCTCAGAGCCCCCGCTTTCTCTCCCCCTTCTCTCGATTCCCTCTCTCTGTCCCCTTTCGATCTTCTCCCCCCCCCCAACCAATGGATGCAGTGACCTTCTCCATACAAAGCCAAGGAAAGAGTAGCCCATGGTGCAGGCTGCAACTATTGGGTACTGCACATTCTCGGCTCCAGGATACCATGCACAGAAGGCCACAAAAGTATTCATGCAGATAATCACTCCATTTCTTAATCATCTGCTCATGCAAAGATTTAAGAAAGATGCCTAATTGAAAAGGTGAATAAAACAGATGCATGTTAATGGTCTCACACTACTACACGTGAGTCTACATCAACACTGGGTCTGTCCTCGGTCATGTATCACAGAGGATCAATGGAGCTCCAATCACCCATCACCATGTATGTCATCTGACCTGATCCCCAAGGAGGAGAGTCCATTCATTTTCATTAGACAGCTGATAAGTAGAGATCTGAGCCATTATTAGATAGAAGCCAGGTACCAAGAACTGCTTCCAAACAGCATAGCAAGCAGATGAACTCACGTTAAAATATGAGTGCATTGCCAGCATCCTGTTGATTACAGTACCTTCCTTAAACCATCGCAATACCCAACCAATGGGCTTCCACAGCTGGAGATGCAAGAGCTGCTGGACTCTTGGCAATCAGCTAAGTGAAGCATTGAATCATGGATATAGAGTGTGTGTTTACACGCTGGGCATTATCATTCCTTCCACCAGTTTTCAAGACTCAAATTTTCCTCCAGCTATATGGCGTTCATCTTCTTTCAGCAATGTGGAATACCTTACAGGAAAAGTTGCAGTACATCAGTTCATCTTGATAATCTAAAATATCCAATTCCAATGGCATGCACCAGTTTTACTCCTTGCCAACGGTTTAAATACCAGGTCCTTACTTAAGAAGCTTTGTCAAAAGGCATAGGCATCTTCAACATGACTCTCCTCAAGGGTGTTGAGTGACAGAAGTCTTCCTTCTCAGAAACTATTCCTCCTTTTGCCATTAACCACCTCACAGCTTGACCCTGGATCTTTGCATGCTGACCAAAGGAAACCCTTCCATCGCATACATAGGACCTTTGCACCATAAAGAACTGTTTGGACACATATCTTATATTCCATAAGGTTAGCCTGCATTGAGACTTTGCAGTCACTGAAGAAAAACGCATCTCAGAAAAGTCACAAAAATTGTGTCTAAGCTAAAGTTGACATCACCAGAACTTCCAGGTACTGATTGCAGATACTCTGGCAATGATCTTTCAATCCTCCTTAGATATGGGAGTGGTGCCAAAGAACTGGAAGATTCCAAATGTTACAACTCTGTTCAAAAAAGGGGAGAGGGATAAACCCGGCAACTACAGGCCAGTCAGCCTAATATTGGTGGTGGGGAAAATTCCAGAGACACTAAGATTTGGATCACAGATTACCCAAAGGGTCTTAGGAGTCATAAGTCATTTTATTAAGGAGCGACAGTTCAAATATAGTTAAATACAACACACAATCAGGAGAGACATAGTAGACATACAACCCATAACAGATAAGAACAGTTTACTAGCCCTGGAATGGATGGACAAGGGTTGAGGCAGAACGGTGGTCTTGGATCCCTGCAGCTTGCGGCAGTGGTCTCTTCCTCTTTGGTCATCTCCCGAGGCTGGCGGAGGTGTTAAGCCGAAGCTAGCATGAATCCAACCTGGGGAAGCCCTTCCCCTCTCTGCCGCCCCCCAGGAAGCTCTTACCCTCCCTGCCTATTTTTCCCCTTTCAGCTGCCCGTTTATATACCTTATTTTCTGGGGCCAGTGGATACCTCACATCAATCATTTGTTGTCCATTCAATTGTCCAATTACAGGGGAATAAGTACCTATGGCAGACCCCGCCCAGACTCATGAGGTCATTCCTCTGCCTATTTCCTGTTTGGACATCTTGCACTTTCTCCGAGACAGTTTGTTTATCATAAGGCTCCTTACTCGACCTCTTAACAAGCCTAGCTATGGTGACATGAAGGCCTGTTTCTGCGTTATGCCCTTGTAAATAAAAATAAAACAAAAAAGGTGACTCAACCGTGGCTAACGAGGGAAATTAGGGATAGCATAAGATCCAAGGAGAGGACATATAAATTGGCCAGAAAAAGCAGCAAACCTGAGGATTGGGAGCAGTTTAGGATTCAGCAAAGGAGGACAGAGGGATTAATTAAGAGGGGGATAATAGAGTATGAGAGTAAGCTTGCAGGGAACATAAAAACTGACTGTAAAAGCTTCTATAGATATGTGAAGAGAAAAACATTGGTGAAGTCAAGCGTAGGTCCCTTGCAGTCAGAATCAGGATAATTTATAATGGGGAACAAAGAAATGGCTGACCAATTAAATACATACTTTGGTTCTGTCTTCACAAAGGAGGACACAAATAACCTCCCAGAGATGTCGGGGAACAAAGGGTCTAATGAGAGGGAGGAACTGAATGAAATCAGTATTTGTAGGGAAGTGGTGTTAGGCAAATTGATGGGATTGAAGGTCGATAAATCCCCAGGGCCTGATAATCTACATCCTAGGGTACTTAAGGAAGTGGCCCTAGAAATAGTAGATGCATTGCTGGTCATCTTCCAAAATTCTATAGACTCTGGAACAGTCCCCATGGATTGGAGGGTAGCTAATGTAACCCCACTATTTAAAAAAGGTGGTAGAGAAAAAATGGGGAATTATAGACCGGTAAGCCTGACATGGGTAGTGGGGAAAATGCTAGAGTCCATTATAAAAGATGTAATAGCAGAGCACTTGGAGAACAGTGACAGGATCGGACAAAGTCAACATGGATTTACAAAAGGTAAATCATGCTTAACTAGTCTACTGGAATTTTTTCAGGATGTAACTGGTAGAATAGATAAGGGAGAACCAGTGGATGTGGTGTTTTTGGACTTTCAGAAGGCTTTCGATAAGGTCCCCTGTAAAGTTAAAGCACATGGGATTGGGGGTAAGGTACTGACTTGGATAGAGAACTGGTTGGCAGACAGGAAGCAAAGGGTTGGAATAAGTGGGTCTTTTTCCGAGTGGCAGGCAGTGACTAGTGGGGTACCACAGGGATCGGTGCTAGGATCCCAGTTATTCACAATATATATTAATGATCTAGACAAGGGAACTAGATGTAATATCTCCAAGTTTGCAGATGACACAAAGCTGGGTGGGTGTGTGTGCCATGAGGAGGATGCAGAGAAACTCCAGTATGATTTGGACAGGTTGGGTGATTGGGTTTCTTCTGTGTCATCAGCTTATCCTGTCTGCTGAGCTAGGCAAAACCATTTCTTTTACAAAACCATTATTTCTTTGACAATTCATAATTTCTTGCAATTCACGATTTCTTACAACACTAATCCAGGTCAAAATTAATTGACACTTGAAATATATGGGCGAATAAATGAGAATCCCAGCACGATTTGTTAATGTCAAATTGTGTGTAACTAACTTGATTGAGTTCCTTGATGAAGTAACATAGAGAATTGACCAGGGTGGTGCGGTTGATGTTGTATATATCGGCTTTCAAAAGGTGTTTGATAATGTACCACACAATAGGTTTGTTAGCAAAATTTAAGCCCATGGGATTAAAGGGATAGTGACTGCGTGGATAAGAAATTGGCTAAGGGACAGAAAGCAGTGGTGAATGAAAACAGAAAACGGTGGAAATACTCAGCAGGTCAGGCAGCATCTGTGGAGAGAGAAACAGAGTTAATGTTTCAGGTCGATGACCATTCATCAGAACTGATGGTGAATGGTTGTTTTTCAGACTGGAGGGAGGTGTGCAGTGGTAGAAACATAGAAACATAGAAAAATAGGAGCAGGAGTAGGCCATTTGGCCATTCGAGCCTGATCCGCCATTCAATAGGACCATGGCTGATCCTCTATCTCAATACCATATTCCTGCTCTCTCCACATAGCCCTTGATGCCTTTTGCATCTAGAAATCTATCTCTCTCCTTCTTAAATATATTCAGTGACTTGGCCTCCACAGCCTTCTGTGGTAGAGAATTCCACAGGTTCACCACCCTCTGAGTGAAGAAATTTCTCCTCATCTCAGTGTTAAATGTCCTACCCTGTATCCTGTGATTGTGACCCCTCATTCTAGAACCCCCAGCCAGAGGAAACATCTTCCCTGCATCCAGTCTGTCTAGCCCTGTCAGAATGTTATATGTTTCAATGAGATCCCCTCTCATTCTTCTAAACTCTAGTGAATACAGGCCTATTCAACCCAATCTCTCCTCATACGACAGTCCTGCCATCCCAGGAATCAGTCTGGTGAACATTCGCTGCACTCCCTCTATGGCTAGTATATTCTTTCTTAGGTAAGGAGACCAAAACTGCACACAGTACTCCAGGTGTGGTCTCACCAAGGCCCTGCATAACTGTAGTAAGACATTCTTGCTCCTGTACTCAAATCCTCTTGCAATGAAGGCCAACATACCATTTGCCTTCCTAACTGCTTGCTGCACCTGCATGTTTGCTTTCAGTGACTGGTGTACAAGGACACCCAGGTCCCTTTTTTACATCAACATTTCCCAATCTATCACCATTTAAATAATACTCTGCATTTCTGCTTTTCCTACTGAAGTGGATAACTTCACATTTATCCACGTTATACTGCATCTGCCATGTATTTGCCCACTCACTCAACTTGTCTAAATCACAACTTACAGCCCCACCTAGTTTTGTGTCATCAGCAAATTTGGAAATATTACATTTGGTTCCCTCATCCAAATCATCATTGATAGATATTGTGAATAGCTGGGGCCCAAGCACTAATCCCTGCAGTACTCCACTAGTCACCACTTGCCACCCCGAAAAAGACCCATTTATTCCTACTCTCTGTTTCCTGTCTGTTATCCAATTTTCAATCCATGCCAGAATATTACCCGCAATCCCATGTGCTTTAATTTTGCACATTAGCCTCTTATGTGGGACTTTATCAAAGGCCTTCTGAAAATCCAATTACACCACATTCACTGGGTCTCCCTTATCAATTCTACCAGTTACATCCTCAAAAAACTCCAGTAGGTTTGTCAAACACAATTTCCCTTTCAAAAATCCAAGTTGACTTTGTCTAATCCCGTTGATATTTTCTAAGTGTCCTGTTATCACATCCGTTATAATAGACTCTAGCATTTTCCCTACTACTGATGTTGGGCTAACTGGTCTTTAGTTCCCTGTTTTCTCTCTCCCTCCTTTTTTAAATAGTGGGGTTACATTTGCCACCCTCCAATCTGCAGGAACTGTTCCATAATCTATAGAATTTTGGAAGATGACAACCAATACATCCATTATTTCCATAACTACCTCTTTTAGTACTCTGGGATGCAGATTATCAGGGCCTAGGGATTTATCGGCTTTCAGTCCCGTTAATTTCTCCAGCACTTTTTTTACTAATACTAATTTCCTTTAATTTCTCCTTCTCACTCGACCCTTGGTTCCTTAGCATTTCTGGGAAGTAATTTGTGTCTTCTTCTGTGAAGACAGAACCAACGTATTTGTTTAATTGCTCAGCCATTTCCTTGTTCCCCATTATAAATTCCCCTGTTTCTGATTGTAAGAGACCTACATTTGTCTTCACTAATCATTTTATTTTTACATACTTGTAGAAGATTTTACAGTCCACTTTTATGTTCCTTGCAAGTTTACTCTCATACACGACTTTCCCCTCTTAATCAATCCCTTGGTCCTTTTTTGCTGAACTCTAAACTGCTCCCAATCCTCAGGCTTGCTACTTTTTCTCGTAACTTTATGACTCCTCTTTGGATCTAATTCTATCCTTATTTTCTTTTGTTAGCCATGGTTGGGCCATTTTTCCTTTTGTGTTTTTGCACCAGAAAGGAATGTATAACTGTTGCAATTCATGCATTCATTCCTTAAATGTTAGCCATTGCCTATCCACCATCATGCCTTTTAATGAAGCTCCCCAATCTATCATAGCCAACTCCCTCCTCATACCTTCGTAGTTTCCTTTGTTTAGATTTAGGACCCTAGTTTTGGATTGGACTACTTCACTTTCCATCTTAATGAAGCTGTTCCCCAGGGGTCAGTATTAGGACCACTGCTCCTTTTGATATATATTCATGACCTGGATTGGGACGTAATTACAAAATTTTCAGATGACAAAAAACTCAGAAACGTAGTAAACAGTGAGGAGGATAGTAACAGACTTCAGGAGGACATAGGCAGACTGGTGAAATGGGCAGACACAAGGCAGGTGAAATTTAATGCCGAGAAGCGTGAAGTGATTCATTTTGGTAGGAAGAATGAGGAGAGGCAATATGAACTAAGTGGTACAATTTTAACGGGGGGAACAGAGAGACCTGGGGTGTACGTACACACATCTTTGAAGGTGGCAGGACAAGTTGAGAAGGCTGTTAAAAAAGCATACGGGATCCTTGATGCTATAAATAGAGGTATAGTGTACAACAGAAAGGGTGTTATACTAAACTTTTATAAATCACAGCATAGGCCCCAAATTATTGTGGCCAATTCTGGGCTCCACACTTTAAGAAGGATGTCAAGGCCTTAAAGAAGGTGCAAAGGAGATTTACTAGAACAGAAATAGGGATGAGGGACTTCAGTTACGTGGAGAGACTGGAGAAGCTGGGCTGTTCTCCTTCGAGCAGAGAAGGTTAGGGGGAGATTTAATAGAGATGTTGAAAATCATGAAGGGCTTCGATAAAATAAGAAGGAATTGTTTCTACTGGCAGAAGGGTCTGTAGCCAAAGGACACGGATTTAAGGTAATTGGCAAAAGAACCAGGAGGGAAAAAATATTACACAGCATGTTGTTGTGATCTGGAATGCACTGCCTGAAAGGATGCTGGAAGCAGATTCAATAATTTTCAAAATTGAATTGGATAAATAATTGAAGGGGAAAAATCTACAGGGCTATGGGGAAAGAACGGAGGAGTGGGACTAATTGGATAGCTCTTTCAAAGAGCCGGCACAGGCATATATCTGTAAGATTCTATGATGCATCAACAATTGGAACAGATGTACCATGCATATCACAGTCTCTCCTCTTGAGCTTTGCAGAGCCACAGAGGGCACTCACCAGAACTCTCACTAATTAGACTATTTTCAAGACAGTGAGTAGCTCTGGATCCCCAGATGAATCTGTAAGCAACATATTATCGGGAACAAAAATAAACTTTCATTTGGAAAGGCATGGGTTAATCAAGGAGGGCCAGCATGGATTTGTAAAAGGTAAATTGTGTCTGACTAACTTGATTGAATTCTTTGATGAGATAACAGAGACGGTTGACCAAGGTTGCGTATATGGACTTTTGGAAAGCATTCCTTTTGTTCACTCCTGGTGCAGAGCCTCACCAGTTGGAAGCTCATATCTAGAAATCCTGTCCGGGCTGCCCATGGTTTCCTATCTATCAAGTGAATGGGAATGCAAACAGGAAGTTACCTTCAAGTGTTTAGAAAGTGTCACGTGTCCAAATACCGATCAAAAACAACAACTTGCATTGATATTGCTCCTTTAGCTGGAAAAACGACCCAAGTTGCTTCAGAGAAGCGTTATTATACACCTGCCAGTCTTAATCAATTAGACAACATATTTGCCCATTGGTGTGGGATCTTGGCTAAGTTGGCTTCTCCCTCCCCAATTCACAAGGACAGCTCTTCCCTTAACCACCTCTCCCCTGAACCGCCTCTCCCCCAACTGTTCAGAGCACGCACTCGCCCTGAGCACGATCCTTGGTGGCGGGTGCTCGCCATAGTTCAGCGAGGTCGATCTGGTCACTTGCTGCAGCGTTTCCTGCCCGGAGCAGCGGGTCTCAGAGCGGGGAGGAGGGCGAGGCGATGGAGCAGCATAGAGCGGGAGCGGCAACTTTCAGCGGACAGGTTCTTAACACAGAAACCCACACACACCGTGCCCAAGAACATGGAGTGGGAGCGCGGGCAGGAGTTACCGGCCCGAACAGACCCTGGTCAGCTTAGCAGGACCCCACACACACACCCCCACCACACACCCAGACAGAGCTTTTACACTGGGGCACTGTGGAGGAGGGAAATTAAAAATCACAACAAAAATACCTTTAATTCAGATAAATGCGGGTTCAGAGCATCTATTTCCTTGTCAAATGTAAATTCAAATATGTCAGGGATCTAACACCGGGGAGAGTGAAAGAAATTCACGGTGAAGTTTGATCCAGTCTTGGGACAAAGTTTTTCCTCCTCTCCCCTGTCTGACTGCACACATCTCCCAGCAATTCGTTTCTGATTTTAAAAGTGAGCAATCCTAAATTGAATTTTGAACTTCATAATTTCCGCGAGTGTAAATCCAATGGAAAGAAATGTGCAAGGAGACTATCGCACAGAGAGTAACTAACGGTCTCACGTTTTATAATGAAGGAGGTGGGGGACTGTAAACTGGGCGGGTTTTATGCCGACAGGAAATTCGCAGTCTCGGCCTGATAGGGGAGGGGGACTCGGGTCCTTCCCATTGTTATCAGTGGGGAGTAACCCAGTAACGAGGGAGGCTTAGTCACTGCACGATGTTCTGGGTGATTCTGGCGCTATTTTTACCCTGTACGTGTTTCTATTTTTTTATGTTATTTATGTCCATCATTGTGCAGCAGATGTTCAGCATTTTCAAATCAGGTCATTTTGTACATTTTTTTCCAGGTGGGTGTTTTGCTCAGACTTTGACACAGACTCCAATGTCGATTACAAAGGCGCCCACTAAAAGTGCCAGATTTAAGTGTACGATCAGCGGAGGGAGCGGCGTAACCCACTGGTACCAGCACATACCGGGTCAGGCGCCCGCCAGAATACTCTACTATGAAACCAGCACCATTCGGGATCCGGAATTCAACTCCCGGTTCAATGCAGATAAGAGGGACAATGTGTACACTTTAATGATTAATAAGATCGCGGAGAGTGACGCTGCCACTTATTTCTGCGCCGTTTGGGACAGCACAGTGCTCAACCGAGGCAGAAACCCTCGACAAAAACCCGGCGCTTTGGTTCTCTCCTCTTTCAGTTACCACACAAAAAAACTAGAACCAAATAGCGCCTTTAACATAGTAAAATGTCCCACAGGAGCTTCACAGGAGCAATTATCCAACAACATTTGACATCGAGCCAGATTTAATCAAACTTTTATGTTTCAAATGTAAAACAGAAATTCTGGCAGAGTTTCATATTTGTCCAGGGCTTAAAGGGTTAACATATGAGGACAAGTTGCATAAAGTTGGCTTGTATTCCCCTGAGTTAAGAAGGTTGAGAGGCGACCTAATCGAGATATTTAACACGATTATGGAATTGGATAGGGTAGACACAGGAAACCTATTTCCTCTGGTGGGAAAGTTCAGAACCTTAAAATTAGAGTCAGGCCGTTCAGGGGTGATGTCAGGAAGCACTTCTTCACACAAAGGGTAGTGGAAACCTGGAACTCTCTCCCTCAAAAGGCCGTGGATGCTGGGGGACAACTGGAGCTTTCAAGACTGAGATTGGTCGATTTTTGTTGGGTCAGAGTATCAAGGGATAAGGAGCAAAGGTGAGTAATCAGATTGAACGACGGAACAGGCTCGAGGGGCTGAATGACCTCCTCCTGTTCCTACCACAAGAAATTGTTTTGGCTAATCTCATCCTTTTACTTTCCCTACTGGATAAATCCCCAGGGCCTGATAATCTACATCCTAGGGTACTTAAGGAAGTGGCCCTAGAAATAGTAGATGCATTGCTGGTCATCTTCCAATATTCTATAGACTCTGGAACAGTCCCCATGGATTGGAGGGTAGCTAATGTAACCCCACTATTTAAAAAAGGTGGTAGAGAAAAAACGGGGAATTATAGCCTGACATGGGTAGTGGGGAAAATGCTAGAGTCCATTATAAAAGATGTAATAGCAGAGCACTTGGAGAACAGTGACAGGATCGGACAAAATCAACATGGATTTACAAAAGGTAAATCGTGCTTGACTAATCTACTGGAATTTTTTGAGGATGTAACTGGTAGAATAGATAAGGGAGAACCAGTGGATGTGGTGTATTTGGCCTTTCAGAAGGCTTTCGATAAGGTCCGGCATAAGAGATTAGCGTGTAAAGTTAAAGCACATGGGATTGGGGGCAAGGTACTGACTTGGATAGAGAACTGGTTGGCAGACAGGAAGCAAAGAGTTGGAATAAACGGGTCTTTTTCCAAGTGGCAGGCAGTGTCTAGTGAGGTACCGCACGGATTGGTGCTAGGACCCCAGCTATTCACAATATATATTAATGAACTAGACGAGGGAACTAGATGTAATATTGCCAAGATTGCAGATGACACAAAGCTAGGTGGGCGTGTGTGCTGTGAGGAGGATGCCGAGAAACTCCAGTATGATTCAGACAGGTTGGGTGATTGGGCAGATGCATGGCAGATGCAGTATAATGTGGATAAATGCGAGGTTATCCACTTTGGTGGCAAAAACAGGAAGGCAGATTATTATCTGAACAGCAATAGATTGGGAAAAGGGGAAGTGCAATGAGACCTGGGTGTCCTTGTGCACCATCGCTGAAGGTAAGCATGCAGGTGCAGCAGACGGTTAAGAAGGCAAATGGTATGCTGGCCTTCATAGCGCGAGGATTTGAGTACAGGAGCAAGGATGTACAGGGCCTTGGTGAGACCACACCTTGAGTATTGTGTGCAGTTTTGGTCGCCTTATCTGAGGAAGGATGTTCTTGCCATGGAGGGAGTGCAGCGAAGATTCACCAGACTGATACCTGGGATGGCAGAAACAACATATGAGAAGAGATTGGGTCGATTGGGCTTATATTCGCTGGAGTTTAGAAGAATGAGAGGGGATCTCATTGAAACTTATAAAATTCTAACAGGACTAGACAGACTAGATGCAGGAAGGATGTTCCCGATGGCGAGGGAGTCCAGAACCAGGGGTCACAGTTTAAGGATAAGGGGGTAAGCCATTTAGGACTGAGATGAGGAGGAATTTCTTCACCCAGGGAGTGGTGAACCTGTGGAATTCTCTACCACAGAAGGCAGTTGAGGCCAATTCATTAAATATATTCAAGAAGGAGTTAGATATATTTGTTAAGGCTAAAGGGATCAAGGGATATGGGGAGAAAGCAGGGACAGGGCACTGAATGATAATCAGCCATGATCTCATTAAGTGGCGGAACAGGCTCGAGGGACCAAATGGCCTAATCCTGCTCCTATCTTCTAGGTTTCTATGTAAACGACTGTAGGATTTGCAAAAATCCAGGAAAATACAGTCTACATTGTAAAACCCCTGAAATGGCCACATTTTATGAACACAAGATGGAGTTGGCAGATCACATGACTCATTTCAGAAGGAAAATCCGCATCGGAGCAATGGGAGGCTTTCAGAAGGGAGATTGAGATCATACAATGGCAACATGTTCCCGTAAAGGTCAAGGGTGGTTCCAAAAACCACAGGGAACCTTGGATGTCAGGGGATATACGGGAATGGATTAGGAAAAAAAGGAGGGCTTTTGGTAGATACAAAAGGCTAAAGACGGAGGAAGCCCTAGAGGAGTACAAAAAGTGCAGGGGGATACTTAAAAAAGAAATTAGGAGATCAAGGAGGGGCCATGAAATAACACTGGCAAGCAAAATAAAGGAAAATCCGAAGATGTTTTATAAGTATATTAAGGGTAAGAGGATAACTAGGGAAAAAATAGGGCCCTTTAGGGACAAAAGTGGCAATCTGTGTGTGGAGCCGGAAGATGTAGGAGGGGTTCTGAATGAATTTTTTGCGTCTGTTTTCACTATGGAGAAGGACGATGTAGACATAGAAATAGGGCGGGGGGACTGTGATATGCTCGAACATATTAACATCGAGCGGGGGGAGGTATTGGCGGTTTTAGCTGGCCTAAAAATGGATAAATCCCCAGGCCCGGATGAAATGTATCCCAGGCTGCTGTGTGAGGCAAAGGAGGAGATTGCGGGGGCTCTAACACATATATTCAGGACCTCTCTGGCCACAGGGGATGTGCCAGAGGACTGGAGAACCGCTAATGTAGTACCATTATTCAAGAAGGGTAGTAGGGAAAAACCGGGGAACTACAGGCCAGTGAGCCTAACATCAGTGGTAGGAAAATTATTGGAAAAAATTCTGAGGGACAAAATTTGTCTCCACTTGGAGAGGCAAGGATTAATCAGGGATAGTCAACATGGCTTTGTCAAGGGAAGATCATGTCTGACTAATTTGATTGAATTTTTTGAGGGGGTGACTAGGTGTGTGGATGAGGGTAACGCAGTGGATGTGGTATACATGGATTTCAGTAAGGCCTTCGATAAAGTCCCGCACAGGAGACTGGTCAAGAAGGTAAGAGCCCATGGAATCCAGGGTGCCTTGGCACATTGGATACAAAACTGGCTTAGTGGCAGAAGGCAGAGGGTGATGGTCGAAGGTTGTTTTTGTGACTGGAAGCCTGTGGCCAGTGGGGTACCACAGGGATCGGTGCTGGGTCCCTTGCTGTTTGTGGTCTACATTAATGACTTGGATATGAATGTAAAGGGTATGATCAGTAAGTTCGCGGATGATACAAAAATTGGTAGGGTGGTAAATAGCGAGGAGGGTAGCCTCAGTCTGCAGGACGATATAGATGGGTTGGTCAGATGGGCGGAACAGTGGCAAATGGAATTTAACCCGGAAAAGTGCGAGGTGATGCACTTTGGGGGGACTAACAAGGCAAAGGAATACACAATGAATGGAAAGACCCTAGGCAAGACGGAGGGTCAGAGGGATCTGGGTGTGCAAGTACACAGATCCCTGAAGGCGGCGGAACAGGTGGATAAGGTGGTAAAAAAGGCATATGGGATACTTGCCTTCATTAGCCGAGGCATTGAATATAAGAGCAAGGAGGTTATGATGGAGCTGTATAAAACACTGGTTAGGCCACAGCTGGAATATTGTGTGCAGTTCTGGTCGCCACACTACAGGAAGGATGTGATCGCGTTAGAGAGGGTGCAGAGGAGGTTCACCAGGATGTTACCAGGGCTGGAGCGCTTCAGCTATGAAGAGAGACTGGGCAGGTTGGGTTTGTTTTCCTTGGAGCTGAGGAGGCTGAGGGGGGACATGATTGAGGTGTACAAAATTATGAGGGGCATAGATAGGATGGATGCTGAGGAGCTTTTTCCCTTAGTAGAGGGGTCGATAACTAGGGGGCATAGATTCAAGGTAAAGGGCGGGAGGTTTAGAGGGGATTTGAGAAAGAACTTTTTCACCCAGAGGGTGGTTGGAGTCTGGAACTCACTGCCTGAAAGGGTTGTGGAGGCAGAAACCCTCACAACATTTAAGAAGCATTTGGATGTGCACTTGAAATGCCATAGCATACAAGGCTACGGGCCAAATGCTGGAATATGGGATTAGATTAGACAGGGCTTGATGGCTGGCGCGGACACGATGGGCCGAAGGGCCTCTATCCGTGCTGTATTACTCTATGACTCTATGACATACCACTGCAGTATCTTACAGAAACCTGAGTCACCACCAATTAGAAGATTGCAGAACTGACTGCAATTGATATGGTAAAATTGTTACAGAAGTAACGAAGTCAAAACAAAAGTATTTACACCTCAAGGTGTGTTAATTGCTAGCAAAATGCAAACCCATCTCTGAAATCGCAGAGCACAGACAAAACCTATTATCTGTACCAAACTCAGAGGGACACAGGACAGATCCCATTAGCTTCATTTACAAGACATTAAATTAAAGTACCCGCTTTTGTCAAAGCAGCCTGCCCATTACTTTAACAAAAGAAAACCCCTGATTTGGCGCCAAGATAAGAGCAAGAAAACAGTATAACTGTTGGGGGAAAAAAGAGACAAAAAGACAGTTACACAGACACGAGGTCAAAAGGCAGAGCGAGTGGAGAGGTTCGATTACGGTTCGAGGAGCACGGAGGGCCTACAAGTTCGAGCAGGAGAGCAGGTTCAGGAGCCGGTCCCATAAGGAAGATTGGAGATCCCAGACGATACAGGAGCACCAAGGTCAAGGACAGTTTTTTTAAACCCTGGTGAGCATAAAGGCCCAACTCCACCTAGCTGATCTAGTTGAGGTATACTTTAGACGGGAGGGCTTTTAATATTAAGGGCTTTGTAATTCGGGAGTGTTATTCGTTGTGCCGTGCGCTTTCTCCACCCCCGTTTTATTATATCGCTGATCTAGAATTGATGTATTATGATAGTCAAAGTAACTCTTGTGTGTTAAATTTTAGTTCCCATTGAGAGGCGTGTTCATGATTTTTGTCTGCATTGTTTCTTCACTCTCTATGTTTTATTCTCCTTAAAAATAAAGATACCTTTGATTTAAAACTTACCTTGTCTCACCTGATCCATTTGTCTTCCGAGTTACAAGTTGGGCCAACACATCAAGGTGGTCTGGCAATAAGCCCAGTGTCTAGAACTGGTGAGGGGGGAGCGCTTCGGAACCGCTCACGAGCAGTGTGAAATCAAAAACCGATCTCGCACACCACAAGCTCGTTAAAATGACCCCTTACACGACCTGTTCTTTGTGCAACTCCTTATCTGATATGATTGGTTTCTTCTGTGTCATCAGCTTATCCTGGCTGCTGAGCTAGGCAAAACCATTTCTTTTATAAAACCATTATTTCTTTTACAATTCATAATTTCTTGCAATTCACGATTTCTTACAACACTAATCCAGGTCAAAATTAATTGACACTTCAAATATATGGGCGAATAAATGAGAATCCCAGCACGATTTGTTAATGTCAAATTGTGTGTAACTGACTTGATTGAGTTCCTTGATGAAGTAACATAGAGGATTGACCAGGGTGGTGCGGTTGATGTTGTATATATCAGCTTTCAAAAGGTGTTTGATGAAGTACCACACAATAGGTTTGTTAGCAAAATTGAAGCCCATGGGATTAAAGGGAAAGGTACTGCGTGGATAAGAAATTGGCTTAGGGACAGAAAGTAGTGGTGAATGAAAACAGAAAACGTTGGAAAGACTCAGCAGGTCAGGCAGCATCTGTGGAGAGAGAAACAGAGTTAATGTTTCAGGTCGATGACCATTCATCGGAACTGATGGTGAATGGTTGTTTTTCAGACTGGAGGGAAGTGTGCAGTGGTAGAAACATAGAAACATAGAAAAATAGGAGCAGGAGTAGGCCATTTGGCCATTCGAGCCTGATCCGCCATTCAATAGGACCATGGCTGATCCTCTATCTCAATACCATATTCCCACTCTCTCCCCATACCCCTTGATGCCTTTTGCATCTAGAAATCTATCTCTCTCCTTAAATATATTCAGTGACTTGGCCTCCACAGCCTTCTGTGGTAGAGAATTCCACAGGTTCACCACCCTCTGAGTGAAGAAATTTCCCCTCATCTCAGTCTTAAATGTCCTACCCTGTATCCTGAGACTGTGACCCCTCGTTCTAGACCCCCCAGCCAGAGGAAACATCTTCCCTGCATCCAGTCTGTCTAGCCCTGTCAGAATGTTATATGTTTCAATGAGATCCCCTCTCATTCTTCTAAACTCTAGTGAATACAGGCCTATTCGACCCAATCTCTCCTCATACGACAGTCCTGCCATCCCAGGAATCAGTCTGGTGAACCTTCGCTGCATTCCCTCTATGGCTAATATATTCTTTCTTAGGTAAGGAGACCAAAACTGCACACAGTACTCCAGGTGTGGTCTCACCAAGGCCCTGTATAACTGTAGTAAGACATTCTTGCTCCTGTACTCAAATCCTCTTGCAATGAAGGCCAACATACCATTTGCCTTCCTAACTGCTTGCTGCACCTGCATGTTTGCTTTCAGTGACTGGTGTACAAGGACACCCAGGTCCCTCTGTACATCAACATTTCCCAATCTATCACCATTTAAATAATACTCTGCATTTCTGCTTTTCCTACTGAAGTGGATAACTTCACATTTATCCACATTATACTGCATCTGCCATGTATTTGTCCACTCACTCAACTTGTCTAAATCACAACTCACAGTCCCACCTAGTTTTGTGTCATCAGCAAATTTGGAAATATTACATTTGGTTCCCTCATCCAAATCATTGATATATATTGTGAATAGCTGGGGCCCAAGCACTGATCCCTGCAGTACTCCACTAGTCACCACTTGCCACCCTGAAAAATCCATTTATTCCTACTCTCTGTTTCCTATCTGTTATCCAATTTTCAATCCATGCCAGAATATTACCCGCAATCCCATGTGCTTTAATTTTGCACATTAACCTCTTATGTGGGACTTTATCAAAGGCCTTCTGAAAATCCAATTACACCACATCCACTGGTTCTCCCTTATCAATTCTACCAGTTACATCCTCAAAAAACTCCAGTAGGTTTGTCAAACACAATTTCCCTTTCATAAATCCATGTTGACTTTGTCTAATCCCGTTGATATTTTCTAAGTGTCCTGTTATCAGATCCTTTATAATAGACTCTAGCATTTTCCCTACTACTGATGTTAGGCTAACTCGTCTGTAGTTCCCTGTTTTCTCTCTCCCTCCTTTTTTAAATAGTGGGGTTACATTTGCCACCCTCCAATCTGCAGGAACTGTTCCATAATCTATAGAACTTTGGAAGATGACAACCAATAGATCCATTATTTCCATAGCTACCTCTTTTAGTACTCTGGGATGCAGATTATCAGGGCCTAGGGATTTATCGGCCTTCAGTCCCATTAATTTCTCCAGCACTTTTTTTACTAATACTAATTTCCTTTAATTTCTCCTTCTCACTAGACCCTTGGTTCCTTAGCATTTCTGGAAAGTTATTTGTGTCCTCTTTTGTGAAGACAGAACCAAAGTATTTGTTTAATTGCTCTGCCATTTCCTTGTTCCCCATTATAAATTCTCCAGTTTCTGACTGTAAGGGACCTACATTTGTCTTCACTAATCTTTTTATTTTTACATACTTGTAGAAGATTTTACAGTCTACTTTTATGTTCCTTGCAAGTTTACTCTCATACACGACTTTCCCCTCTTAATCAATCCCTTGGTCCTTTTTTGCTGAACTCTAAACTGCTCCCAATCCTCAGGCTTGCTACTTTTTCTCGTAACTTTATATGACTCCTCTTTGGATCTAATTCTATCCTTATTTTCTTTTGTTTGCCATGGTTGGGCCGTTTTTCCTTTTGTGTTTTTGCACCAGAAAGGAATGTATAACTCTTGCAATTCATGCATTCATTCCTTAAATGTTAGCCATTGCCTATCCACCATCATGCCTTGTAATGAAGCTCCCCAATCTATCATAGCCAACTCCTTCCTCATACCTTCGTAGTTTCCTTTGTTTAGATTTAGGACCCTAGTTTTGGATTGGACTACTTCACTTTCCATCTTAATGAAGCTGTTCCCCAGGGGTCAGTATTAGGACCACTGCTCTTTTTGATCTATATTAATGACCTGGATTGTGCCAGAATTTCAAAATTTTCAGATGACAAACTCAGAAATGCAGTAAAGTGAGGAGGACATAGACAGACTGGTGAAATGGGCAGACACAAGGCAGATGAAATTTAATGCAGAGAAGTGTGAAGTGATTCATTTTGGTAGGAAGAATGAGGAGAGGCAATATGAACTAAATGGTACAATTTTAACGGGGGGAACAGAGAGACCTGGGGTGTACGTACACACATCTTTGAAGGTGGCAGGACAAGTTGAGAAGGCTGTTAAAAAAGTATACAGGATCCTTGATGCTATAAATAGAGGTATAGTGTACAACAGAAAGGGTGTTATACTAAAATTTTATAAAACACAGCATAGGCCCCAAATTATTGTGGCCAATTCTGGGCTCCACACTTTAAGAAGGATGTCAAGGCCTTAAAGAACGTGCAAAGGAGATTTACTAGAACAGTAATAGGGATGAGGGACTTCAGTTACGTAGAGAGACTGGAGAAGCTGGGCTGTTCTCCTTCGAGCAGAGAAGGTTAGGGGGAGATTTAATAGAGATGTTGAAAATCATGAAGGGCTTCGATAAAATAAGAAGGAATTGTTTCTACTGGCAGAAGGGTCTGTAACCAAAGGACACGGCTTTAAGGTAATTGGCAAAAGAACCATGAGGGAAAAAATATTACACAGCATGTTGTTGTGATCTGGAATGCACTGCCTGAAAGGATGGTGGAAGCAGATTCAATAATTTTCGAAATTGAATTGGATAAATACTTGAAGGGGAAAAATCTACAGGGCTATGGGGAAAGAACGGAGGAGTGGGACTAATTGGGTAGCTCTTTCAAAGAGCCGGCACAGGCATGATAGGCCGAATGGCATATATCTGTAAGATTCTATGATGCATCAACAATTGGAACAGATGTACCATGCATATCACAGTCTCTCCTCTTGAGCTTTGCAGAGCCACAGAGGGCACTCACCAGAACTCCCACTAATTGGACTATTTTCAAGACAGTGAGTAGCTCTGGATCCCCAGATGAATCTGTAAGCAACATATTATCGGGAACAAAAATAAACTTTCATTTGGAAAGGCATGGGTTAATCAAGGAGGGCCAGCATGGATTTGTAAAAGGTAAATTGTGTCTGACTAACTTGATTGAATTCTTTGATGAGATAACAGAGACGGTTGACCAAGGTTGCGTATATGGACTTTTGGAAAGCATTCCTTTTGTTCACTCCTGGTGCAGAGCCTCGCCAGTTGGAAGCTCATATCTAGAAATCCTGTCCGGGCTGCCCATGGTTTCCTATCTATCAAGTGAATGGGAATGCAAACAGGAAGTTACCTTCAAGTGTTTAGAAAGTGTCATGTGTCCAAATATCGATCAAAAACAACAACTTGCATTGATATTGCTCCTTTAGCTGGAAAAACGACCCAAGTTGCTTCAGAGGAGCGTTATTATACACCTGCCAGTCTTAATCAATTAGACAACATATTTGCCCATTGGTGTGGGATCTTGGCTAAGTTGGCTTCTCCCTCCCCAATTCACAAGGGCAGCTCTTCCCTTAACCACCTCTCCCCATCAAGGGTTCCCTCTCCCCTGAACCGCCTCTCCCCCAACTGTTCAGAGCACGCACTCGCCCTGAGCACGATCCTTGGTGGCGGGTGCTCGCCATAGTTCAGCGAGGTGGATCTGGTCACTTGCTGCAGCGTTTCCTACCCGGAGCAGCGGTTCTCAGAGCGGGGAGGAGGGCGCGGCGATGGAGCAGCATAGAGCGGAAGCGGCAACTTTCAGCGGCCAGGTTCTTAACACAGAAACCCACACACACCGTGCCCAAGAACATGGAATGGGAGCTCGGGCAGAAGTTACCGACCCGAACAGACCCTGGTCAGCTTAGCAGGACCCCACACACACACCCACCACACACCCAGACAGAGCTTTTACACTGGGGCACTGTGGAGGAGGGAAAGTAAAAATCACAACAAAACTACCTTTAAATGCGGGTTCAGAGCACCTATTTCCTTGTCAAATGTAAATTCAAATATGTCAGGGATCTAACACTGGGGAGAGTGAAACAAATTCACGGTGAAGTTTGATCCAGTCTTGGGAGAAAGTTTTTCCTCGTCTCCCCTGTATGACTGCACACATCTCCCAGCTGCTGCAACCATAACTCGTAGCAATTCGTTTCTGATTTTAAAAGTGAGCAATCCGAATTTGAATTTCATAATTTCCGCGAGTGTAAAACCATTGGAAAGAAATGTGCAAGGAGACTATCGCACAGAGAGTAACTAACGGTCTCACGTTTTATAATGAAGGAGGTGGGGGACTGTAAACTGGGCGGGTTTTGTGCCGACAGGAAATTCGCAGTCTCGGCCTGATAGGGGAGGGGACTCGGGTCCTTCCCATTGTTATCAGTGGGGATTAACCGAGTAACGAGGGAGGCTTGGTCACTGCACGATGTTCTGGGTGATTCTGGCGCTATTTTTACCCTGTACGTGTTTCTATTTTTTAATGTTATTTATGTCCATCATTGTGCAGCAGATGTTCAGCATTTTCAAATCAGGTCATTTTGTACATTTTTTTTCCAGGTGTGTGTTTTGCTCAGACTTTGACACAGACTCCAATGTCGATTACAAAGGCGCCCACTAAAAGTGCCAGATTTAGGTGTACGATCAGCAGAGGGAGCAGCGTAACCCACTGGTACCAGCACATACCGGGTCAGGCGCCCGCCAGAATACTCTACTATGAAACCAGCACCATTCGGGATCCGGAATTCAACTCCCGGTTCAATGCAGATAAGAGCGACAATGTGTACATTTTAATCATTAATGACATCGCGGAGAGTGACGCTGCCACTTATTACTGCGCCGTTTGGGACAGCACAGTGCTCAACCGAGGCAGAAACCCTCGACAAAAACCCGGCGCTTTGGTTCTCTCCTCTTTCAGTTACCACACAAAAAAACTAGAACCAAATAGCGCCTTTAACATAGTAAAACGTCCCACAGGAGCTTCACAGGAGCAATTATCCAACAACATTTGACACCGAGCCAGATTTAATCAAACTTTTATGTTTCAAATGTAAAACATAAATTCTGGCAGAGTTTTATATTTGTCCAGGGCTTAAAGGATATTTAACACGATTAAGGAATTGGATAGGGTAGATACAGGAAAACTATTTCCTCTGGTGGGAAAGTTCAGAACCTTAAAATTAGAGTCAGGCCGTTCAGGGGTGATGTCAGGAAGCACTTCTTCACACAAAGGGTAGTGGAAACCTGGAACTCTCTCCCTCAAAAGGCCGTGGATGCTGGGGGACAACTGGAGCTTTCAAGACTGAGATTGGTCGATTTTTGTTGGGTCAGAGTATCAATGGATAAGGAGCAAAGGTGAGTAATCAGATTGAACGACGGAACAGGCTCGAGGGGCTGAATGACCTCCTCCTGTTCCTATGATACACAAGAAATTGTTTTGGCTAATCTCATCCTTTTACTTTCCCTACTGGACAAATCCCCAGGGCCTGATAATCTACATCCGAGGGTACTTAAGGAAGTGGCCCTAGAAATAGTAGATGCATTGCTGGTCATCTTCCAATATTCTATAGACTCTGGAACAGTCCTCATGGATTGGAGGGTAGCTAATGTAACCCCACTATTTAAAAAAGGTGGTAGAGAAAAAATGGGGAATTATAGCCTGACATGGGTAGTGGGGAAAATGCTAGAGTCCATTATAAAAGATGTAATAGCAGAGCACTTGGAGAACAGTGACAGGATCGGACAAAATCAACATGGATTTACAAAAGGTAAATCACGCTTGACTAATCTACTGGAATTTTTTGAGGATGTAACTGGTAGAATAGATAAGGGAGAACCAGTGGATGTGGTGTATTTGGACTTTCAGAAGGCTTTTGATAAGGTCCCACATAAGAGATTAGCGTGTAAAGTTAAAGCACATGGGATTGGGGGCAAGGTATTGACTTGGATAGAGAACTGGTTGGCAGACAGGAAGCAAAGAGTTGGAATAAACGGGTCTTTTTCCGAGTGGCAGGCAGTGTCTAGCGAGGTAACGCAGGGATCATTGCTAGGACCCCAGCTATTCACAATATATATTAATGATCTAGACGAGGGAACTAGATGTAAGGTCTCCAAGATTGCAGATGACACAAAGCTGGGTGGGCGTGTGTGCTGTGAGGAGGATGCCGAGAAACTCCAGTATGATTCAGACAGGTTGGGTGATTGGGCAGATGCATGGCAGATGCAGTATAATGTGGATAAATGCGAGGTTATCCACTTTGGTGGCAAAAACAGGAAGGCAGATTATTAACTGAACAGCAATAGATTGGGAAAAGGGGAAGTGCAATGAGACCTGGGTGTCCTTGTGCACCAGTCGCTGAAGGTAAGCATGCAGGTGCAGCAGGCGGTTAAGAAGGCAAATGGTATGCTGGCCTTCATAGCGAGAGGATTCAAGTACAGGAGCAAGGATGTACAGGGCCTTGGTGCGACCACACATTGAGTATTGTGTGCAGTTTTGGTCGCCTTATCTGAGGAAGGATGTTCTTGCCATGGAGGGAGTGCAGCGAAGATCCACCAGACTGATACTTGGGATGGCAGAAATGACGTATGAGGAGAGATTGGGTCGATTGGGCTTATATTCGCTGGAGTTTAGAAGAATGAGAGGGGATCTCATTGAAACTTATAAAATTCTAACAGGACTAGATGCAAGAAGGATGTTCCCAATGGCGGGGGAGTCCAGAACCAGGGGTCACAGTCTAAGGATAAGGGGTAAGCCATTTAGGACTGAGTTGAGGAGGAATTTCTTCACCCAGAGAGTGGTGAACCTGTGGAATTTTCTACCACAGAAGGCAGTTGAGGCCAATTCATTAAATATATTCAAGAAGGAGTTAGATATATTTCTTAAGGCTAAAGGGATCAAGGGATATGGGGAGAAAGCAGGGGAGAAAGCAGGGACGGGTTACTGAATGATGATCAGCCATGATCTCATTAAGTGGCGGAACAGGCTCGAGGGACCAAATGGCCTACTCCTGCTCCTATCTTCTATGTTTCTATGTAAACGACCTCTGTTCTTTGTGCAACTCCTTATCTGATATGATTGGTTTCTTCTGTGTCATCAGCTTATCCTGGCTGCTGAGCTAGGCAAAACCATTTCTTTTATAAAACCATTATTTCTTTGACAATTCATAATTTCTTGCAATTCACGATTTCTTACAACACTAATCCAGGTCAAAATTAATTGACACTTGAAATATATGGGCGAATAAATGAGAATCCCAGCACGATTTGTTAATGTCAAATTGTGTGTAACTAACTTGATTGAGTTCCTTGATGAAGTAACATAGAGAATTGACCAGGGTGGTGCGGTTGATGTATATATCGGCTTTCAAAAGGTGTTTGATAAAGTACCACACAATAGGTTTGTTAGCAAAATTTAAGCCCATGGGATTAAAGGGATAGTGACTGCGTGGATAAGAAATTGGCTAAGGGACGGAAAGCAGTGGTGAATGAAAACAGAAAACGGTGGAAATACTCAGCAGGTCAGGCAGCATCTGTGGAGAGAGAAACAGAGTTAATGTTTCAGGTCGATGACCATTCATCAGAACTGATGGTGAATGGTTGTTTTTCAGACTGGAGGGAGGTGTGCAGTGGTAGAAACATAGAAACATAGAAAAATAGGAGCAGGAGTAGGCCATTTGGCCATTCGAGCCTGATCCGCCATTCAATAGGACCATGACTGATCCTCTATCTCAATACCATATTCCTGCTCTCTCCCCATACCCCTTGATGCCTTTTGCATCTAGAAATCTATCCCTCTCCTTCTTAAATATATTCAGTGACTTGGCATCCACAGCCTTCTGTGGTAGAGAATTCCACAGGTTCACCACCCTCTGAGTGAAGAAATTTCTCCTCATCTCAGTGTTAAATGTCCTACCCTGTATCCTGAGACTGTGACCCCTCGTTCTAGACCCCCCAGCCAGAGGAAACATCTTCCCTGCATCCAGTCTGTCTAGCCCTGTCAGAATTTTATATGTTTCAATGAGATCCCCTCTCATTCTTCTAAACTCTAGTGAATACAGGCCTATTCAACCCAATCTCTCCTCATACGACAGTCCTGCCATCCCAGGAATCAGTCTGGTGAACATTCACTGCACTCCCTCTATGGCTAGTCATAGAGTCATAGAGTTATACAGCACGGATAGAGGCCCTTCGCCCCATCGTGTCCGCGCCGGCCATCAAGCCCTGTCTAATCTAATCCCATATTCCTGCATTTGGTCCGTAGCTTTGTATGCTATGGCATTTCAAGTGCTCATCCAAATGCTTCTTAAATGTTGTGAGGGTTCCTGCCTCCACAACCCTTTCAGGCAGTGAGTTCCAGACTCCAACCACCCTCTGGGTGAAAAAGTTCTTTCTCAAATCCCCTCTAAACCTCCCGCCCTTTACCTTGAATCTATGCTCCCTAGTTATTGACCCCTCTACTAAGGGAAAAAGCTCCTCAGCATCCATCCTATCTATGCCCCTCATAATTTTGTACACCTCAATCATGTCCTCCCTCAGCCTCCTCTGCTCCAAGGAAAACAAACCCAATCTGCCCAGTCTCTCTTCATAGCTGAAGCGCTCCAGCCCTGGTAACATCCTGGTGAACCTCCTCTGCACCCTCTCTAACGCGATCACATCCTTCCTGTAGTGTGGCGACCAGAACTGCACACAGTATTCCAGCTGTGGCCTAACCAGTGTTTTATACAGCTCCATCATAACCTCCTTGCTCTTATATTCAATGCCTCGGCTAATGAAGGCAAGTATCCCATATGCCTTTTTTACCACCTTATCCACCTGTTCCGCCGCCTTCAGGGATCTGTGTACTTGCACACCCAGATCCCTCTGACCCTCCGTCTTGCCTAGGGTCTTTCCATTCATTGTGTATTCCCTTGCCTTGTTAGTCCCCCCAAAGTGCATCACCTCGCACTTTTCCGGGTTAAATTCCATCTGCCACTGTTCCGCCCATCTGACCAACCCATCTATATCGTCCTGCAGACTGAGGCTACCCTCCTCGCTATTTACCACCCTACCAATTTTTGTATCATCTGCGAACTTACTGATCATACCTTTTACATTCATATCCAAGTCATTAATGTAGACCACAAACAGCAAGGGACCCAGCACCGATCCCTGTGGTACCCCACTGGCCACAGGCTTCCAGTCACAAAAACAACCTTCGACCATCACCCTCTGCCTTCTGCCACTAAGCCAGTTTTGTATCCAATGTGCCAAGGCACCCTGGATTCCATGGGCTCTTACCTTCTTGACCAGTCTCCTGTGCGGGACTTTATCGAAGGCCTTACTGAAATCCATGTATACCACATCCACTGCGTTACCCCCCTCAAAAAATTCAATCAAATTAGTCAGACATGATCTTCCCTTGACAAAGCCATGTTGACTATCCCTGATTAATCCTTGCCTCTCCAAGTGGAGACAAATTTTGTCCCTCAGAATTTTTTCCAATAATTTTCCTACCACTGATGTTAGGCTCACTGGCCTGTAGTTCCCCGGTTTTTCCCTACTACCCTTCTTGAATAATGGTACTACATTAGCGGTTCTCCAGTCCTTTGGCACATCCCCTGTGGCCAGAGAGGTCCTGAATATATGTGTTAGAGCCCCCGCAATCTCGTCCTTTGCCTCGCACAGCAGCCTGGGATACATTTCATCCGGGCCTGGGGATTTATCCATTTTTAGGCCAGCTAAAACCGCCAATACCTCCTCCCTCTCGATGTTAATATGTTCGAGCATATCACAGTCCCCCCGCCCTATTTCTATGTCTGCATCGTCCTTCTCCATAGTGAAAACAGATGCAAAAAATTCATTTAGAACCCCTCCTACGTCTTCCGGCTCCACACACAGATTGCCACTTTTGTCCCTAATGGGCCCTATTTTTTCCCTAGTTATCCTCTTACCCTTAATATACTTATAAAACATCTTAGGATTTTCCTTTATTTTGCTCGCCAGTGTTATTTCATGGCCCCTCCTTGATCTCCTAATTTCTTTTTTAAGTATCCCCCTGCACTTTTTGTACTCCTCTAGGGCTTCCTCCGTCTTTAGGCTTTTGTATCTACCAAAAGCCCTCCTTTTTTTCCTAATCCATTCTCGTATATCCCCTGACATCCAAGGTTCCCTGTGGTTTTTGGAACCACCCTTGACCTTTACGGGAACATGTTGCCATTGTATGATCTCAATCTCCCTTCTGAAAGCCTCCCATTGCTCCGATGCGGATTTTCCTGCAAGTAGCTGATCCCAGTCCATTTTGGTCAGATCCTGCCTTATCCTATTAAAATCGGCCTTCCCCCAATTTAGAACCTTTATTTCCGGCCCATCCCTGTCCTTTTCCATGACCACCTTAAATCTTACCATATTATGGTCACTATCACCAAAGTGCTCACCTACTAGCACTTTTTCCACTTGGCCGGCCACATTCCCTAGAATTAGGTCCAGTACCGCCCCCTCTCTTGTAGGACTTTCTACATGCTGGCTCAAAAAGCTCTCCTGGATGCACTTTAAGAATTCTACACCCTCTGAGCCTTTCACACTCTGACTATCCCAGTTAATATTGGGGAAGTTGAAATCCCCCATTATTATTACCCTATTATTTGCACATTTCTCTGAGATTTGCCTACATATCTTTTCCTCTATCTCCCCCTGACTGTTTGGAGGCCTATAGTACACTCCCAGCAAAGTGCTTGCCCCCTTTTTGTTTTTAAGCTCCACCCATATGGCCTCATTAGAGGAACCTGCTAATATATCATCCCTCCTTACTGCAGTAATTGACTCCTTAATTAATATTGCGACAGCCCCTCCTCTTATACCTCCCCCTCTGTCTCGCCTGAAGATTCTGTACCCCGGAATATTGAGCTGCCAGTCTTGCCCCTCCCTCAACCATGTCTCCGTGATAGCAACAATATCATACTCCCATGTGTTTATCAACACCTTCAGTTCATCCACCTTATTTGCAAGACTCCTTGCATTAAAATAGATGCCATCCAGCCTTGCCCTTATATATTTGCCCTGTCTACCAAGCTGACTTGTTTTTTTCTCTATAATTGGCAGCACATCACCCCCTATTTCAGCTCCCCTCTGTATCCCATCCCCCTGCCAAGTTAGTTTAAACCCCCCCCCAACAGTGCTAGCAAACCTCCCCGCAAGGATATTTGTCCCGCTCTGGTTCAGGTGCAACCCGTCCGACTTGTACAAGTCCCACCTTTCCCAGAAGCAGGCCCAGTGATCCAGGAAAGTAAAACCCTCCCCCCTACACCAACTCTTTAGCCACGCATTCATCTGCTCTATCCTCCCATTCCTATACTTACTAGCACGTGGCACTGGGAGTAATCCAGAGATTACAACCTTCGAGGTCCTGCTCTTTAATCTGTTACCTAGCTCCCTAAATTCTTGATGCAGGACCTCATCCCCCTTCCTTCCTATGTCGTTGGTCCCAATGTGGACCACGACCTCTGCCTGCTCCCCCTCCCCCTTAAGAATGCCCTGTAGCCGCTCAGTGACATCCCAGACCCTGGCCCCAGGGAGGCAACAAACCATCCTGGAGTCACGTTTGCGGCCACAGAAACGCCTATCTGTTCCCCTTATGATAGAATCCCCTACCACTATTGCTCTCCCACTCTTTTTCCTCCCTTCCTGAGCAGCAGAAGCATCCCTGGTGCCAGGAAGCTGGCTGCTGCTGCCTTCCCCTGGTGAGTCATCCCCCTCAACAGTATCCAACTTGGTATACCTGTTTGAAAGGGGGATGTCCGCAGGGGTTCCCTGCACTTCCTGCCTGCCTCTGTTGCTCTGCCTGATGGTCACCCCCTGTGCAGCCCTACCCTGAGGCGTGAACAACTCGCTAAACGTGCTATCCACGACCCTCCCAGCATCGCGCATGCTCCAAAATTCATCCACCCGCAGCTCGAGCGCTGCAATGCGGTCTACAAGTAGCTGCAGCTGGATGCATTTCCCGCACACATGGTCTTCAGGGACACTGGCAGCATCCCTGACTTCCCACATGGAGCAAGAGGAGCAGAACATGGGTCTGAACTCTCCTGCCATGACTTACTCCTTTAATTAATTAAAAAATTTATTCAATACCCCAGTTACAGGTATACTCTAGGGCGCTTTATTTACCAACTGTCCCCACTAGACCAGAGACCCTAGAAATTTAACACCACAGAAGTCAAGCTTGTATTGAAAAGAGAGAAATACTCACCAACCAATCACTTACCTGCTCCCTGGTGACGTCACACTCTGATTACTTTTTACCTCTCTCCCCGCTGCTGAGTTGGTATGCCTCGGTGCTCTCCGGTTTTTATACCGGGCTCCTCACCTCCCAGGCTCCGTGCTCCGACTGCTCTCGGGCCTCGCTGCTCTCCGGTTTTTATACCGGGCTCCTCACCTCCCAGGCTCCGTGCTCTGACTGCTCTCGGGCCTCGCTGCTCTCCGGTTTTTATACCGGGCTCCTCACCTCCCAGGCTCCGTGCTCCGACTGCTCTCGGGCCTCGCTGCTCTCCGGTTTTTATACCGGGCTCCTCACCTCCCAGGCTCCGTGCTCCGACTGCTCTCGGGCCTCGCTGCTCTCCGGTTTTTATACCGGGCTCCTCACCTCCCAGGCTCCGTGCTCCGACTGCTCTCGGGCCTCGGTGCTCTCCGGTTTTTATACCGGGCTCCTCACCTCCCAGGCTCCGTGCTCCGACTGCTCTCGGGCCTCGCTGCTCTCCGGTTTTTATACCGGGCTCCTCACCTCCCAGGCTCTGTGCTCCGACTGCTCTCGGGCCTCGCTGCTCTCCGGTTTTTATACCGGGCTCCTCACCTCCCAGGCTCCGTGCTCCGACTGCTCTCGGGCCTCGCTGCTCTCCGGTTTTTATACCGGGCTCCTCACCTCCCAGGCTCCGTGCTCCGACTGCTCTCGGGCCTCGCTGCTCTCCGGTTTTTATACCGGGCTCCTCACCTCCCAGGCTCCGTGCTCCGACTGCTCTCGGGCCTCGCTGCTCTCCGGTTTTTATACCGGGCTCCTCACCTCCCAGGCTCCGTGCTCCGACTGCTCTCGGGCCTCGCTGCTCTCCGGTTTTTATACCGGGCTCCTCACCTCCCAGGCTCCGTGCTCCGACTGCTCTCGGGCTTCGCTGCTCTCCGGTTTTTATACCGGGCTCCTCACCTCCCAGGCTCCGTGCTCCGACTGCTCTCGGGCCTCGGTGCTCTCCGGTTTTTATACCGGGCTCCTCACCTCCCAGGCTCCGTGCTCTGACTGCTCTCGGGCCTCGGTGCTCTCCGGTTTTTATACCGGGCTCCTCACCTCCCAGGCTCTGTGCTCCGACTGCTCTCGGGCCTCGGTGCTCTCCGGTTTTTATACCGGGCTCCTCACCTCCCAGGCTCCGTGCTCCGACTGCTCTCGGGCCTCGGTGCTCTCCGGTTTTTATACCGGGCTCCTCACCTCCCAGGCTCTGTGCTCCGACTGCTCTCGGGCCTCGCTGCTCTCCGGTTTTTATACCGGGCTCCTCACCTCCCAGGCTCCGTGCTCCGACTGCTCTCGGGCTTCGCTGCTCTCCGGTTTTTATACCGGGCTCCTCACCTCCCAGGCTCCGTGCTCCGACTGCTCTCGGGCCTCGCTGCTCTCCGGTTTTTATACCGGGCTCCTCACCTCCCAGGCTCCGTGCTCCGACTGCTCTCGGGCCTCGCTGCTCTCCGGTTTTTATACCGGGCTCCTCACCTCCCAGGCTCCGTGCTCCGACTGCTCTCGGGCCTCGCTGCTCTCCGGTTTTTATACCGGGCTCCTCACCTCCCAAGCTCCGTGCTCCGACTGCTCTCGGGCCTCACTGCTCTCCGGTTTTTATACCGGGCTTCTCACCTCCCAGGCTCCGTGCTCCGACTGCTCTCGGGCCTCGCTGCTCTCCGGTTTTTATACCGGGCTCCTCACCTCCCAGGCTCCGTGCTCCGACTGCTCTCGGGCCTCGCTGCTCTCCGGTTTTTATACCGGGCTCCTCACCTCCCAGGCTCCGTGCTCCGACTGCTAGTATATTCTTTCTTAGGTAAGGAGACCAAAACTGCACACAGTACTCCAGGTGTGGTCCCACCAAGGCCCTGTATAACTGTAGTAAGACATTCTTGCTCCTGTACTCAAATCCTCTTGCAATGAAGGCCAACATACCATTTGCCTTCCTAACTGCTTGCTGCACCTGCATGTTTGCTTTCAGTGACTGGTGTACAAGGACACCCAGGTCCCTCTGTACATCAACATTTCCCAATCTATCACCATTTAAATAATACTCTGCATTTCTGCTTTTCCTACTGAAGTGGATAACTTCACATTTATCCACGTTATACTGCATCTGCCATGTATTTGCCCACTCACTCAACTTGTCTAAATCACAACTTACAGCGCCCACCTAGTTTTGTGTCGTCAGCAAATTTGGAAATATTACATTTGGTTCCCTCATCCAAATCATTGATATATATTGTGAATAGCTGGGGCCCAAGCACTGATCCCTGCAGTACTCCACTAGTCACCACTTGCTACCCCGAAAAAGACCCATTTATTCCTACTCTCTGTTTCCTGTCTGTTATCCAATTATCAATCCATGCCAGAATATTACCCGCAATCCCATGTGCTTTAATTTTGCACATTAACCTCTTATGTGGGACTTTATCAAAGGCCTTCTGAAAATCCAATTACACCACATCCATTGGGTCTCCCTTATCAATTCTACCAGTTACATCCTCAAAAAACTCCAGTAGGTTTGTCAAACACAATTTCCCTTTCATAAATCCATGTTGACTTTGTCTAATCCCGTTGATATTTTCTAAGTGTCCTGTTATCACATCCGTTATAATAGACTCTAGCATTTTCCCTACTACTGATGTTGGGCTAACTGGTCTTTAGTTCCCTGTTTTCTCTCTCCCTCCTTTTTTAAATAGTGGGGTTACATTTACCACCCTCCAATCTGCAGGAACTGTTCCATAATCTATAGAATTTTGGAAGATGACAACCAATACATCCATTATTTCCATAACTACCTCTTTTAGTACTCTGGGATGCAGATTATCAGGGCCTAGGGATTTATCGGCTTTCAGTCCCGTTAATTTCTCCAGCACTTTTTTTACTAATGCTAATTTCCTTTAATTTCTCCTTCTCACTAGACCCTTGGTTCCTTAGCATTTCTGGGAAGTTATTTGTGTCTTCTTCTGTGAAGACAGAACCAATGTATTTGTTTAATTGCTCAGCCATTTCCTTGTTCCCCATTATAAATTCCCCTGTTTCTGATTGTAAGAGACCTACATTTGTCTTCACTAATCTTTTTATTTTTACATACTTGTAGAAGATTTTACAGTCCACTTTTATGTTCCTTGCAAGTTTACTCTCATACACGACTTTCCCCTCTTAATCAATCCCTTGGTCCTTTTTTGCTGAACTCTAAACTGCTCCCAATCCTCAGGCTTGCTACTTTTTCTCGTAACTTGATAGGACTCCTCTTTGGATCTAATTCTATCCTTAATTTCTTTTGTTAGCCATGGTTGGGCCATTTTTCCTTTTGTGTTTTTGCACCAGAAAGGAATGTATAACTGTTGCAATTCATGCATTCATTCCTTAAATGTTAGCCATTGCCTATCCACCATCATGCCTTGTAATGAAGCTTCCCAATCTATCATAGCCAATTCTCTCCTCATACCTTCGTAGTTTCCTTTGTTTAGATTTAGCACCCTAGTTTTGGATTGGATTACTTCACTTTCCATCTTAATGAAGGTGTTCCCCAGGGTTCAGTATTAGGACCACTGCTCTTTTTGATATATATCTTAATGAACTGGATTGTGCCATAATTACAAAATTTTCAGATGACAAAAAACTCAGAAATGTAGTAAACAGTGAGGAGGATAGTAACAGACTTCAGGAGGACAGTGACAGACTGGTGAAATGGGCAGACACAAGGCAGATGAAATTTAATGCAGAGAAGTGTGAAGTGATTCATTTTGGTAGCAAGAATGAGGAGAGGCAATATGAACTAAATGGTACAATTTTAAAGGGGGGAACAGAGAGACCTGGGGTGTACGTACACACATCTTTGAAGATGGCAGGACAAGTTGAGAAGGCTGTTAAAAAAGCATACGGGATCCTTGATGCTATAAATAGAGGTATTGTGTACAACAGAAAGGGTGTTATACTAAACTTTTATAAAACACAGCATAGGCCCCAAATTATTGTGGCCAATTCTGGGCTCCACACTTTAAGAAGGATGTCAAGGCCTTAAAGAAGGTGCAAAGGAGATTTACTAGAACAGAAATAGGGATGAGGGACTTCAGTTATGTGGAGAGACTGGAGAAGCTGGGCTGTTCTCCTTCGAGCAGAGAAGGTTAGAGGGAGATTTAATAGAGATGTTCAAAATCATGAAGGGCTTCGATCAAATAAGAAGGAATTGTTTCTACTGGCATAAGGGTCTGTAGCCAAAGGACACGGATTTAAGGTAATTGGCAAAAGAACCAGGAGGGAAAAAATATTACACAGCATGTTGTTGTGATCTGGAATGCACTGCCTGAAAGGATGGTGGAAGCAGAGTCAATAATTTTCAAAACTGAATTGGATAAATACTTGAAGGGGAAAAATCTACAGGGCTATGGGGAAAGAACGGAGGAGTGGGACTAATTGGATAGCTCTTTCAAAGAGCCAGCACAGGCATGATAGGCCGAATTGCATATATCTGTGCTGTAAGATTCTATGATGCATCAACAATTGGAACAGATGTACCATGCATATCACAGTCTCTCCTCTTGAGCTTTGCAGAGCCACAGAGGGCACTCACCAGAACTCCCACTAATTGGACTATTTTCAAGACAGTGAGTAGCTCTGGATCCCCAGATGAATCTGTAAGCAACATATTATCGGGAACAAAAATAAACTTTCATTTGGAAAGGCATGGGTTAATCAACGATTTTAAAACGTAAATTGTGTCTGAATAACTTGATTGAATTCTTTGATGAGGTAACAGAGACGGTTGACCAAGGTTGTGTATATGGACTTTTGGAAAGCATTCCTTTTGTTCACTCCTGGTGCAGAGCCTCACCAGTTGGAAGCTCCTAGCTGGCAATCCTGTCCGGGCTGCCCATGGTTTCCCAAAGTGAATGGGAATGCAAACAGGAAGTTACCGTCAAAGTGTTTAGAAAGTGTCACGTGTCCAAATACCGATCAAAAACAACAACTTGCATTTATATTGCTCCTTTAGCAGGAAAAACGAACCAAGTTGCTTCAGAGGAGCGTTATTATACACCTGCCAGTCTTAATCAATTAGACAACATCATTGCCCATTGGTGTGGGATCTTGGCTAAGTTGGCTTCTCCCTCCCCAATTCACAAGGGCAGCTCTTCCCTTAACCACCTCTCCCCATCAAGGGTTCTCTCTCCCCTGAACCGCCTCTCCCCCAACTGTTCAGAGCACGCACTCGCCCTGAGCACGATCCTTGGTGGCGGGTGCTCGCCATAGTTCAGCGAGGTGGATCTGGTCACTTGCTGCAGCGTTTCCTACCCGGAGCAGCGGGTCTCAGAGCGGGGAGGAGGGCGCGGCGATGGAGCAGCATAGAGCGGGAGCGGCAACTTTCAGCGGCCAGGTTCTTAACACAGAAACCCACACACACCGTGCCCAAGAACATGGAATGGGAGCTCGGGCAGAAGTTACCGGCCCGAACAGACCCTGGTCAGCTTAGCAGGACCCCACACACACACACACCACACACCCAGACAGAGCTTTTACACTGGGGCACTGTGGAGGAGGGAAAGGTTCGGTGGGAAACTAAAAATCACAACAAAAATACCTTTAATTCAGATAAATGCGGGTTCAGAGCATCTATTTCCTTGTCAAATGTAAATTCAAATATGTCAGGGATCTAACACTGGGGAGAGTGAAACAAATTCACGGTGAAGTTTGATCCAGTCTTGGGAGAAAGTTTTTCCTCGTCTCCCCTGTCTGACTGCACACATCTCCCAGCTGCTGCAACCATAACTCGGAGCAATTCGTTTCTAATTTTAAAAGTGAGCAATCCTAAATTGAATTTCTCAATTTCCGCGAGTGTAAAACCATTGGAAAGAAATGTGCAAGGAGACTATCGCACAGAGAGTAACTAACGGTCTCACGTTTTATAATGAAGGAGGTGGGGGACTGTAAACTGGGCGGGTTTTGTGCCGACAGGAAATTCGCAGTCTCGGCCTGATAGGGGAGGGGACTCGGGTCCTTCCCATTGTTATCAGTGGGGATTAACCCAGTAACGAGGGAGGCTTAGTCACTGCACGATGTTCTGGGTGATTCTGGCGCTATTTTTACCCTGTACGTGTTTCTATTTTTTTATGTTATTTATGTCCATCATTGTGCAGCAGATGTTCAGCATTTTCAAATAGGTCATTTTGTACATTTTTTTCCAGGTGGGTGTTTTGCTCAGACTTTGACACAGACTCCAAGGTCGATTACAAGGGCGCCCACTAAAAGTGTCAGATTTAGGTGTACGATCAGCAGAGGGAGCAGCTTAATCCACTGGTACCAGCACATACCGGGTCAGGCGCCCGCCAGAATACTCTACTATGAAACCAGCACCATTCGGGATCCGGAATTCAACTCCCGGTTCAAAGCAGATAAGAGCGGCAATGTGTACATTTTAATCATTAATGACATCGCGGATAGTGACGCTGCCACTTATTACTGCGCCGTTTGGGACAGCACAGTGCTCAACCGAGGCAGAAACCCTCGACAAAAACCCGGCGCTTTGGTTCTCTCCTCTTTCAGTTACCACACAAAAAAACTAGAACCAAATAGCGCCTTTAACATAGTAAAACGTCCCACAGGAGCGATTATCAAACAACATTTGACACCGAGCCAGACTTTAATCAAACTTTTATGTTTCAAATGTAAAACAGAAATTCTGGCAGAGTTTCATATTTGTCCAGGGCTTAAAGGGTTAACATATGAGGACAAGTTGCATAAAGTTGGCTTGTATTCCCGAGTTAAGAAGGTTGAGAGGCGACCTAATCGAGATATTTAACACGATTAAGGAATTGGATAGGGTAGACACAGGGAAACTATTTCCTCTGGTGGGAAAGTTCAGAACCTTAAAATTAGAGTCAGGCCGTTCAGGGGTGATGTCAGGAAGCACTTCTTCACACAAAGGGTAGTGGAAAGGTTAACACTGTTGCCTCACAGCGCCAGGGACCTGGGTTCGAATCCGGCCTCAGGTGTGTGTGGAGTTTGCACATTCTCCCCGTGTTTGCGTGGGTTTCCTCCGGGTGCTCCGGTTTCCTCCCACAGTCCAAAGATGTGCGGGTTAGGTTGATTGGCTATGATAAATTGACCCTTAGTGTTAGGGGGGATTAAATACGTGGGGTTACGGGGATAGGGTGGGATATGTGTTGGTGTAGGGGTTACGGGGATCGGGTGGGATATGTGTCGGTGCAGGCTCGATGGGCCGAAATGGCCTCTATCTGCATTGTGGGGTTTCTGTGATTCTGTGAAACCTGGAACTCTCTCCCACAAAAGGCCGTGGATGCTGGGGGACAACTGGAGCTTTCAAGACTGAGGTTGATAGATTTTTGTTGGGTCAGAGTATCAAGGGATAAGGAGCAAAGGTGAGTAATCAGATTGAACGACGGAACAGGCTCGAGGGGCTGAATGGCCTCCTCCTGTTCCTACCATACACAAGAAATTGTTTCAGCTAATCTCATCCTTTCGCTTTCTCTACTGGAATGAAAGTTTGACTCAAGAAGAGACAAGCACCCGTGTGATTGACACAGAGACAGAGGCGCCTTCACCCCCCCCCCCCCCCCCAGGAATGAAACGGTGCCCAACAGAATATGGCAAATAATCGATCCGGTCACCAGAAAAGGGGAAACGGGAAGACGGGGCGGGTTCAACACGGACAGCAAAGTCTCGCTGATAGGGTTGAGAGAAGTGAGTCATTTCCTTTTAGTTTCTAACCAGCTGGTTGAGTGAATCGTCTCTGATCCAGAGGAGTGAACATGTGGCTGCATTACTGGGTCCTTGTGCTGACTGCTTTGCCCTGTATGTGTTTCTGATGGTTTATTCAGATTATTCAGTCTCCTCTATCACGCCGTTGTTTTATTCGTATGTATTCTTTTTGCAGGCGGATGTTTTGCTGTAACCTTGACACAGGTTATCCCATCGGTCACTAAATCTGAAGGTAAAACCGGTAGATTCCAATGTGAAGTAAAAGATGTCACGATCAGCAGCAGCAATCCCATTCACTGGTATCAGCACAAACCCGGCCAGCCGCTCACCAGAATACTCTACTATGGGGATAAAGTAATACGGGATCCGGGATTCGATGACACGTTTGAAGCCGGGAAGAATACAAACACCGATTTCTACCTCACGATCGGCAACGTAAAGACAGGAGACGCGGCCACTTATTACTGTGCGTGCTGGGAATCACACAGTGCGGAACAGAGGCACAACCTCTGTGCAAAAACCCTGAACCACTCGAGCTTTAACGATCAGAGAAACCCACAGACTCCTCGTCTCCGCGGACAAAGCAGCAGCGACACCCCAGCTGGATCTGTGGCTTAACTTTTTCTGCCTAAACCCATGAAATGCCAAGTGACGCGCGATGCGAGCCAAGTCTCTTGTCATTTTAATCCATTCGCTTCTTCTGAAGTTTCCGGACATGGAGTTATAACACCGAAAGCTGCCTTAGTGGGGAGTTCGCGGCCCCTGGTAAAGGTGGATCTGCTCTGTCGGTGTTGCATTGAGGTTCCCCTGGGGGGGTTATCTATCCAGGTGGTCCTTCAGAGACCGGCTCCCAGGGTGTGGATATTCGGCCACCAGCGGCCGAATCAATGTAAACCCGCCGGCTGTCATCGACCCGCGGGGAGGGAGCTGTGTTTTACACCGGGTGATTTAGCTAGCTCTGGTCCCATTGGAGCAGTAAACTAGCCATCGCCGACAAACTTCCCCATGAACTAGCATAAGGGGTCCTGGGCTTGATAAACAGGGGCATAGAATACAAAAGCAGGGAAGTTCTAGTGAACCTTCATAAATCACTGGCTAAGCCTCAGTTGGAGCATTGTGTCCAGTTCTGAGCACCACACTTTAGGAAGGAGGTCAAGGCCTTGGAGAGGGTGCAGAGGAGATTTACTAGAATGGTACCAGAGATGAGGGACTTCAGTTATGTGGAGAGACTGGAGCAGAGGGGATTGTTCTCCTTAGAGCAGAGAAGGTTTTAATAGGTGTTCAAATATCGAAGGGTTTTGATAGAGTAAATAAGGAGAAACAGTTTCCAGTGGCAGCAGAGTCAGTAACCAGAGGACACAGATTTAAGATAATTGGCAAAAGAACCAGAGGGGAGATGAGATTTTTTTTACACAGCGAGTTGTTGTGATCTGAGGGTGGTGGAAGTAAATTCAATAGTAACTTTCAAAAAGAGAATTGGATAAATATTTGAAAAGGAAACATTAGCAGGGTTCTGGGGAAAGAACAGGGCAGTGGAACTAATTTCAAAGAGCCAACACAGACATGATGGGCCAAATGGCCTCCTTCTGTGCTGTAAGATTCTGTGATTCTATCACCACTTCCTACATTCCGAAATGTCACAGTCAGCCCATTTACAGGAAGAGCAGATTCGCATTAAAAAGGAAGGGTAGAATCATAGAATGGTTACAGCACAGTAGGAGGCCATTTGGCCCATCAAGCCCGTGCCAGCTCTCTGCAAGAGCAATTCAGCTAGTTCCACTCCCCAGCCCTTTCCTCGTAGCCCTGCAATTATTTTTTTCCCTTCAGGTACTTATCCAATTCCCTTTTGAAAGCTACTATTGAATCTGCCTCCACCACCCTTTCAGGCAGTGCATTCCAGATCCTAACCACTCGCTGCGTAAAAAAGTTGCCTTTTGATTTTCTGCCAATCACCTTAAATCTGTGTCCTCTGGTTCTCGACCCTTCCGCTAATGGCAATAGTTTCTCTCTATCTACTCTGTCTAGACCCCTCATGATTTTGAACACCTCTATCAAATCGCCTCTCAACCTCTCTGCTCCAAGGAGAACAACCTCAGCTTCTCCAGTCTATCCATGTAACTGTAATTCCTCATCCCTGGAACCATTCTTGTAAATCTTTTCTACACCCTCTCTAAAGCCTTCACATCCTTACTAAAGTGTGGTGCCCAGAATTGGACATAATACTCCAGCTGTGGCTGAACCAGTGTTTTATACTGTTTCCTCATAACTTCCTTGCTTTTGTACTCTATGCCCCTATTTATAAAGCCCAGGATCCCGTATGCTTTTTTAACCTGCCCTGCCACCTTCAACAATTTGTACACATATACCCCCAAGTCTCTCTGTTCCTGCACCCCCTTTAGAATTGTACCCTTTAGTTTATTTTGCCTCTCAACATTCTACCAAAATGTATCACTTTGCACTTTTCTGCATTAAATTTCATCTGCCATGTGTCCACCCATTCCACCAGCCTGTCTATGTCCTCTTGAAGTCTATCACTATCTTCCTCACTGTTTACTATACATCCAAGTTTTGTGTCATCTGCAAATTTTGAAATTGTGCCCTGTACACCCAAGTCCAAGTCATGAATATATATCAAGAAATGCACTGGTCCTAGTCCCGACTCCTGGGGAATACTACTATGTACATTCCTCCAGTCCGAAAAACAACCATTCACCACTACTCTCTGCTTCCTGTCACTTAGAAAATTTCATATCCATGCTGCCACTGTCCATTTTATTCCATGGACTTCAACTTTGCTGGCAAACCTATTATGTGGCACTTTATCAAATACCTTTTGGAAATCCATGTACGCCACATCAACATTGCCCTCATCAACCCTCTCTGTTACCTCATCAAAAATTTCAATCAAGTTAGTTAAACATGATTTGCCCTTAACAAATCCTTGCTGAGGAAACTTGCTCTCTTGAGACCCAGGTTGTGAGGCAAAAGTAGCTGGAGACCCAGGCCTGATCTTGACCCATGGGTCCACATAGGTACATCTGCTGGGATTCACAAAAATGACACCCAGGGACACCTACTTGTTCCCTGGATTGTGAAGAGCGAAGGGCAGAGGCCCAGCCTCCTAGAGATAAAGAAGAAAGAACTTGCACTTATATAGCACCTCAGGATGTCCCAAAGTGCTTTACAGCCAATGAAGTACTTTTTGAAGTGTAGTCACTGTTGTAATGTAGGAAACGTGGCAGCCAATTTTCCCACAGCAAGCTCCCACAAACAGCAATGTGATAATGACCAGATCATCTGGTTTAGTGATGTTGGTTGAGGGATAAATATTGGCCAGGACACTGGGGATAACCCCCCTGCTCTTCTTCGAAATAGTGCCATGGGATCTTTTACCTGAGGCAGCAGACGGGGCCTCAGTTTAATGTCTCATCAGAAAGAAGGCACCTCTAATAGTGCAGCACCCCCTCAGCACTGCACTGGGAGTGGCAGCCTGGATTATGTGCTCAAGTCTCAGGAGTGAGTCTTGAACCCATGAGATCTGAATAGACCTGGGTGTCCTTGTGCACCAGTTGCTGAAGGTAAGCATGCAGGTGCAGCAGGCAGTTAAGAAGGCAAATGGTATGCTGGCCTTCATAGCGAGAGGATTCGAGTACAGGAGCAAGGATGTCTTGCTGCAGTTGTACAGGGCCTTGGTGAGACCACACCTTGAGTATTGTGTGCAGTTTTGGTCACCTTATCTGAGGAAGGATGTTCTTGCCATGGAGAGAGTGCAGCAAAGATTCACTAGACTGATACCTGGGATGGCAGGAATGACGTATGAGGAGAGATTGGGTCGATTGGACTTATACTCGCTGGAGTTTAGAAGAATGAGAGGGGATCTCATTGAAACTTATAAAATTCTAACAGGACTAGACAGACTGGATGCAGGAAGGATGTTCCCGATGGCGGGGGAGTCCAGAACCAGGGGTCACAGTCTAAGGATAAGGGGTAAGCCATTTAGAACTGAGATGAGGAGGAATTTCTTCACCCAGAGAGTGGTGAACCTGTGGAATTCTCTACCACAAAAGGCAGTTGAGGCCAATTCATTAAATATATTCAAGAAGGAGTTAGATATATTTCTTAAGGCTAAAGGGACCAAGAGCTATGGGGAGAAGGCAGGGACAGGGTCCTGAGTTTGGATGATTAGCCATTGAATGGCGGAGCGGGCTCGAGGGGCCGAATGGCCTATTCCTGCTCCCATCTTCTATGTTTCTAGACGTTTCCATATTTCACGGCTTTCCCCGAAATCCCAATGGGAATATGGATAAACACCTCGAGATTTCTGAGTTGGCGATTATTGGAACTTCTAGAAACTGTGAAAATAATCGCCGAGTTTCTCCAAAGTAGTAGAGACGGGGTTGCAAAAATATATGAAGGGTGGAAAGTGAGAAAAGAGATAGAGGCAGGGAAAGTGCGTAAGGAGGAAATGACAGGAAAAATACAGTCAAAAGGGCAATACAGTAATAACCCCAGTCATACCGAGAAAGCGAAGCGATTAAAAGCGAAGTATTAGAGCAAAAAGTGATTACAAACTGCATTCATGAGAGTAAATACACAGCAAGAGCGAAGCAGTAGTTTAATTACTTCAATCCTTTTGATTGAATAAAGCGTACACCACCTGCAGTTTACAATAGGTTTGAACCACTGCGGCTCCCACCTCCTGTACATCAATGAAAAAGCACTCAACCATTGTGTAAAGAGCGGCGAAGCAATGATCCAGAATGTGAACAGATCGCGGTACCCTCAGGAAACGGAACCGTTTTACGTCGACTGGATCCGAGATGCGAGTCATTTCCTCTTTAACCTCTAACCATCTGGTTAAACGGAGCAAGTATATTCTAATCTTCGCTACTACACCATGTCGTTCCATGGTCTAGTTGTGGTGCTGATACTTGCCCCCAGTAAGTGTGTCAGGAATCAGTTTGTTTGTGATTTCTGCCTACCTTTCAAAACCATATATGGCTTTTCTGTGTTTTCTTTGCAGGTGGATGTTTTGCTGAGGCCTTGCAGCAGTTTCCGATATCGACCACCAAGCCGGAGACTACAACGATCAAAATACAATGCGTGACACAGGACACAGAAACGATCCACTGGTACCAACACCGACCTAACCAGGCCCCGAGAAGAATAATCCATTTTAGCAACAGCGACATGGTGCTGGAGCCGGGAACCCCAGCCAGGTTCTCAGCTGAGAAGAGTGACTCTTCATTCTTTCTTGTAATTGATAACATTGAACTGTCGGATTCTGCCATGTATTATTGTGCCTACTGGATCTCCACAGTGCGAACCAGCGGTAGAAACCCATTACAAAAACCCCCACAGGGCTCCCCGCTGCTCAGCGTAGTTACACACGTTCACAGGGCAGAGGTGATTTTTTTGCTTGGAGTTCCAAATTGCAACGTAACTTTTATTCCAAAATTTCAAGCAGAAACTAATGTAATTGGGGTTTTAAAATCCAGGGATTCATGTGGACAAAGGGAAAGGGAGATCCGTCTCTCTGATGTCCCATACCTTTTAAAATAGTTTATCAGTTATTTCATTCACTGAAGCTCACTTTTAGTTCTTTCGAGTTGTGTTACACGATGGATCAAGCTCCGATTCTTTGCGACATATTTTCTATTTGGTTTCAGTATTTAAATAGGAGACAAAGGCTTTTTAAACGGTTCCTTTTCTCCGTGTTACTTGAGGCTGCCAATGCTTTTTAATCTGTTTCTGCGAATTCTTATTTTCAAAATAAGCAAAACTTAAAAGAAAGACTTGCATTTATATATAGCCCTCTCAGACCACGGGACGTCCCAAAGTGCTTTACAGCCAATGAAGTACTTTTTGAAGTGTAGTCACTGTTGTAATGTGGGAAACGCAGCAGCCAATTTGCGCACAGCAAGCTCCCACACACAGCAATGTGATAATGACCAGATCATCTGTTTTTAGTGATGTTAGTTGAGGAATAAATATTGGCCCAGGACAGGTGGAGAACTCCCCTGCTCTTCTTCGAATAGTGCCATTGGATCTTTTACGTCCACCTGAGAGAGCAGAAGGGGCCTCTGTTTAACATCTGATCCAAAAGACGGCACCTCCGACAGTGCAGCACTCCCTCAGCAATACACTGGAGTGTCAGCCTGGATTTTTGTGCTCAAGTCTCTGGAGTGGGGCTGTGAACTCACTGACCTTCCGACTCATAAGAGGGTGTTACCAACTGAGCCACAGCTGACATAGATAAGCATTCAAGGACACCAAATATAATCGATGCTCATCAATAATCAATCAACCACTAATCGCAGCGTCGGTGCTTGCTTTAACAATGCATTTTTGGTGACAGGCGCCGGTTCCAACACAACTCCCACATACGAGGGCAATGGCCCGGTTTAATTCCTTACACTGAATTTTTCATTGGCCCCCTTGTCTCACCGAGAAGCGATGCTCACACTTTCCAAACAATTCATCATTCTTCCATTTTGGACCAGAAGTAAAAAAATCGTCGATTTCCATGACTTTCCCCGATTGTTAATGACAGCTAGTTTATTTTCTGGGTCTAATCTCCATATAGTTTACAATAGAATAAATGGACAAAGTGAAAGGAGCGATGGCCTTCGTTATTTTCAACTATCTTTGGAAAGTCCTGCGTTAATAAGAAAACGCGGCCTATAATTGATCCACGGTATTTTCTCGTTTTTATTGAATTCTCAAAAGTGTACGTTCACATATACATTTTACATTATACATTGTATAAGGTCCACGTTCACACGTATATTTCGTGGAATTTACAATCACATGTGAACCAAGAGCACATTCCAAGTTGCGTGGGGCTTGTGGGAGTAATGCGTGGCTCAGCCCGACACTGCCAGCGATGCTTGTCCAAGGGTTGGGGCAGATCGCTTGCCCTCAGTCTCTGGAGATTAGTGAGACCTGTGCGCATCGGCAGGACTCTCCATATTAGTAGTGACGTTGGTTGGGGTCATTGCACTTCATGCTCGCTGGGTGAGTTACTGTCCTGGAAGGGGGGGAGGGGGAGGCCGGATGTGTCACGATTCCCTCCAAGGTTGCGCCCCAGACTGTCTGACATGTTTCCAGTTCTCGGAGTGGACCGAACATCAATCATTCTGGTGGGCATTTAACCCACTTAACCTCCCGTGGAGAGAGTGCCTGATGTGATATTGAGCTTGTTGCATCGGTCACTGTACTACCTCTGTCTGGGAAATGGGATTAGCCTACAAACCAATGAGAAGGGCATCGGGGCAATTGTGGGATCTGGACCAGGGATACAAGGGCAACATAACCCATTCCAAGAAAAGATTGTGGGGAAGACAACTCTCCCCCATCTCGCCCCAGTGGCCGTTCTGTGGGGAGTGTAGCCGCTGCGACACACTGCATATCATTATTTTGTAATTGTACACATTAACCTTCAAACATTCTCTTTACTGCCCGATAGTGAATCGGAGCAAGATTAAAATTAAATGCATAAACACGGATGGAGATGAGCAGCTGCTGTTTGGAACAGATGGATTCTGAATTGCTAGACCAAGAAAGGCAACGGGTCAGGGATGAACAAGGTAGGATACAAGGTTAGGCAGGTTTGCTGAAGTTTTACTAAGTTTATCTTTGGAGACCAAGGTGAAACTTTGTAGAACCTTTTCTCAGCAGATGACAGACTGGGTAGAGCGCATTACAGAGCAGGTTGTATATGGTTTTGTGAAGGATCAGGCTTCATGAGCCAGATGGGTTATACTTCTGTTCACAGACGTGAGCCTGATTCATTTATAACTTCGAAGCGCATTAGATATCTGGTCAGTTTCACTTGTGGAACTGCAAATTATATTGTATGGCCAGCCAGGACATATTAAAGGATAGAAAGAAGAACTTGCATGTACATAGCACCTTCCATGAACTTGGGACTTCTCAACCTGTTTCACAGTTAATGAAGTATTGTCATTGTTGTAATGCATGGATATGCAGCAGCCAATTTGCACATAGCAAGGTCTCTCACACAGCAATGAGCTAAAAAAAATTAAATATCTGTTTTAGTGACGTTGGTTGAGGGATAACTATTGGTTAGGACACCGGGATGATTCTGTCTACAGGGAAAGGGCGGGGGAGTGGGATTAGCTGAGGTGCTCCTGCAGAGAGCCGGCACGGGCTCGACTGGCCGAATGGCCTCTTTCTGTACTCACAGAATCACAGAAACCCCCACAGTGCAGATAGAGGCCATTTCGGCCCATCGAGCCTGCACCGACACATATCCCACCCGATCCCCGTAACCCCTACACCAACACATATCCCACCCTATCCCCGTAACCCCACATATTTTAATCCCCCTAACACTAAGGGTCAATTTATCATAGCCAATCAACCTAACCTGCACATTTTTGGACTGTATCCATTCTATTCTATGATTCCAGGAGAACTCCCCTGCTTTCTTTGAATAGTGCCATGAATTGTTTTACATCTACGTTAGAGGGCTGACAGGGCCTCAGTTTGAAAGAAAGAAAGTAGGAAAGGAGAGAAAGGAGAGGAGAGCAGAGAAAACGTGAGAAAGGGAGAGAAAGTGAGCATGAAAGAGAGACAGAGAGAAATAAAAAGGAAGAGAGAGAGTGGGAGAGAGAGGGATACTCAGAAAGGCAGAGAGGAAGGCAGAGAGAAAAAGAGATAGCGAGAAAGCGAGAGGGAAAGAGCAAGAGAGAAAGAGAGAAGAGAGAGAGAAGAGAGTTAGAGAGAAAGAGAAAGTGAGAGAGAAAGAGAGAAAGAAAAAGAGAGAAATAGAGAAAGAGGAAAATGGGGAGAGAGAGTGAGAAAGAGAGCAAGGAACGGACAGCGAACGAGCGAGAGAGCAGGAGAGAGCAAACAGGAGAGTCAGAGCAAAAGAGATAGAGAAAGCGAGAGAGATGAGGGTGAAAGAGGGAGAGAAAGAGAAAGAGAGAAAGAAAAGAGAGAGGAGTTAGAGAGAGATAGAGAGAAAGAGAAAGTGAGAAGGGGAGAAGAGGGAGAGAGAAAGAGAGAGAATGAGTGGGAGAAACAGGAAGAAATAAAAAGTAAGATTAAGATAAAGAGCTACACTGATGAAGGAAAAATAGGCGACACATTTACTATATGAATGGCTTTGAAATAGCCAAGGATAGAAACAGAAACATAGAAGATAGGAGCAGGAGTAGGCCATTCGGCCCCTCGAGCCTGCTCCGCCATTCAATGAGATCATGGCTGATCATTCAAATTCAGTACCCTGTCCCTGCCTTCTCCCCATATCCCTTGATCCCTTTAGCCTTAAGAAATATATCTAACTCCTTCTTGAATATATTTAATGAATTGGCCTCCACTGCCTTCTGTGGTAGAGAATTCCACAGGTTCACCACTCTCTGGGTGAAGAAATTCCTCCTCATTTCTGTCCTAAATGGCTTACCCCTTATCCTTAGACTGTGACCCCTGGTTCTGGACTCCCTGGCCATCAGGAACATCCTTCCTTTATCTAGTCTGTCTAGTCCTGTTAGAATTTTATAAGTTTTAATGAGATCCCCTCTCATTCTTCTAAACTCCAGCGAGTACAAGCCCAATCGACCCAATCTCTCCACATACGTCATTCCTGCCATCCCAGGTATCAGTCTGGTGAATCTTCGCTGCACTCCCTCCATGGCAAGAACATCCTTCCTCAGATAAGGTGACCAAAACTGCACACAATACTCAAGATGTGGTCTCACCAAGGCCCTGTACAACTGCAGCAAGACATCCTTGTTCCTGTACTCGAACCCTCTCGCTACGAAGGCCAACATACCATTTGCCTTCTTAACCGCCTGCTGCACCTGCATGCTTACCTTCAGCGACTGGTGCACAAGGACACCCAGGTCTCGTTGCACTTCCCCTTCTCCCAATCTATTGCCATTCAGATAATAATCTGCCTTCCTGCTTTTGCCACCAAAGTGGATAACCTCGCATTTATCCACATTATACTGCATCTGCCATGCATCTGCCCAATCAACCAACCTGTCCAAATCATACTGGAGTTTCTCGGCATCCTCCTCACTGCACACACGCCCACCCAGCTTTGTGTCGTCTGCAAACTTGGAGATATTACATCTAGTTCCCTCGTCTAGATCATTGACGATGACGATGAGAGAGACCCAGGAGTCGATAGGTGCAGAGCAGCAATCAACTAAGACAATAGAAGGTTGATCTTCAATGGCCAAAACAGTGACTACAAGTCAAAGGAGGTAATGGTCAAACTGTACAGGCTCTGATCAGATCACATCGAGTACTGTCTCCAGCTCTGGTCGCCCAGACACACAGGAGACATTGAACTGCTGGAGGCAGTGCAGAGAGGAGTCAAAAGGCTGGTCCTACTGTCTGGGGGGTTGAGTTGTGCGCAAAGATTGAAGAGATTTGGGCTCTTGGTTCTGGCCAGGAGGCGTCTGAGAGATGTTCTTAGAGGTGTGTAAGGTTGTTACTGGAATGGAACCGGTAGATCTGTAACGCTACTTACTCTTAATTAAACTGTCGGAATAGGACAAGGGAACGCAGGACTATAGAAGGAAACTCGCGAGCGGTATTAGGAGGCTGACCACCACTAGTGAGCAACACCGTGGTTGAGCCGAAGGCCTAATTTAAGTGCGCTAAAACCCCATCACAGTGAATAACAAGATGAAACGTCACAGCCACCAAATGGAAACGACACCCTCTAGGCCACATGGAGATCCAGGACTGGGTGAGACCGATAGGCGTCATTTCCGCTATCTCAGCAGCCCAGTGACAGGTATTTGTGAAGCTGGATCAGCTCGGTGTGAGACACAAACATGATGGGCCACATCATTGTGATTTTACTGACCTTCCTCGGTCAGTTTTTAGGTTCCAACTGATCATTCTCATCAATCTCTGGCCTCCGCATTGCGAAATAATTTGATTAATTTGTATTCTTTTCTCCTGCAGGTGAATCTGTTGCTGTAACCTTGACACAGTCTCCATTATCGATGACCAGAGTTGCGAAGAAAACTGTGCGGTTTTACTGTAAAGTTGAAGGGACAACGTTCGAGGATGCCGTCATACACTGGTACCGGCAGATCGCGGGTCAAGGGCTTCAACGCATGATATATTTTAAGAATCCATCCAAGACTGGGAAGGATATGTCTGACAAACTACTATTCGTTGAAAAAGTACCGGCAACCAAATCCTGCAATCTGCTCCTGAGGAATATCCAGGAGGATGATGCGGGGATCTATTACTGTGCTTGTTGGGATCACAGTGACTGAAAGCGATGGAAACCCCGTACAAAAAGCGAACCTGCACGCACACCATCATGTTCATGCTGTGCAAGCTGTGAACACACAAACCACAGGTGTAGCGTTTGGAGAGTTCCACTAACATCTGCTTTTTAACTCCACCGTGGGCTGGATAGATAGTTTGTTATTTTCATGATGTTATTTGCATATTATTTTTTAACTGGGATGAATAATATTCTTCTTCTTAGGCAGTCCCTCGGAACCGAGGATGACTTGCTTCCACACTAAAAATGAGTTCTCAGGAGACTGATGAGTCCAATGCGGGACCTACAGTCTCTGTCACAGGTGGGGCAGACGGTGGTTGAAGGGGCAGGTGGGTGGGGTGCTTGGGTTGACGTGCACTCCTTGCACTGCCTGTGCTTGGCTTCCGCTTGCTCCCGGCGAAGAGACTTGAGGTGTTCGGCGCCTTCTCGGATGCTTCTCCTCCACTTTGTGCGGTCTTGGGCCAGGGATTCCCAGGTGTCGATGGGGATGTTGCACTTTTTCAAGGAGGCTTTGAGGGTGTCCTTGAAGCGTTTCCTCTGCCCACCTGGGGCTCTCTTGCCGTGTCGGAGCTCCAAGTAGAGCACTTGTTTTGGGAGTCTCGTATCGGGCAAGCGGACGATGTGGCTCATCCATCGGAGCTGAATAAAATTGCTGTGTTAAAGGCGTGCGATATAATTATCACAGCTCTCTCTCTCTCTCTCTCTATATTCCATAAATGGATATAACAGATCACTTACAGTTTAAACTAACAGCTCCATTCCCTTCATCATATTCTAGGTAAGTTTCAAAGCTTCCCGCAGTCGCACGGGCATCAATGAACATGCTACCTAAACCATCAACCCAACTCCATTGTCACAGGAACAGGAGGAGGCCAATTCAGCCCCTCGAGCCACTTCCCCCATTTAATGAGATCATGGCTGATCTGTATCCGAACTTCATCTAGCCATCTTGGCTCCATATCCCTTAATACCCTTGGCTAGCAAAAATCTATCCATCACAGATTTAAAATTGTTAATTGAGCTAGCATGTACTGCTTTCTGTGGGAGAAAGTTCCACATTTCTACCACCCTTTGCATGAAGAAGCATTTCCTAACTTCACTCCTGAATGGCCTGGCTCTGATTTTAAGGTGATGTCCCCTTATCCTAGACTCCCCCACCAGCAAAAGTTTCTTTCTATCTACCCAATCAATTCCTTTCAAAATCCTAAAAACCTCAATCAAATCACCTGTTAGCCTTCTATATTCCAGGGAATACAAGCCCAGTTTATGTAATATCTCCTCATAATCTAACCCTTGGTGCCCTGGTAACATTCTGGTGAATCTACACTGCACACCTTCCAAGGCCAATATATCCTGTCTAAGGTGCGGTGCCCAGAATTGTACACGGTGCTCCAGATGTGGTCTAACCAGGGCTTTGTATAGCTGCAGCAAAACTTCCTCCCCTTTATATTCTAGCACTCTAGTTATAAAGATTAACATTCCATTAGCCTTTTTGATTATTTTTGTACCTGACGACTACATGTTAGTGATCTGTGTACATGGACCTCTAACTCTCTTTGGACCTCCGCCATTCCTAGCTTTTCACCATTTTAAATAATACTCGGATCAATCCATTTTTAGTCCAAAAGGGATGACCTCACTCTTAGCTATGTTGAACTTCATCTGCCACAGTTTTGCCCACTCACTTAATCTACCATTGTCTACTCCACTTACTGTATCACCAATCTTTGTGTCATCAGCAAACTTGGATATATGGCTCTGTATTGTGTTATCTAAGTCATTAATAAATATAGTGAATAGTTGAGGCCCCAGCACAGAACCGTGTGGGACACCACCAGTCACTTCCTTCCAATTCGAGTACATACCCATTATCCCTACACTCTGTCTTCTACCGCCTAACTAATCACCTAACCAGGTTAATAATTTGCCTTCAATTACATGAGCTTTAATTTTAGCTAATAGTCTCTTATGTGAAACCTTATCGAATCCCTTCTGGAAGTCCATATAAACTACATCCATAGACATTCCCCTGTCTACTACACCAATTACTTCCTCAAAACATTCAATTAGTTTTGTTAGGCATGACCTACCCTTTACAAATCCATGTTGGCTCTCTCAAATCAGCTCAAATTTCTCCAAGTGCTCAGTTACTCTATCCTTAATTATAGATTCCAATAACAGGTCTATAATTTCCTGGTTTCTCTCTCTCAGCTTTCTTAAATAATGGAGTTGCATTTGCAATTTTCCAATTTAAAGGGACAATTCCTGAATCGAGAGAGCTTTGGAAGATTATGGCTAAAACATCTGAAATTTCCTCACCTACTTTCTTTAAAACACGGGGCTGAAAACCATCAGGACCTGGGGATGTGTACATCTTTAGTGTCATTATTTTTTCTAATACTATTTTCCTGCTTATAGAATCATAGAATCATAGAATAGTACAGCACAGAAGGAGGCCATTTGGCCCATCAAGTCTGCGCCGGCTCTTTCGAAGATCAGTCCAGTCAGTCCCACTCCCCCGCTCTTTCCCCATACCCCTGCAATTTTTTCTCCTTCAAGTATTTATCCAATTCCCTTTTGAAGGCTACTATTGAATCTGTATCCACCACCCTATCAGGCAGTGCATTTCAAATCCTAACCACTCATGTAAAAAACTTTTCCCTCATATCGCCTCTGATTCTTATGCCAATCACCTCAAATCCATGCCCTCTCATTATCGACCCTTCAGCCATTGGAAACAGTTTCTCTTTATTTACTCTATCTAAATTCTTCATGATTTTAAACACCTCTATCAAATCTCCTCTTAGTCTTCTCTGCTCCAAGGAGAACAATCCCATCTTCTCTAGTCTATCCACATAACTCTATTCCCTCATCCCTGGAACCATTCTAGTAAATCTCTTCTGTACTCTCTCCAAAGCCTTCATGTCCTTCCTAAAGTGTGGTGGCCAGAAGTGGACTCAATACTCCAGCTGGGGCCGAACTAATGTTTTATATAGGTTTAGCATAACTTCCTGGCTTTTGTACTCTATGCCTCTATTTATAAAGACCAGGAAACCATTTTTATTAACTGCTTTGTCAACCTGTCCTGCCACATTCAAAGATCTGTGCACAAGCACTCCCAGGTCTGTCTGTTCTTGAACCCCCTTTAAAATTGTGCCATTTTGTGTGTATGGTCTCTCCTCATTCTTCCTACCAAAACATATCACTTCACACTTTTCTGCATTGAATTTCATCTGCCATGTGTCTGGCCATTCCACCAGCCTGTCTATGTTATATTTATACTTATGTTAACTTTAGTGAGTTCCAGTCCTTGATTCATTAGTTACCATGGAATGTCAGTTATATTATTCTCTTCCTCTACTGTGAAGACTGTCACATAATCATTATTCAACAAGTCTGCCATTTCCTTATTTTCATTTGCAATACTACCTGCATCTATATTTAAAAGGCTCAGAACACCTGTGATTTTTTCTGCTAATATAATTGTAAAAGCTTTTTGTGTTATTTTTGACAGCCCTCACAAGCTTCCCTTCATATTCCCTTTTTGCACTCTTCCTATCTTTTTGCCTTCCTTTGCTGTTCTTTATATCTCTCCCAGTCCCCTGGATCTACATGAATCTTTGCACTTTTGTATGCTCGTCCTTTCGTTTTATGTTATCTCTCACCTCTTTGTTGACCATGGCTATTTAATTTGGTATGTAGAGCTCTTTCCTTGCTCTTTCCTTGGTCCTGTATTAAACTAAATTCATGTTTGAACACTTCCTACTGTTCACTCGTAGTTTTACCTGATAACAGTTTTGGCTGTCGTCAGTCTCTGTCTCATCCCGTTAAAGTTAACCTTACCAAAATCTAGAATCTTAGTAACTGTGTTAATTGTCTCCTTTTTAAACTTAACATTGATTTAAATCATATTATGATCACTGTTATCTTACTGCTAGATTATTAACTAAGTCTGACTCATTACGCATTACTAAATCTAGTATGGTCTGCCCTTTTGTTGGTTCTAGAACATACTGCTCCAGAAAACTATCTTGAATGCACTCAAGAAATTCACTACCTTTCTAACTTGAGCAACTCTGCTCTTTACAATCTATATGAAAAGTAAAGTCTCCCATTAAAACTTTTTCTACAAGCCTCTCTAATCTCTGAATTAATACATTCTGCCACTTCATCGCAGCTATCAGGAGGCCTGTAGACAACTCCCATTACAGTTTTAAGTCCTCTATTATTCATCAATTCTAACTATACAGCATCTGTCATAAGAACATAAGAAATAGGAGCAGGAGTAGGCCATTCAGCCCTTCGAGCCTGCTCCACCATTCAATGAGATCATGGCTAATCTTCTGCCTGAACTCCATTCACCGGCCATATCGCCATATCCCTTGATGCCCTTACTAGTCAGAAATCTATCGACTTCTGTTTTGAATATACCCAATGACTGAGCCTCCACAGCCCTCTGGGGTAGAGAATTCCAAAGATTCACCACCCTCTGTGTGAAGAAATTTCTTTTCATCTCAGTCCTGAATGGCTTACCCTTTATCTTGAGGCTGTGGCCCCTGGTTCTAGACTCCCCAGCCAAGGGAAACATTCTCCCAGCATCTACCCTACCCATCCACCCTATATAAATGCAACATGTTATTGTGCAGAGAATCCATTAAGAACGGTACTTATACTTAAGCGCTGTGAATGGAGTTGAGGCCGAAGATCAGCCATGATCTCATTGAATGGCAGAGCAGGCTCGAAGGGCCAAATGGCCTACTCCTGCTCTTATTTCTTATCTTCTTATGTTCTTATAGCACCCTTATTTTAAATGGGCTGCCATCCCATTCCCACCCAACACGGGAAGGATGAAAATTGGCCCCACTGGATGTATTTAAAGTAACTTATAAAGGATGAACTCAATTCTTAGCATTGTGTTCTTTGTTTATCATTTTGCCTACTCACGGGGCTATGTTGTCTACTGTAAATAACCAGTTATATTACGTGACTTTTTTTGCTTGCTCATCTTTTGTAAACTAAATTCACTCTTTTTAACTTAAAAACAAGGTCTGGTGGCATGCTCTATCGCTTTTGAAGATGGGTGAGATTACATACATAGGATTACATAGGAGATATGACGCAGAAACAGGCCATTCGACCCAACCAGTCCATGCCAGTGTTTATGCTCCACTCAAGCCTCCTCCCGTCTTTCCTCATCTAACTCTATCAGCATAGCCCTCTATTCCCTTCCCCCTCATATGCTTGTCCAGCCTCCCCTTAAATACATCTATACTATTCACTTCAACCACTCCCTGTGGTAGCGAGTTCCACATTCTCACCACTCTTTGGGTAAAGAAGTTTCTTCTGAATTCCCTATTTGATTTCTTGGTGACTATCTTATATTGATGGCCTCTAGTTTTGCTCTTCCCCACAAGTGGAAACACTCTCTCTGTATCCACTTTATCAAAACCTTTCATAATTTTAAAGACCTCTATTAGGTCACCCCTCGGCCTTTTTTCAAGAAATAAGAGACCCAGCTTGTTCATCCTTTCCTGATATGTATACCTTCGTATTTCTAGTATCATCCTTGTAAATCTACTCTGCACCCTCTCCAGTGCCTCTATATCCTTATCATAATATGGCGACCAGAATTGTATGCAGTACTCCAAGTGTGGTCTAACCAAGGTATGGTACAAGCTTAGCATAACTTCACTACTTTTCAATTCTATCCTTCTAGAAATAAACCCTAGTGCTTGGTTTGTTTTTTATGGTCTTGTTAACTTTTAGTGATTTGTGTATTTGTACTCCGAGATTCCTTTGCTCCTCTACCCCACCCAGACTTACACCCTCCAAGTAATAAGTGACCTCCTTATTCTTCCTATTAAAATGTAATACTTCACATTTAACTGTGTTGAAATTCATTTGCCAATTATATGCCCATTCTGCAAGTTTATTAATGTTCTCCTGTAATTTGTTGCAGTCCTCCTCAGTATTGATTACCACCCCCCCCCCCCCAATTTGGTGTCCTCTGCAAATTTAGAAATTGTGTTTTTGATTCCAAAGTCTAAATCGTTAATATAAATTGTGGACAACAGTGGTCCCAGCACTGATCCTTGTGGAACACCACTACGCACCTTCTGCCACTGTAACTAGCTACCCTTTACCCCTACTCTCTACTTTCTGTCTTGAAGCCAGCTAGCTATCCATTCTGCTACTTGTCCCCTGACTCCGCATTCTCTGATCTTATTCATTAGTCTATTATGTGGTACCTTATCGAAGGCCTTTTGAAAAGCTAGATAAATTACATCTACTACATTACCCTTGTCTGCTCTCTCTGTTACCTCTTCAAAAAATTCAATGAGGTTAGTCAAGCAAGACTTTCCCCTTTGAAATCCATGCTGACTATTCATTATTATACTTTTGGTTTCTAGATGTTCTTCTATTTTCTCCTTTCATACAGATTCCATTATTTTTCCTACCACTGATATTAAGCTGACTGGTCTATAGTTCCCTGGATATGTTCTATCTCCCTTCTTAAATATAAGTATTATGTTAGCTATCCGCCAGTCCACTGGCACTACACCTTGTTCTAATGAATTACTAATTATGTCTACAAATGCCTCTGCTATCTCTTTCCTAAATTCTTTTAAAATGAACAGATGTAATCTGTCCAGACCAGGGGTTTTATCCTCTTTGAGTTTGATTAGTTTATTTAATATATCACCTCTTTTTATTTTAAATGCAGTTATCTCATTACTAATCTCATGATCCAATGTCGTGTCCACCTGTTCTATCTCCCTGGTAAATACTGAAGCAAAGTAATTATTTAATATTTCTACCATTACTCTATCATTGCCTGTGGTACTATCCTGTCCATCCCTTAGTGGCCCTATTCCCATACCGATCTTCCATTTTTTATTCACGTGCATGTAAAATATTTTACTATTTTGTTTTATGTTCCATGATAATTTAATTTCATAGTTCCTCTTTGCCTTCCTAATTTTTTTTTGAATTCTCTCCTAATCTCTTCATATTCTCCCTTATCATGCTCTCCCCTGCTGTCCAGGTATTTAATTTAGGCCTCTTTCCTTACCCTCAATTTTTCACTTATGGCTTTATTCATTCATGGTGTCTCATTAGTGTTTAGTTTTTTTTCAGCGGAATATATTTTTCCTGGACTCTGTTGAACACCATTTTAAATGTTTCCCATTGCTGTTCTATGTCATTGTTTGCCAATATTGTTGTCCATTTTATTTTCCGAAGTTCTATTCTCAGTCCCTCAAAATCAGCTTTTCTCCAATCTATTACCCTGGTCTCCGTCATACTTAAGTCCTTCTCAATTATTATCTTAAAGCGTATTATATTATGGTCACTATTGCCTAGAAGTTCCCCTATTTTTACTTCTCTTATCTGCTCTGGTTCCCTATTACTAGATCTAATAGTGAATCCTCCCTTGTTGGGATTTTTACATATTGGGTTAGAAAGGAGTCCTGTACACATTGTAGGAACTCCATTCCCTTATCCCCTTTACCTACCTCTTCTCTCCAATTAATATTGGGGTAGTTGAAATCCCCCATGATTATTATTCTATGTTTTTTACTAATTTCCCTAATTTGTTTGCATATTTCTTCCTTCACCTCCCTTCCACTATTTGGTGGATTGATCCTTTATTATCTTTTATCTCTATCCACATGGATTCTATTTCTGTCTTGCTGATAGATGCGTCACTTTTTTCTGCTGCCACTATGTTATCCCTAATAAGTACAGCTACTCAACCTTCTCTTTTTCCCTCTCCATCTTTACTAAATATGTTATATTGTTTAATTTCCAGTCCTGATTTTTCTGTAGCCATGTCTCAGTAATCCCTACTATGTCTGGTTCATCACAATGCATGATTGCCTCCAGCTCCCCTGTTTTATTATGGACACTGTGTGCATTGCTGTACAAGCAGTTTAACTCATTTTTGATAGCATTTCTTCTCGCTTTATTTTTAACCATCTTTTTACACTCCTGTTCTATAACTCTATTTATTCCCTGGCCATCAATGTCCTCCCTTACTTTATTTTTTCCTATGCTCTTCTTTCCTGATTTGTTTATATTTAGGCTGGTTTCATTTCTTGTAGATCCCTCCCTCCATCTTACTAGTTTAAAGCATTTGCCACCTCCCTATTTACCCTTTCCGCTAGAACACGGGTCCTATCCTGGTTCAGGTGGAGTTCCTTCCTGTCCCAGTACTGGAGCCACTGTCCCATGAAAAGGAACCCCTTTTTCCCACACCAGCCCTTTAGCCACGTGTTAATTCTACTGATTTGTCTGCTTCTATGCCAGTTTGCACGTGGCTTGGGCAATAATCCAGAGATTATTAACCTCTAGGTCCTGCTTTTTAATTAGCTTCTAACTTCTGATACTCCTTCAGCAGGACCTTCTCCCTGTTCCTACCTATGTTGTTTGTTCCGACATGGACCACTACAACTGGATTTACTCCCTCCCTTTCCAAATTCCTCTCCAGCTGCCTCGAGATCTCCCTTACCCTGGCACCGGGTAGCCAACACATCCTTTAGGATTCTCGTTCTTGGCTGCAGAGGATGCTATCTATCCCCCTAATTATAGAGTCCCCTATCACTACCACATATCTATTCTGCTCTTCCTCCCCTTGGACAGCCTTCTGAGCCATGGTGCCTTGTTCTACATTGTGGCTGTCCTCCCTGCAGTCTTTCTCCTTGTCCTCACAGATAGCGAGTACATCCTACCTGTTGGACAGGAGCAGTGTCTGCGAGATCTCCTTCTCAACCTCTCCTAAGTCCCCGCTACCCAGCTCCCTGACAGTCACACCTTCCCCTTCCTGAACCTGTGCTTTCCTCTGGGGTGTGACTGTATTCTGGATAAAACTGTGCAGAAATTCCTCCCCCTCCCTTATGTTTTGGAGTGTCTTTAACTTGCACTCCAGCTCAATGACTCTGAGCCAGAGTGACTGAAGACATTTCCTGCAGATGTGGGTATCCGGGACAGTCTCGCTGTCCACAAACTCCCACATATTACTGTTCCGACATATTACCGTGCCCTGCCATCCGTAGAATTTTATTTTTTTTTGCTTACTGATAACCTGAATTAATTTAATTAGTTGAAGTTTTTATTCAAATGATTATTTATATTTATATTAATTAGTTAAAAGCAACATCATACTTATTTCAGATTTCCAGCATCCGCAGTATTTTGCTATTATATTAGTGTTTGGTTCACTGCCACTTCTCTTCTAGGAATGCCCACCTTGAAGAAGTTCTGCTCTTCTCTCCAACGGGATTTCGGTTCGTCTCTTCAACCTTGTTCATCTTCATTGCTTTCTGTTTCCCTTCTCATGTTTGATCAGATATCTGCCAACACTCGTTTTCACAGCCACATCTCTTTCCTCAGCAATTGTCTCCAGTTCCGACTTACTCCACGTGGATTCCAACTGAAATTCCACCCTTCATTTTTCGGATCCACCCAGGATTACAGATATCACCAAGATATTCAACGTTCCTCGAACTGCTGCTCTCGCCATATCCTGAGATCCACGCTCAATGCCATGCATCGCCACATGAACACTCTCTGCCTCTCTCTTCAGCAGCACCGATGCCCTCTATCTCAAAGCTGTCCTGGTCCAGAGTTCCATTTCAATCCTCGACTCATCCGAAGCTTCAACAAAAAACTTTTTTTATTCCTTTCAGATATCAAGGATCATAAGCTTCAACAACTCTTAGACACAAACGCCCCTCCATAACTTTCTTCCCCTTCACTCTCCTCTGACCCCATCCTCTTTTCCAATCTCACCCCCTGCCATGTTTTCATTACCCCCCTCTGACCTTCCCCTCTCTGACCCCGAACGATCAGTCCTTCACAAAGGCTTGAGCTTCACCCCTTTATGCCCCCATCTCCATGAATTTCGAGCTTGGCATGATGCCGTGCTCTTTTTCCGCTGCCTTTTTCTCCATACCCACTTCTTTGGCCAGGAGTCTTCCCCCAACTTACAGAAATCTTGGTCTACCTGGACCCCTCCCTCTGGCCTCTTACCTTCTCTAGATTTTTTTCATTGCTAACTGCCAGCATGACATTAGCCATCTCCATTTCTTTGCTCCCCTCACTCACTTCAACCCACCTCCCTCTGAACTTGCAGCACTCCCATCTCTCTGATCCAACCCTAACATTGTCATTAAACCTGCTGACAAGGGTGGTGCTGTTGTTGTTTGGCGAAACAATCTCTACAGTGCAGAGGCTGAACAGCAACTCTCTGACACCTCCTCCTACCTCCCCCTGGACCATGACCCCACTACTGAACATCAAGCCATCATTTCCAAGACTGTCACTGACCTCATCTCCTCTGGAGATTTTCCCTCCATGGCCGCCAACCTCATAGTCCCCCAATCCCACACAGCCCACTTCTACCTCCTTCCCAAGATCCACAAACAGGACTACCCTGGTAGACCCATCGTTTCAGCCTGTTCTTGCCCCACAGAACTGATTTCTTCCTATGTCGACTCTATTTTTTTCCCCTTTTCCAATCCCTTCCCACCTACATTTGCGACTCTTCTGATGCCTTCCGCCACTTTAACAGTTTCCAGTTTCCAACCATCTCCTTTTCACCATGGAGGTACAATCCCTCTACACCTCCATCCCCCACCAGGATGGCCTGAGGGCGCTCCGCTTCTTCCTTGAACAGAGGCCCAACCAGTCCCCATCCACCACTACCCTCCTCCGCCTGGCTGAACTTGTTCTCACACTGAACAACTTCTCCTTTGACTCCACTCACTTCCTCCAAATTAAAGGTGTTACTATGGGCATCCGCATGGCCCTAGCTATGCCTGCCATTTCATGGGATATGTGGAACATTCTTTGTTCCAGTCCTACTCAGGTCCCCTCCATCACCTCTTTTTCTGGTACACTGATGACTGTATTGGTGCCGTTTCCTGCTCTCACCCTGAACTAAAAAATTTCATTCACTTTGCTTCCAATTTCCACCCTTCCCTCACCTTCACATGGTCCATCTCTGACACTTCCCTTCCTCGACTTCTCTGTCTCCATTTCTGGGGATAGACTATTGACCAACATCCACTATAAGCCCACTGACTCCCAAAGCTACCTGGACTAAACTTCCTCCCACCCCACTTCCTGTAAGGACTCTATTCCATTCTCCCAGTTTCTCCGTCTCCGCTGCATCTGTTCTGCCGATGCCACCTTCAATATTAGTGCTTCCATACTAGTATGTCATTCTTTTTCCTCAACCGAGGATTCCCCTCTACCATGGTTGACATGGCGCTCGACCGTGTCCATTCCATTTCCCGCACTTCTGCTCTCACCCCTTCCCCTCCCTCCCAGAACCACGATAGGGTTCCCCTTGTCCTCACCTTTCACCCCACCAGCCTCCACATTCAATGGATCATCCTGCGCCATTTCCGTCACCTCCAGCGTGATCCCACCACCAAACACATCTTCCCCTCCCCCCCTTTCAGCATTCCAAAGGGACCGCTCCCTCCACGACACCCTGGTCCACTCCTCTATCACCCCAACACCCTTCCACTTCACACGACACCTTCCCATGCAAGCGCAGGAGATGCAACACCTGCCCTTTTACCTCCTACCTTCCCACTGTCCAGGGCCCCAAACACCCCTTCCAGGTGAAACAGCGATTTACTTGTACTTCTTGCAAGTTAATATACTGTATTCGCTGCTCATGATGCGGTCTCCTCTACATTGGGGAGACCAAACGCAGATTGGGTGACCTCCTTTCAGTCCGCAAGCATGACCCTGAGCTTCCGGTCGCCTGTCACTTTAATTCTCTGCTCCACTCTCACTCTGATCTCTCCATCCTCGGCCTCTTACGCTGTTCTAACGAAGCTCAACGTAAGCTCGAGGAACCGCACCTCATCTTTCTATCAGGCACTTTACAGCCCTCTGGACTTAACACTGAGTTCAGAAATTTCAGACCATAACCTCGGCCCCTGTATTTCTTTATATATTTTTTTCTCTTGTTTTCTCACATGTTAGCTGTTAATGTTGATGCCATCACCATTCACACCTCATCAAGAGCCATCTTTTGTTTCTTAACTTGTCCCATTCCCATCTCCTGTTGCCTTGCACCATCATCCCTTTTGTCAGTCAATCTCTCCTGCCTTCCATCCTATCACAGACCTTCCCTTTGTTCTTTCCTCCCCTCCTCCCTGCCCCTGCTTAAAAAATTCTCTTCTCCAACCTTTTCCAGTTCTGACGAAGGGTCCCCAACTCGAAACGGTGACTCTGTTTCTCTGTCCTCGGTGCTGCCTGACCTGCTGAGTGTTTCCAGCATTTTCTGTTGGTATTTCAGATTTCCAGCATCCGCAGTATTTTGCTGTTGTATTTAGATTATACTCCTCGAGGCGTGGTGTTGACCTGCTTTTTTATTCCACCAGACTCCTGGGCTACTGGATCCTTGCTGGTTACTTCTCCTTCTATCTATCCCCGTTTATCTGTTCACACACTCTCTGTGCCTCGTATATGTTTGTGTTTTCTCTCACTATGCCTCCTTTGGTCTCCTACTAATATCACTTCTGCCATTTAAACATCCCCTATTCTCCACCCAAGTACTTCAGAGATCATTCTATTTCTCTTTCTGTGTGTTTTCCCCCCACCTTTTCCGTCTTTCTCTTATTCTGTTCCTTTTTAAAATGTTGATCATGTGTAATATCTTCCAGTCCTGATGAAGGGTCCCAGACCTGAAACGTTAACTCTGTTTCTCTCTCCATGGATGCTGCCTGACCTGCTGAGTGTTTCCAACGTTTTCTGTTGTTATGTCAGATTTCCAGCATCCGCCGTAGGGTTTGCTGCTCATTTCTCAAGCAGGTTGCTGAAAACCTACCTGGGTCTCAAGGCAAGGATAGAGACCCCGAAATTCCACGCAGAGAGTTGTGCAGATTTCCGCCAATGTATCAGGAATTTCCGCCACAGATGCTCCAGAGGGCTGAATCTGGGAGAATTTCCTCTGTCGGCTCATTCACATAGCCATCACAGGTTGTCCAACACAAATGCGGTGTAAAATGGACGTAAGGTGCTGGGGGTTCTTGTAGATTAGAATGCAGCCTTTAAAAAAGCCAAGTCTGGCTGAAGATTTCAGCAACAACACACTTTTTCACACTCTAAAATTAGCAACTGTACAACTAACCCTGACACTGTACTCAGGTTAAAGGGGCGCTAAGTCAGCATGTGTCACCATCTCCCCGAACAGCAAGACATGACCTTAGAGCCCCTTCCTCCGCCGGGTGATAGCACCACATCCCTTACATCGGCTGTCTGAGGCGAGTCAGCCCTCAATCGCCCCGGTGCCTGAAATGAGAAGCGGTACTTTTTAAAGTTTAAGAGACGATTAAACTTGGCGTCTGATAGCCCAGTGGGACGGCCATTGAACCCCGGACACATTGGCCGCTTAGGCAGCTCATTATTTCCTTTAGAATCCAATTCTTGGCCACCTTGTCGGAATGGATTTATGTGCTCGAAGAGTAATGTTCAACCCTGTAATGGGGGGAAATGGAAAGCTGGGCCTGTGATGGGAATGGCCCCATGAACTATACCGTGAACAAGTCAAACTAGTGGCACTTGTTGCTGCTTCTATAGCATCGATGAAATTTACAGAGATGCCTTTAATGTTCAGACTGCGACTTGCGAACACTTCACTTTCTGGCCGAACCGTCAGTGTCCTGACCCTCTGCTGATGCCATTCACACCAGTTCTGACCAAAAAGGGTCATCGACCTGAAACGTTAACTCTGTTTCTCTCTCCACAGAGGCTGCCTGACCTGCTGGGTATTTCCAGCATTCTCTCTTTTTATTTCACATCTTATGGTTTTGGAGCACTTTTAAAACCTGCCTCGGCACTTGCCGAGTTGTCCCTTCTGTGTGTGTGTGTGCACGTTTTACACATGCTCGGAACAGATAAAGGAGGGTCTCAAAGGAGGAGGAGGAAAGCTGGAGGGTTTGGGGAGGAAATTTTGGAACATGGGACCTAGCCGGCTGAAGGCACGGCCACCAATGGTGGGGCAAAGGGAGGAGGATCTGGAATATCCAGCAGTTCAAAATTGTTGTCTTCATGCACCGTGCGGTTTGAAATCGCGCTTTCAAAATCGCCGGTGGGGAGTTAACAACAGCAGTATCAGTTAGTTTTGGCAGACGCTTCGCGGCTAGGAAGTTCCTCCAGTGCTTTTCTGTCATAATGTAATGAAGATGAGCAGGAGCACCAAGGGGATGTCAGATGGCACTGGGACGGGGCTCCTGACTCCGACCCGCCCAAGCTCAGCTCTCTGACAATGAGTGAACAGCACGGTCTCCGGTGGGCCAGGGTCAGCAGCGAGGCAGTGACAGAGCTTCTGCTGCAAGAGTTCTTGCAGCCAAAACGGAAAGGACCCTCCGTGCGGTTGTTGAGATGGCAACCGGCCTCCGTCTCCTTTCTCCCTCAGGCAAGCCAGGGACAAAGAAATGGCACAAAATGAGAGCAATGTGGAGGCTAACTGGGAATCTGGATGAGACGGTCTCAGAGATCAATAGCCTTCTTTAACCGCTGCAGTTGGTGTGGTGGCGGCGCTGTTATGCAGGGAGTTCTAGGGTTCTGACCCAATGGCAATATATATTTCCAAGACGGGATGGTGTGTGACTGGGAGGCGGTGGTGTACCCATGCACCTGCTGCCCTTGTTCCTCTAGTTGGAGGTCGCTTATTTGGGATGTGCTGTCGATTTAATCACCTTGTATCACAACGTAACATTTACCAGGGCAAGAACGAGCCAACTTTTGGTTTTATAAATCCTCTTAAGAAGTGCTATGGAGATTTCATCTTCCGCAGTACAAATAATAAATATATGATAGGTTAAAAGTCTGAGTGAAAGGCGTGGCTTGTCCGGCAGCTGCAGATACAGCAAGAGACAACAATCTGTACAGAACCGCTCTATAAACCGGCAGGAAGTCGAGTCACACACGGAATGCTACGTTAGAGCCATTGCCCTTTTTATTCGATATAAATATTAATAGAAGTGACTCACACCTCAGACAGACACCATGTGGCCGCGTTCGGTTGTTTTAGTGGCATTTTTTCTACGTAAATTAATTAATTTCTTTATTCAAGTTTCATGTGGTTTCATCAGACTGTAAACCAAGTTGTGTAATCTGGTATTTCTTTCCCCGCAGATGGATGTTTTGCTCAAGATTTGAAACAGAATCTACTGTCGGTGACCAGGCCTACGGGGAAAAGTGGTACAATGACATGTGAACTGGTTGGTGTTGTCGGCTCTGCTTACATCCACTGGTACAAACAGGCAGCAGGACAGCCGCCCGTCAGGGTGCTTTATTTCGATGGCAGCACTCGTCGGGATTCTGGGTTCGATGTAAGGTTTGTAGCGGGGAAGACTGGAGACAAACAGCACTTTCTGAATGTGGGCAACATAGAGGCAAAGGACGCCGCCACCTATTACTGCGCCTATTGGAAACTCACAGAGCTAAACAGCAATCCAATGCACGTACAAAAACTTTCAACACCCAGCAATTCAAAACATCGCAGAAACCACATCCGACAACTCACAGACAACTCACGGCTGAAAACTGCCTTACATTACAATCTTCCTTCAGATGAATTAATAACGCAGATAGAAATGATTATGTTTGATCTAATAGCCATTACCCAGACCTGGTTGCAATGTGGCCAAGGTTGGGAACTAAACATTCCAGGATACTTAACTTTTAGAAGAGATAGGCAAAATGGAAAAGGAGGAGGGGTAGCCCTGATAATAAAGGATGGGATAAAGACAGTAGAGAGAAAGGATCTTAGCTCCGAAAATCAAGAAACAGCAAGGGGCAGAACACATTGGTGGGAGTTGTTTATAGACCCCCAAACAGTAGTTGTAATGTAGGGCAGAGTGTAAATCAGAAAATTAGAGGCACATGTAACAAGGGTAATACAGTAATCATGGGGGGGGGGGGGACTTTAATCTACTTATAGACTGGGCAACCCAAATTTGCAGTAATAGCGTGGAGGACGAATTCATGGAATGTATGCAAGATAGTTTTCTAGATCAGTATGTTGAGGAACCAGCTAGAGAACAGGCTATTTTAGATCTAGTATTGTGCAATGAGAAAGGGTTAATTAATAGCCTTGTAGTAAAGGGGCCTTTAGGGAAGAGTGACCATAACATGATCGAATTTTATATTGAGTTTGAAAGTGATTTATTTAAATCTGAAACTAGGATCTTAAATCTAAACAAAGCAAGCTATGTAGGTATGAGGGGCGAGTTGGCTAAGGTAGTTTGGGAAACTACATTAAAAGGTATGATGGTAAAGAAGCAATGGCTAGCATTTAAAGAATTAATACATAATTTACAACAAATATACATTCCTTTAAGGCACAAAAACCCCACAGGAAAAGTGGTCCAAATGTGGCTAACAAGAGAAGTTAAAGATAGTATCAGATCAAAGGAAGAGGCTTATAATGTTGCGAAAAAGAGTAGTAAGCCTGAGGATTGGGAGGATTTTAGAATTGAGCAAAGGAGGTCCAAGAAATTGATAAAGAAAGGGAAAATAGAATGAGAGTAAACTAGCGAGAGACATAAAAACTGATTGTAAAAGCTTCCATAGGCATGTAAAAAGGAAAAGATTAGCAAAAGTAAATCTGGGTCCCTTACAGACTGAGACAGGAGAAATTAGAATGAGGAATAAGGAAATGGCAGAGCAATTAAACAAATACTTTGTGTCTGTCTTCATGGAAGAAGACACAAAAAACTCCTAGAAATAGTTGAGAAACAAGAAAATGAGGAACTGAAATAAATTAGCATTAGTAAAATAATAGTACTGGAGAAATTAATGGGACTGAAAGCTGATAAATCCCCTGGATCCAATGGCCTACATCCTAGGGTTTTGAAAGAGGTGGCTATAGAGATAGTGGATGCATTGGTTGTCATTTTCCTAAATTCCATAGATTCTAGAACGGCTCCTGTGGATTGGAAGGTTGCAAATGTAACCCCACTATTTAAGAAAGGAGGGAGAGAGAAAACAGGGAACTACAGGCCAGTTAGCCTGACATCAGTAGTTGGGAAAATACTAGAACCTATTAATAAGGACATGGTAACAGGGCACTTAGAAAATAATAATAGGATTGGGCAGAGTCAACACAGATTTATTAAAGGAAAATCGTGTTTGAGGAATCTGTTAGAGTTTTTTGAGGTTGTAACTAGCAGAATAGGTGAGGGGGAACCAGTGGATGTGGTGTATTTGGATTTTCAGAAGGCATTCGATAAGGTGTCACACAAGTTATTAAACAAAATTAGGGCTCATGGGATTGGGCGTAATATGCTGGCATGGATTGAGGATTGGTTAACGGACAGAAAACAGAGAGTAGGAATAAATGGGTCATTTTGGGGTTGGCAGGCTGTAACTAATGGGGTACCACAAGGATCAGTGCTTGGGCCTCAGCTATTCACAATCTACATCAATGATTTTGATGAGGGGACCAAATGTAATATATCCAAGTTTGCTAATGATACAAAGCTGGGTGGGAATGTAAGTTGTGAGGAGGTTGCAAAAAGGCTTCAAGGGGATATAGACAAGCTAAGTGACTGGGCAAGAACATGGCAAATGGAATATAATGTGGAGAAATGTGAAATTATCCACTTTGGTAGGAAAAATAGAAAAGCAGAGTATTTTTTAAATGGTGAGTGATTGGGAAATGTGGTGTTCAGAGGGACCTGGATGTCCTTGTACATGAATCACTGAAAGTTAACATGCAGGTACAGCAAGCAATTAGGAAAGCAAATGGTATGTTTGCCTTCATTACAAGAGGATTTGAATATAAGAGTAAAGATGTCTTACTACAATTATATAGGGCCCTCGTGAGACCATAGCTGGAGTATTGTGTACAGTTTTGGTCTCCTTACCTAAGGAAGGATATACTAGCCATAGAGGGAGTGGAACAAAGGTTCTGGGATGGGGGGATTGTCCTATGAGGAGAGATTGAGTAGACTAGGCCTATATTCTTTAGAGTTTAGAAGAATGAGAGGTGATCTCATTGAAGCATACAAAATTATTACAGGGCTTGATAGGGTGGATGCTGGGAGAATGTTTCCCTTGGCTGGGGAGTCTAGAACCAGGGGCCATAGCCTCAGGATAAAGGGTAGGCCATTCAGGACCGAGATGAGAAGAAATTTCTTCACACAGAGGGTGGTGAATCTTTGTAATTCTCTACCCCAGAGGGCTGTGGAGGCTCAATCATTGGGTATATTCAAAACAGAAGTTGATAGATTTCTGACCAGTAAGGGCATCAAGGGATATGGCAATAGGGCCGGTGAATGGAGTGGAGGCAGAAGATCAGCCATGATCTCATTGAATGACGGAGCAGGCTCGAAGGGCTGAATAGTCTACTCCTACTCCTATTTCTTACGTTCTTTCTTATGTTCTAATGAAAGCCATTCAGCCCCTTGAGTCTACTCTGCAACTCAATTAGATATTGGCTCATCTGTACCTCAACTCCATTCACTCACCTTTGCTCCATATCCCTTGGCACCTTTACCTAACAAAAATCTATCTATCCTGATCTTGAACATTTCAATTGACCTCCAGCATCCACAACCTTTTGGGGGAGAGAGTACCAGATTTCCACTACCCTTTGTGTGAAGAAGTGCTTTCTAATTTCTCCGCTGAATGGCCTGGCTCTAATTTTAAAATTATGTCCCCTCACTCAGGGTTGCCCCACCAGAGAAAATAGTTTCTCTGTATCTACATCATCGAATCCTTTTATTATTTTTAAGATATTGATTACTTCACTCCTCAATCATCTATACTCTAGGGTATACAAGCCAAGTTTATACAATCTGTCCTCATAATTTAACCCATCATTCTGGTGAATCTGCGCTGCACCCACTCCATGTCCAAGGTATCCTTCATGAGGTACAGTGTCCAAAACTGAATGCAGTGACTCCAGATGGGGTCTGACCAAGGCTGTGTACAACTGAAGCATAACTTCCTCACTTTTGTATTCCAACCCTTTGACAGGGCTCAGTGGCAACACTTACCTCTCTGAGTCAGAAGTTTGTGGGATCAAGTCTCACGCCAGAGACTTGAGCACATAATCTAGGCTGACACTTCAATGTAGTTCTGAGGGAGTGCTGTCGTGTTGAGGTGCCGTCTTTCAAATGAGATATTAATCCGCCCTCTCAGGTGGATGTAAAAGATCCCATGGCACTATTTCGAAGATGAGCAGGGGAGTTCTCCCTGGTGTCCTGGGGCCAATAGTTATTCTTCAACCAACATCACTAGAAACAGATGATCTCATTGCTGTTTGTGGGACCACACTGCACAAATTGGCTGCCGTGTTTCCTACATTACCACAGTGCCTACACTTCAAAAGATTTTCTTTCTTCACTACAAAGGCCAACATTTGAGTAGCCATTTTGATTATTCTTTGTTCCTGTGCCCTAGCTATTAGTCACATGAACACCAAGATCCCATTGCTCATCCAAGTTCCTAGTTTCATACCATTAAGAAAATATTCTAGTTTCTCTTTCTCAGATCCAAAGTGATCTCACACTTCCCCACATTGAACTCCATTTGCTATAGTTTCGCCCACTGACTTAATCTGTCTATGTCCATTTATAATTTGCTGCTCCCATCTACATAACTTACTGAGTCATCTGCAAACTTGGATATACAGCTCTCTATTTCTTCATCCACTGATATATATGATGAAAATCTGAGGCTCCAGTACAGATTCCCAGGTAAACACCACGGGGGAAAAATTGGGTTGCTTTGTGCCTTTCAATAGCGCCCCCCTGACCTACCACCGGATGATATGTCCGTCAGGGTCAGGGTGGTGTTTTAGTGACTGCGGCGGCACTAATTAAAGGGCAGGTGCTGGGCGGCCTTATTTTGGCGGCTGCCTGTCAACACCTGCCTCCTTTCATCTCCTCATGCAGATGCTGGCCGCAATCGGTCAGTGCGGCACTCCTCTTGAGTGCCGGGCTCTTTTCCCGGCACTCTGCTCCCCGGTGGTCCAGCAGGGCCCCGGTGTGCTCTGCACTAGGCCCCTCCCCTTGAATCAGGGGACGGAGACCTGCAATACGTGCCGCCGTGCATGACGTTGTTCAACGTAGTGCCGCGATATTGAAGGGTAGCGCCCCAAGAGGGAGGGGGAGCGCGTCCAGTAGCGCCCTGCCTCCTGCTTGGGGTGTTGTCACTCAATTTACGGCGCAGGGACGTTAACTTTTTCGGGGCGCTCAAAGTCGCTCCCTAGCTAGGTTAGCACCCCAAAGGGCAAACTCCTCCCTGCTCTCTGTCTCCTTTCTCCCAACCAACTACCAACCCATTACAAAAGCAAAATACTGCAGAAGCTGGAAATTTGAAATAAAATCTGAAAATGTTGGAAATACTCACCAGGTCAGGCAGTATCTGTGGAGTGAGAAACAGAGTTAATGTTTCAGGTCGATGACTTTTCGTCAGAACTCAATTACCAACCCATGTTACCTCCAATTCCTTGAGCTTTAATTTTTGATAATAATCTCATGTGAAACTTTATCAAATCCCTTCTGGAAGTCCACATAGGCAACACTTCCCTGCCCATCATGTTAGTGACCTCTTCAAAAAGTCAACCAGATGTGACCTACCCTTCATAAATCCATGCTAAATCTCCTTGATCAGCTCATACTTGTCCAAGTGCTCAGTCACTCTCTCCCTGAAGACAGACTCCAGTAACCTCCCCTCAATTTCTGACTTTAGAGGTTTTGTGGATTCGTGACTAACACATCTGTAATTACCTCACCCATTTCTTTTAATACCCTAGGTGGAAACCACCAGGTCCTGGGGATTTCTTTATCTGAAGTTTCATTACTTTCATAATTATCATTTTTTTTACCAAGCTCCTCCCCTTGACTTATTTTAGGTTACCTTGTACCTGTTCATTCATTTACATATTTTCTCCTCTGCTACTGTGAAAACGGATACAAAATACTCGTTTGCCAAATCTGCCATTTGTTTATTATCCCTTCTTATTATCCTTTATTATCCCACCTGCATCTGCCTTAAATGTGCCCACAATTCCGAACTGGCAGTCTGCCTGCCGTCCTCCCCCCCCCCAGGGCAATGAAACAAAGGACAGATTATAAATGGATCATCAAATCTTACATTGCGCGTCCCTCTGGCGCCGGATGTGTACCGGGGACCTTCATGGGCGGAGAGTACTGGCTGGATCCAGCAAGGGGCCGATCGCCCAGCTCACATTGGGTGAGAGCGGCCGAGGTCACTTCCCGTTTAATGGGGCCAGGCGCAGGCATTTATACAGAAAGCAGCCCCAGAACAGAACAGGACAGGACAACATGTCGCCTTACTTAGCCCTGGTGCTGGCTCTGCTGTCTTGTAAGTTTGCCACGAGGCAATTATACAGTGTAAAAAAAAAACCTCTGATATAGCATCACAGAATCATATAGCACAGAAGGAGGCCATTCGACCCATCGTGCCTGTGCTGGCCCTCTGAAAGAGTTCAATATCGTGTGTTGTTGTAGAGACTCTGTTACCCGCATTGGTCTCTGGTTATAATCAATCTCTCTCCCTCTTTCTCTCTCCAGCGGCGTGTGTCGCACTCGTGCCCTTAATGCAGGGGGTCTTATCCATCACCAGAGCCGCCGGGAAAACGGCACGATTCTTGTGCGAGACCGAAGGGTTAGGATATATAGCGACACGTCCCATATACTGGTACCAACAGAAAGAGACATCCATCCGCGAGATCCTCCAGCACCTGTCCCAGGATAAAACCTGGCTGCACCCGGACTTCACCTCACGATTCCATGCCGAAATCATGGAAAATTCTGCCATCTGCACTCTCATTGTCGATAAGATTGTGCCGAACGACACAGCCACGTATTACTGTGCCGCGAGGTCCCACGGTGGTGTCGTTGGATCGACTCTTCGTACAAAAACCTCCTGCTGTGTAAAGCTGTAGAAAGGTGTTTCTGGAGCTTATCGATCCATCGGCCCCCAAAAACCACAGCAGCGAGATAGTGGCAGCTCTCGAAACTACACTGAGAGTATTTCCCCTCGCGATTTCCAGCCCGTGGGGCCACACGCCGCTCCTTCATTCCAGGCAACAACAGAAAATGCTGGAAAAACTCAGCAGGCCAGGCAACATCCGTGGAGAGAAAATAGAGTCAACGTTTCAGGTCAAACCCTTTGTCAATACTGGAAAAGCACAGGAAATGAAATAGATTAAGAGGCCAGGCTGGGAGAGAACAAAAGAGAAGTGAAGAGACATTAAGAGGTATTCAAAACGAGATGGTGATAGGACTAGTGGAGACAAAAGATGGTTCTAGATTAGGTGTGAAATGCGCTGGCAGAATGGGAGACAGCTGCCATGTGGGAGAGAAAAAAAGGGGGGAGGGCCAAAACAAAGGTGTGGATAAAAAATAAGTAAAAATGTAATGGGGGCCGAGGTTATGATCTGAAATTGTTGAACTCGATATTGAGTCTGGAAGGCTGTAAAGTGCCTAATCGGAAGATGAGGTGCTGTTCCTCGAGCTTATGCTGAGCTTCCGTGGAACAATGCAAGAGCCTGAGTACAGTGAGGTCTGAGTGGGAATGGGGCGGTGAATTAAAATGACAGGTGACCGGAAGCTCGGGGTCATCCTTACAGACTGAACGGAGGTGTTCCGCAAAGCGGTCACCCAATCTGCGTTTGGTCTCCCCAATGTAGAGGAGACCACATCGTGAGCAGCGAATACAGTATATTAAATTGCAAGAAGTACAAGTAAATCGCTGTTTCACCTGGAAGGGGTGTTTGGGGCCCTGGACAGTGGGAAGGGGGGAGGTAAAAGGGCATGTGTTCGGACAACCCTCCCACCCCTTTGCTCATCATCCATTTCCCATGAAGCACTCACACTCACCACCTCCCACAGCAAACGGGCCCCTTGTACATTGAGACGGGCCATTGATCCCCGAGCAAAGCGGTTTTCACCAGCTCCATGGCAACCACCTCGACCTCTTCAGATGAAGCCGGCCGTAGCTGTGGACAGGCGCCAGTTCCAGCCTCCAGTGGGGCTGATCCAAGTGCTCAAGCTTCCATCCAGTTGAAGCGGTCGAACACGACTGAACCTGACACCGTTCTACTCTGCCCAGCTCAGCATCTTCCCGGTTTTACAGTCACTCACTCAATCACCAGGATATGATTTTAATACATTTTTTTAAAGTACCATGAGATGTGCAGAACAGTTTTGGAAACATGCGTGAACTCATCATGCTTAGCATCAGAAGTAAGGGTGGAGGGAGGTTGAAGGAAACGTTTTGTGATGGGGAAGAAGACTTTGGAGTTGTTCTTACTTTTCAGAATGAGTTTTGATTAATTGGAGGACTTGGCTATAGAGAGAGTGGAAGTACTGCTTGAGGTGGTCATCCAGATCTGACAGTTTTTTTTAGCCAGGCTAGTTGTATACCATCCATTCTCTAGTCTACAGCCCATAGATGTGAGTCCACACAAAGGTAACTTGTACAATGTAAGCAAGTGTGAGGTCATCCACTTTGGATAGAACAGGATACTTTCTAAATGGTGAAAAGTTCAAACCTGTGGCTGTCCAAAGAGACTTGGGGGTCAAGGTACATAGATCATTAAAATGTCATGAACAGGTACAGAAAATAATCAAAAAGGCAAATGGAATGCTGGCCTTTATATCTAGAGGACTAGAATACAAGGGGGTAGAAGTTATGCTGCAGCTGTACAAAGCCCAGGTTAGACCACACCTGGAGCACTGGGAGCAGTTCTGGGCACCACACCTTAGGAAGGATATACTGGCCTTGGAGGGAGTGCAGCGTAGGTTTACCAGAATGACACCCGGACTTCAAGGGTTAAGTTACGAGGAGAGATTACACAAATTAGGTTATATTCCCTAGAATTAGTGTTGTATTCCCTCGAATCCCTTGGACCTGACAACCTGCATCCTAGGGTTTTAAAAGAGGTAGCTGCAGAGACAGTGGATGCATTGGTATTAATCTTCCAGAATTCCCTAGATTCTAGAACAGTCCCCAAGGATTGGAAGGTAGCAAACATAACCCCGCTATTTAAGAAAAGGGGAAGAGAAAAAACAGGGAACTATAGGCCAGTTAGCCTGACATCAGTAGTAGGCAAAATGCTAGAATCTATTATTAGGGACGTGGTAACAGGGCACTTAGAAAATCATAATATGATTAGGCAAAGTCAACATGGTTTTATGAAAGGAAAATCATGTTTGACAAATCTGTTAAGATATTTTTGAAGATGTAGCTAGTAGGATGGATAAGGGAGAACCAGTGGATGTAGTGTATTTGGATTTTCAAAAAGCATTCGATAAGGTGCCACACAAGAGGTTATTACACAAAATTAGGACTCATGGTATTGAGGGTAATATATTAGCATGGATTGAGGATTGGTTAATGGACAGAAAACAGAGAGTAGGACTAAATGGAACTTTTTCAGGTTGGTAGGCTGTAACTAGCGGGGTACCGCAAGGATCAGTGCTTGGGCCTCAGCTATTTACAATCTATATTAATGACTTAGATGAAGGGACTGAGTGTAACATATCCAAGTTTGCTGATGATACAAAGTTAGGTGGGAAAGTAAGCTGTGAGGAGGATGCAAAGAGGCTGCTGAGAGATATAGACAGGTTGACTGAGTGGGCAAGAACATGGCAAATGAAATACAATATGGGGAAGTGTGAAGTTATCCACTTTGGTAGGAAAACCAAAAAAGCAGAATTTTTTTGAATGGTGAGAGACTGGGAAATGTTTGCACTCAGAGGGACCTGGGTGTCCTTGTACATGAATCACTGAAGGTTAACATGCAGGTACAGCAAGCAATTAGGAAAGCAAATGGTATATTAGCCTTTGTTGCAAAGGGATTAGCGTATAAGAGTAAAGAAGTCTTAGTACAATTATACAGGGCATTGGTGAGGCCACACCTGGAGTACTGTTTACAGTTCTGGTCTCCTTACCTAAGGAAAGACAGACTTGCCTTAGAGCGAATGCAGCGACGGTTCATTAGACTGATTCCTGGGATGAGGGAATTGCCCTATGAGGAGAGATTGAGTAGACTAGGCTTATAATCCTTAGAGTTTAGAAGAATGAGAGGTTATTTAATTGAAACATATAAAATTATTAAGGGGCTTGACAGGGTTAATGCTGGGAAAATGTTTCCCTTGGCTGGGGAATCTAGAACACGGGGTCACAGTCACAGAATAAGGAGTAGGCCATTTAGGACTGAGATGAGGAGAAATTTCTTCACTTAAATGGTTGTGAATCTTTGGAATTCTCTTCCCCAGAGAGCTCTGGATGCTTAGTCGTTGAGTATATTCAAGACAGACATCGCTAGATTTTTGGGAAGGAAGGGAATTAAGGGATATGGGGATAGTGCGGGAAGGTGGAGTTGAGGTAGAAGATTAGCCATGATTGTGTTGAATGGCGGAGCAGGCTCGAGGGGCTGAATGGCCTACACCTGCTCCTATTTCTTATGTTCTTATGTTCTATGTAAGAAATCATGAATTGGAAGAAATTGTGAATTGTAAAAAAATAATGGTTTTATAAAAGAAATGGGTTTTCCGAGCTCAGCGGCCAGGATAAGCTGATGACACAGAAGCATTCCAATCATGTCAGATAAGGAGTTGCACAAAGAGCTGAGGCTGTTTACAAGGGCATAACACAGAAACAGGCCTTCATGTAGGCATGGCTGGGCCTGGTAAGAGGATTGAATAAGGAGCCTTGAGATGAACAGACTGTCCAAGAGAAGGTAAGCAGAGGTCCAAACAAGAGATAAGCGGAGGGATGATCTCATGGGGACAGGCGGGGTTTGCCGTAGGTACCTATTCCCCTGTAATTGGACAATTGAATGGGTAACAAATGATTGATGCGAGGTATCCACCAGCCCCCCGAAATAAGCTGTATAAACGGGCAGCCGAAAGGGAAAAATGGGCAGAGAGGGAAAGAGCTTCCCTGGGGTGGATCCATGCTAGCTTCGGCTTAACATCTCCGCCAGCCACGGGAGATGACCAAAGAGGAAGAGACCACTGCTGCAGGCTGCAGGGATCCGAGGCCACCGTTCTGCCTCAACCTCCGTCCATCCGTCCGTTCCGAGGCTGGTAAACCGTTCTCATCTGTTACGGGTCGGAATGTCTACTATGTCTATCCTGATTGCATGTTATATTTGATTATATTTGAACTGCCACTCTTTAATAAAATGACACATGACTCCTAAGACCCTTTTGGGTAATCTGTGTCTGACCCGTGATCCAAATCTTACTTCTGATTGAAGTTTTCAAGATATTAAGGGTAACAGATAGGGTAGATAGAGAGAAACTATTTCTGCTGGTTGGGGAGTCTAGGACTAGGGGGCATAGTCTAAAAATTAGAGCCAGACATTTCAGGAGTGAAATTAGGAAACACTTCTGCACACAAAGAGTGGTGGAAGTTTGGAACTCTCTTCCGCAAATGGCAATTGATGCTAGGTCAATTGTTAATTTTAAATCTGAGATTGATAGCTTTTTGTTAACCAAAGGTATTAAGGGATCTGGGCCAAAGGCGGGTATATGGAGTTAAGTCGCAGATCAGCCATGATCTCATTGAATGGCGGAACAGGCTCAAGGGGCTGAATGGCCTCCTCCTGTTCCTATGTTCCGATGTACAGCTGAAGGTGGAAGGCCAAATGGAATCTGGTAGAGATAAGGGTGTCAAAAATGGACAAGACAATTAAGGGCCACATCAGCAGAAGCATGGACATTGTGCGGGTGATCAACCAGAAAAGAGGGAGTTGGGTGTTAGAGAAGACACCTGTGTTAGAGTTAGGGGGTCGTTTTCCAGGCAAGTTGGAGATGGCTGACATCAGATGCACATCAGATGCACAATGTGAGAAACAAAATTGCAGCTAACAATCAACTGCACATTTTTATTCAAGAGCTACTTGATATTGAACAATTCAAATGGTGCCTTTGAGGAATTTTGCATTCTAAGCATTGCTCTGAGTTTTCTGCATCTACTTTGTGCTTTGAAAATATCCTGACACCTTTTAGAAAACTTGTTAAGGGCCAGTTGATATAACAGGTACTTATCTCCTTTGCAAGTGAAAACAGAGCAGCAGGAGGTTTGAGCTCCAATGATGGTATTTCAGCCCGATGTTGTCACTGTCACGGCAACAGAGTATCACAAGGGTAAGGTGGAGAGTGATTGATAAATCCACAGCATAGGAAATAGTGATCATGGGTGAATTTTGATTGTTGGAGCAGCAGAAAGTGGTGGATAAGGAGTTAGTGGGTTGGGAGCACAGAAGGTGTGGGACTTGCAACAGTGACAAGCTGGCACTTCCTCAGCAGTAGGTCAATACAATCAAGTATGCTACATGGGGCTGACAGAGGGGCAGGACATCGGCAGGATGAGACTCAGTAGGAAGGGATGTCACTGAGATCTGCCATTTGTTAGTGGAGGATTTCAGTGAATGAAATTGGGATCAAACTCCTCTCTATCCAGCCATATCCTACCACTTTCACCCCTGTGATGTTAGGGTAATGATTGATTACTCTTTGTAAGACCACAGTGTCAGCTGTGGCTCAATTGGTAGCACACTCGCCTCTGAGTCAGAAGGTTGTGGGTTCAAGGGATTTGAACACATAACAAAATCTAGGCTGACACTCCAGTGCAGTGCTGAGGGAGTGCTGCACTGTGGGAGGTGCTATCTTTCAGATGAGACGTTAAACCGATGCCCTGTCTGCTCTCTCAGGTGGACGTAAAAGATCCCATGGCACTATTTCGAAGAAGAGCAGGGGAGTTCTCCCCAGTGCCTTGGCCATTATTTATCCCTCAACCAACATCACAAGAAGCAGATTATCTGGTCATTATCACATTGCTGTTTGTGGGATCTTGCTGTGTGAAAATTGACTGCTATGTTTCCTAGATTACAACAGTGACTACACTTGAAAAAGCACTTAACTGGCTTTGGGATGTCCTGAGGTCGTGAAAGGTTCTGTGTAAAATGGAAGTCTGTTCTTTAATATGACTGGCTGGATTCCTATCAAACACCTGAACAAGTTCGGTGTGGGGCTGATACTGCAATCAGACACTCTTGGTGTGGAGTGATGCTTGTAGCCAGCCCAGGTCACCAAGTTACAGCCCCACAGTCTATGATTTTCTGCACATTAAACTTAATGGGCCCATAGTTTCCCAACCCAAGCTCCTCGAGAGCACAAGCACCAAGTCCAACTATCGTGACATTGAGTTACTATTTTACCCGAGAAAATTCAGGTGCTGACGGGAAATTTCCTACTGGGTTGGTTAGTGTCAGTAATACCATCAGACAAAAAGACTCGATGGGGCCCAAACTCCGCAGCTCTTCCAACAGGAATGCGCCAAAGGACCAGAAATGAGACTGGAGCCTGGCCTTCGCCACCAGGTTCCAGGGTACCCTGCCTGGGACAGAGCTTCCACCCGCCCGAGCACAGACACCTGCATAACAAGGGGAACATTACCGGCCACCGGGGCTCCTTGGCCATCAACAGGTCGATACCTCGAGTGAAAACAGGTGCCTCAACCTGACAACCGGCAGGTGTGGAATCCACCTGGGGGTCTGGGAATGGGTGTCTGGGGGTGGGGGCCTGGGCTTGTGAGTCTAGGACTGGGACTGGGCCTGGGAGTCTAGGACTGGGCCTGGAGGTCTGGGGGTGGGGGTCTGGGGGTGGGGGTCTGGGCCTGTGGGTCTAGGACTGGGCCTGGGGTCTGGGAGTCTAGGACTGGGCCTGGGGGTCTGGGCCTTGGCCTGAGACTAGAGGTCTGGGGCTGGGCGGTCGGGGCTGGGACTGGTGTCTGGGACTGGGTCTGTGCTGGGGGTCCCTGAAGGTTTTTAAAAGGTTTAACTGTGTTAGCCCTTTTATAAGGCACAAGTCAGGAGTGTGATGGAATACTCTCCAATTGCCTGGATGAGTGTAGTACCAACAACAGTCAAGAAGCTCAACACCATCCAGGACAATGCAGCCCACTTGATTGGCACCCCATCCACCACCATTCACTCCCTCCACCACCAGCGTACTGTGGCTGCAGTGTGTACAAGATGTATTGCAGCAACTCGCCAAGGCTTCTTCGGCAGCACCTCCCAAACTCGCGACCACTACAACCTAGAAGGACAAGGGCAGCAGGCGCATGGGAACACCACCACCTCCAAGTTCCTCTCCAAGTCACACACCACCCTGACTTGGAAATATATCGCCAATCCTTCATCATCGCTGGGTCAAAATCCTGGAACTCCCTCCCTAACAGCATTGTGGGAGTACCTTCACCACAAGGACTGCAGTGATTCAAGGAGGCGGCTCACCACCACCTTCTCAAGGGAAATTAGGAATGGGCAATAAATGCCGGCCTTGCCAGCGACGCCCACAACCTATGAATGAATTAAAAAAATTAAAGGTGTTCAATGGGCATAATTCTGGGAAGTTTCGTGGCGGGGGTGCTAGAGCCCCAAAACAGGCACACCGGCTGCATTTTTCAGCCCCTCCCTCTGGCAGGTACAGGAACTGGATCCGGAATGGAACAGGTCCCAACACCATGATTTAAATTGGGTGACTTCCCCCTGAACCCCATATACACTGGTGGGTCAGCTCCAGAGGTCACTGGTGGGTCAGCTCCAGAGGTCACTGGTGGTCAGCTCCAGTGGTCACTGGCAGACAGTACTGGGCACGGTAGCACAGTGGTTATGTTACTGGCCTTAGTACTCTAGAGGCCTGGACTAATGATCAGGGAGACATGAGTTTAAAACCCACTCATAGCAGCTGAAGAATTTAAATTCAATTAAATAACTAAATCTGGAAAAAAAAAAGCTAGTATCAATAATGGTGACTATGAAACTACCGGATTGTTCTAAAAACCCATCTGGTTCACTAATGTCCTTTAGGGAAGAAAATCTACCGTCCTTACCTGGTCTGGCCTATATGTGATTCCAGATCTACAGCAATGTGGTTGACTCTTAACTGCCCTCTGAAATGGCCCAGCAAGCCACTTACTCAAGAAGGCAGCTCACCACCATCTTCTTGAGGGCAGATGGGGATGGGTAATAAATGCTGGCCTTACCGGCGACGCCCACATCCCATAAATGCATAAAAAAAACTTGTAGTGTGATAGTTGGCCAGTCCCTGGATTTCCATACAGGGGTGTGTGGGGTTATTGCTCAGTCCTGTAACTATTGAATAATTTTAACCTAACTCAATGGGCAGGAAATCCATGGGATTGGGTAGACCGCCGGTTTAAAATCCACCCAATATTGCTCTCCTCTGACTTTATTGGAGACTAAAATCGGGCGGGTTTTAAAACCAGCATTACACCTGATCCCGTAGGTCTCCTGGTGGGCAAATTAAATTAAAATGGACCCCGTGTTCAGCACTGCCACCAGTTGCAGGCCGGGTTCCTGCAACTTTCTGTGAATACAGAGTAAACATGAAGCCACTGAACCTTGCGGGCTCCTTTATGGAAATTAAATGGGCATCAGATCGATGGTGGTAATCCTTCGTTCATTGCAATCAGAGGGGCTTAAATGGATCACTCATTCAAAGAGTCAACACAGGCGTGATGGGCCAAATGACCTCCTTCTGTGCTGTAAGGTTGTATGATTCTATGATTGGAATCGGAGTGCGCCCTAGAATGAATCGCAGATAGTATCAGCTCCAGGAACCCAGATAACTGCTGCACATGAGACACCACTTCGAGAATTTCCATCTGTGTTCTGGCGACCCTGCGGAGACCTGAATCCGTGAGGTTAAAGCGGTGAATGAGAAGAGGTTGAACTAAACAGTCTAGTTATTGAGAGCTGGTTTAATGCTGTGGTCTGTGACCAGCGGGGAAGAATATGTTTTCAGCTTTGGAACCAGGCTGGTTGTGACAGGTAAATGTACTCCGCCCTAACCCTAACGCTAACCCTAACCCTAACCCTCACCTTAACCTTAATCTTAACCCTAAAGCTAATCCTAACGCTAACCCTAACCCTCACCTTAACCCTAACCCTCACCTTAACCCTAACACTAACTCTATCCCTCACCCGAACCCTAACCCTATCTTTCACCCTCTCCTTAACCCTGACGTTAACCCCAACCCTAAACGCTAACCTTAACCCTCACCTTAACCTTAAAGCTAATCCGAATGCCAACCCTAATCCTAACGCTAACCCTTACCCTATCCCTTACCCTCACCTTAACCCTAACACTAACTCTATCCCTCACCCGAACCTGAACCCAATCCTTCACCCTCTCCTTAACCCTAATGCTAACCCTCACCCAAACCCTAACCTTATTGCTAACCCTCACCCTCATTCTCACCCTATCCCTCACCCAAACCCTCACCCTCATCCTCACCCTAATCCTATGCCTAACTGTATGGGGTGGTGGGCAAAGAGTGAAGCACCAGTCGGTCGTTCAGTGTGATATTGGAGTTGGTGTAAGTGTGAGACTGGGGAGACACAAGCCCTCAACCGTTGGATATGGAAAGTGTGAACCGGGCAACACTGCAGGGAGATCACTGGGGTGAAATCAAGGGATGCCTTCGCCTTAATAGATCGGTGTGGAATTCTTATGCTGGTTGTTTTAACTGTTATTTGAGTGAGTCTGGGTCAGATCCGGGTCACAGTGAGTTCAGGCAGACCCGGGTCTGGGTGAATCCGAGTCTGTATGAATCAGGGCTGACTGTAACACTGAAACCAGATCAGGTGAGATGGAGAAGATCTTGGGCAGTGGAATTAAACTCTTTCCCAGTAACTGACGTAACCCGTGTAACGGACTAGCTGCTGTAAACCCATCTGGTGATTAAGCAGAGGGGTGATGGGTTATTGTTAGGCGGTGTAACACGGTGATACTAATTATGCATCTGGGAAAATCTTCGGCACTGGAACCAAACTCGTGGTCACAGGTGAGGCTTTGGTGTGAGGAGCGGTGTAGGTTACAGTGTGCTGAGTAACCGGGTTACTAGTGATGGTAGTTAGTTAGTGTGAGGGCTGTAACGCTTTGCGAATCCCTGCAGAATTTGGCACTGGGACGAAACTGGCTGTCTCGGGATAGTTTCGGGTCACAGTGAGCTGTTGGTGTCGGGCCGGTTATTGTAAAGTGATGTAACACAGTGCCACCACTGGTACTTGGCAAAAAATATTCGGCTCTGGGACTCGGCTTATTGTTTCGAGTAAGTTTGGTGTGAGCGCGGCGCTGTGTTTAACTCGCGGGCTCCGAGAGATCTATTTAAATAAAGTTCACCGGGTGGGTGCCTGGGGCATTCTGTCCAATATTCACGGTGAGTTCGGGGGGTTACTGTAGGAGGTTGTAACACCGCGTCTGCCCCGAGTATACACAAAGGAAATGCACGGTGGCACTGTGTCCAAACTCCTTGTTCACGGTAAGTGTTTCTGTAAGTAGAGCAGGCTCGGGACACGGGTTGTGGCGCGGTTTTTGTACGGTGCTGTGTCACAGTGGTTGGGTGTAAAGGTCTTCGGGACCGGGACTAAACTGATAGTTACAAGTGAGTTTATTTTCTACTTGATAGAACGCTCCGGGGTCGGAGTTTTTTGTATGGCGCGGTAATAGTTAAGGAGAGATACTGTAACACATTGTAAGGCAGCAGGACTCCTCCGGAGCTCATGGTCTGGCGGTGTCACTGACTCCCGCTGTCTAACGGGCGGGGAGTGGATGATCCCCGGGCACCTCACTGCTTCAATAACACGGGACGCGAGCAGTGATCATTCTGTAACACTGGGAGATGTGTATCGTGTGGAATTGTGGCCACAATGTATTGTCCCCGGGGTTGTTAACAGCGAGGTTAATGTGTGAGGGGCAAGCCGCGTGTCGGGGGATGATAGCCCGCGCAGGGTGTACACATGTACCGAGCTAATGTGCCTCTGGCACTCACCTCGTTATTACAAAACTTTCAGACTATTACAGTTAGTCTAATAAATCTGTAGTATTTATTGTGGGGAAAACACCCAAAAGTCAGTTAGGTAGTGTAGTAATAGTTCATAGAGACAGTAATAGTTTATAGAGACAGTAATAGTTCATAGAGACAGCAATAGTTTATAGAGACAGCAATAGTTCATAGAGCCAGCAATAGTTTATAGAGACAGTAATAGTTTATAGAGCCAGCAATAGTTCATAGAGACAGTAATAGTTTATAGAGCCAGCAATAGTTCATAGAGACAGTAATAGTTTATAGAGCCAGCAATAGTTCATAGAGACAGTAATAGTTTATAGAGCCAGCAATAGTTTATAGAGGCAGTAATAGTTTATAGAGCCAGCAATAGTTTATAGAGCCAGCAATAGTTTATAGAGACAGCAATAGTTTCTAGAGACAATAATAGTTTATGAGAGACAGTATTACTCACCGCTGCTTCCCATTGAGATATTGAACAGGCCTGTATCATCGTGGTTAATACTGCTGTGCAGTTCGGCGCTGGGACCAAACTCATTGTAACGGGTAAGTCTGATATCATTGCCCATCGCGGGCCGAGTGTCTGCGAGCGGCCCTGTGCCGGCGGGTTTTGCACAGTGAGGAACACAGACTCCTTTCGGCGCTGGGAAAAGGCTGGTGGTCGCCGGTGAGTCTTAAAATCCACCACTTAACAACACACGGGAGAGGAGTTCTGTGTAACATCAAAAGCAGCACTTAGCATAACCCTGGTGGGGGATCAGTTGCTGTAGCTCATTGGGAATGGTAAGTACAGAAACCAGGAAATGTAACCGTAACATGAAGATTAATAAGGAAATCTGTACTTCCACACACAGAGATTGTCGGCCCTGGGACAAGACTTACAGTCAGCAGTCCGTTTTACAGGAGTAAATGAGCAGGCCGTGAATTAGTGATGTTAAATCCCTTACAAATCCTCGTTATCTCAACTGAAAATATCGAGAGCTTTAGATATTCTGGTACAGCATTGAGTGCAAGAGCTACGGTCCCGAGCGGTTCAGAATGTGTCTAAATCGGTAGTTTAGGGACTACTCAATAGTCACTTTCTGTAAAACATCGAGATAGCAGCTGGTGTGAAAAAACTGGTAGCCTCCTATAAGATTGTGAAGGGGTTGGATCGGGTGGATGCGGGGAGGATGTTCCCGATGATGGGTGAAACTAGAACTAGGGGGCATAGTCTTAGAATAAGGGGCTGCTCTTTCAAAACTGAGATGAAGAGGAACTACTTTACTCAGAGGGTGGTAGGTCCATGGAATATGCTGCCCCAAAAAGCTGTAGAAGCTACATCATTACATAAATTTAAAACAGAAATAGACAGTTTCCTAGAAATAAAGGGAATTAAGGGTTACGGGGAGCGGGCAGGAATTTGGACATGAGTCTAGGTTCGGATCGGTCATGGCCCTGTGGGTAGCGGAACGGGCCCAGGGGCTGTGTAGCCTGATCTTGTTCCTATTTCGTGTGTCTAATTCTGTTAGATTCAGGAGATGGTTCTGTGATAGTGGATTGGCGGTTAGGATCAGATCAGCCATGATCTTATTGAATGGCGGAGCAGGCTCGAGGGGCCGATTGGCCTACTCCTGCTCCTATTTCTTATGTTCTTATGTTCTTATATGCGGAGCCCGCGGGTCTCTCCGGCTGCCGGTCTTGTCCGGCTGCTCGGGCCGCCCCAGAGAGGCGACATGCGGCGACCCGCGGGCTCGGAGCTTCGGCGACCTGTGGGGACTGTGGGACGTTCATTGCAGAGCGATTGAAATAACAGAATGCCGAGATCTAGTTTCATGTTCAGTTTCAATTAGATTATTTCGAAGGGAGGCTCTTGCAGTTACTGATGTTCATTCGGTGACAGTTTACTGCTGTCATTAACATTTCTGCTGGTTACTGAACCCCCCCCCCCCCCCCCCAAGCCTAACAAACAACAACTGGCGACTTTGTATTTATCACACGTGTTTTAGAAAGAATATCCCAGGGTAGCAACATTGTAAGAGAACTGGAGCGACACCTTTACCGTGTAGAATCATAAGAAGGAGGCCATTCGGCCCATCGTGCCTGTGCCGGCTCTTTGAAAGAGCTCCCCAATTAGTCACACTCCCCCCCCCCACTTTCCCCATAGCCCTGCAATGTTTCTCCTTCAAGTATTTATCCAATTCCCTTTTGAAAGTTACTATTGAATCTGCTTCACAACAACTTGTTGTGTAATTTTGTTTTTCTTCATCTCCCCTCAGGAGCTTTTGCCAATTACCTTAAATCTGTGTCCTCTGGTTACCGGCCCTTGAGCCACTGGGAACAGCTTCTGATTATTTACTCTATCAAAACCCTTCAGAATTTAAAATTGTACCATTTAGTTTATATTGCCTCGAATCACAGAATCATAGAATGGTTACAGCACAACCCATAGAGCCCGCGCTGGCTTTCTGCAAGAGCACTTCATCCTGTCCCACTCCCCCTCTCTCTGTGTCCTCTGGTTCTCGACCCTTCCGCCAATGGGAACAGGTTCTCTCTATCTACTCTGTCTAGACCCCTCATGATTTTGAACACCTCTATCAAATCTCCTCTCAACCTTCTCTGCTCTAAGGAGAACAACCCCAGCTTCTCTAGTCTACCCATGTAACTGAAGTCCCTCATCCCTGGAATCATCCTCATAAATCTTTTCTGCACCCTCTCTAAGGCCTTCACATCCTTCCTAAAGTGTGGTGCCCAGAATTGGACACAATACTCCCGTTGAGGCTGAACCAGTGTTTTATAAAGGTTCATCATAACTTTCTTGCTTTTGTACTCTATGCCTCTATTTATGAAGCCCAGTATCCTGTATGCTTTTTAAACCGCTTTTTCAACCTGCCCTGCCACCTTCAACAATTTGTGCACATATACCCCCAGGTCTCTCTGTTCCTGCACCCCCTTTAGGATTGTACCCTTTAGTTTATATTGCCTCTCCTTGTTCTTCCTACCAAAATGTATCACTTTACACTTTTCTGCATTAAATTTCATCAGCCACATGTCCGCCCACTTCACCAGCCTGTCTATGTCCTCTTGAAGTCTATCACGATCCTCCTCACTGTTCACTATATTTCCAAGATTTGTGTCGTCTGCAAATTTTGAAATTGTGCCCTGTACACCCACGTCCAAGTCATTAATATATATCAAGAAAATGCAGTGGTCCTAGAACCGACCCCTGGGGAACACCACTGTGTACCTTCCTCCAGTCCTAAAACCAACCATTCATCACTACTCTCTGTTTCCTGTCACTTAGTCAATTCCTTATCCATGCTGCCACTGTCCCTTTTATTCCATGGGAATGCCTCTCCTCATTCCTCCTACCAAAATGCATCACTGCACACTTCTCTGTGTTAAACTTCATCTGCCAAGTGTCTGCCTATTTCATCAGTCTGTCTATGTCTCCCTGAAGTCTGTTACTATCCTCCCCATTGTTTACTGTGGAAACAATTTCTCCCTATTTACTCTATCAAAGCCATTCATGATTTTGAACACCTCTCTTAAATCTCCTCCTAACTGTCTCTGCTCCAAGGAGAACAATCCCAGTTTCGCCAGTCTCTCAACATAACTGAAGCCCCTCAGAAGTTGTTAATTTGTAAATGGATAGACCTGTGGTTTGAGCTCAGCTCCATTTAATCTAATCACATTAAGGGCCAAACGGTCCCCTCTCCCCTCCCCTCTCCCATCCACTCCTCACATCTTCTCTCCTCCCTTCTCTCCTCTCCCCTTCCCTCTCCCATCCTCTCCTCACTTCTTCTCCTCTCCTCCCTTCTCCCCTCTCCCCTCCTCTCCTCTCCTCCACTCTCCCCTCCTCTCCTCTCCTCCACTCTCCCCTCCTCTCCTCCACTCTCCCCTCCTCTCCTCCACTCTCCCCTCCTCTCCTCTCCTCCACTCTCCCCTCCTCTCCTCTCCTCCACTCTCCCCTCCTCTCCTCTCCTCCACTCTCCCCTCCTCTCCTCTCCTCCACTCGCCCCTCCTCTCCTCTCCTCCACTCTCCCCTCCTCTCCTCTCCTCCACTCTCCCCTCCTCTCCTCTCCTCCACTCTCCCCTCCTCTCCACTGCACTCATCTCTTCTCCTCTCTCCTAACCTTCCCTCTCCCATCCTCTCCTCACCTCTTCTCCTCTCCTATCCCCTCCTCTCCTCTCTCCTCTCCCCTCCCCTCCTCTCCTCTCCCCCTCCTCTCCCCCCTCCCCTCTCCCATCCACTCCTCACATCTTCTCTCCTCCCTTCTCTCCTCTCCCCTTCCCTCTCCCATCCTCTCCTCACCTCTTCTCCTCTCCTATCCCCTCCTCTCCTCTCTCCTCTCCCCTCCTCTCCCCTCTCCTCCCCTCCCCTCTCCCATCCTCTCCTCACCTCTTCTCCTCTCCTATCCCCTCCTCTCCTCTCCTCTCTCCTCTCCCCTCCTCTCCTCTCCCCTCTCCTCTCCTCCCCTCCCCTCTCCCATCCTCTCCTCACATCTTCTCCTCTCCTCCCTTCTCTCCTCGCCCCTCCTCTCCTCTCCCCTCTTCTCCCCTCCCCTCTCCCACCCTCTCCTCCACTCTCCCCTCCTCTCCTCTGTACTGCTCTCCTCTCCTCTCTCCTCCCCTGCCCTCTCCCATCCACTCCTCACCTCTTCTCCTCTCTCCCCTTCTCTCCTCTCCCCTCCTCTCCTCCACTCTCCCCTCCTCTCCTCTGCACTCCTCTCCTCTCCCCTCTTCACCCCTCCCCTCTCCCATCCTCTCCTCCCCTCTCCCACCCTCTCTTCCCCTCTTCCCTCTCCTCTCCCTTCTCCTCGCTCCTGTTTACTCTAAACTTTGACAACGAAAGCATCAGAGATTCGAGTAAAACGCCAAATACACGTCTCGATCTGTAAGTAAACACAGAGATTGAGGGGCCATTTATTTGAGGCTATTATCAAATCTGTAGGCAATCGTACATTGTAAATGCAGATATTAGGATTTATATCTGTCCTAACCGGATAGATTTACAGATATTTCTTGTTTTTTTTGCAATCAGAAACACCGCCTAAGGGACCAAATATTCGCCTTTTCCCCCCGAATGCTGTGGAACTGGACACGCGGAGCAAAGCCCTGCTAGTCTGTCTCCTGACTGGATTCTTCCCCGAAGTTATCAGGGTTAACTGGGAAATCTCGGGAAAGCCTGCAGACGCCGAGAAAGTGTTCACAGGCTCGGTGGAGAAACAGGAGGACGGGACTTACTCGGTGATCAGCCGTCTAGAAATCTCCAAGATAAACTGGGGGACCGAGAGCTTCTCCTGTGGAGCGGAGCACGAGTCTGACACAGAGAAAGCAACGATTGATAAGAACTCCAAAACCGGTACAGTCCTCACTGACTCACATTGTCTCATCTTAGACTAAAATATATTCGATCAAAAAAAAACCCCAGTAACTATTACACAAGGATTCAGGAAAACCTAATTTTGTATAAATCCCATTTTATTAATCAGCTCTCCTGCAAGTGTCTCATTTTAGACTTCGACCCTTGTAATATTTTCACTTTTCTCTGTTAAAACAGTCATTTTTTTTGTTGAAAGCAGCACTCAGTCTATACCTGTGTTACAGAAGGGATTAAAGTCTTCCTGCTCCTGTCCATTAGATCCGCTTTCTCAGTCCGCTTCCTAACTCGGTGTCCCTGACAGAAATCAATTGCTGACAGCCGGAACGGTTCTTTATCAGTTTCTGTTACAGAACTGAGGACACGCTCTGTATCCGAAGCCGGTTAATATAAATGTAACGGGCTTTGTGGTAACAACAACATATTTCGGACAATTTGTGACATCCACGAATCTCCGTGTTTTATGTTGTAAATGTGACTTGTGTCTGACCTGTGCCCAATATTATAAATCGGCGGGGTGACCTGAGAAATTGCTCGCACACTTGAGATTAATAACTATCGGTAATGCATTGTGTAAACTCGAGCAACTTTCACCAGAGCAGAAAATCTTAAACTTTTGAATTCCCGCGGGGGTTCTCCCCGATCGTCCGCGTAACTTCGGCGGAAGGTCCGTTGCAATCCCGGGGTCAAACGGCGTAAACCCATGCAACGCCGAAAGGTGGGAGCCAGTTGTAAACTATAAGTATCCGCCAGTTCCTTCCTCTCTCTGAAGAGGAAACGGGTCCCTGCGTTTCTCTGGGTGAATGGAATTTGTGCACGGAACGTTTAAAAATGCGAATGGCCAACCCGGGCACGTGGCATTTATTTTAACACCCTCACCAAAGCATTGATAGTGGCCCCCAGTGTAGATTGTACTGAAGGGGTAGAGCCGTGTCCAGGCTCAGGGACTCGGAACTGAAGCGTTCACTGAGGGCAGCGGGAACATGTTACCGCCAAGGGCTCAACTGCAGAAAATTATTATTTTAACACACTTTAAAACACCAAGTGAATTAACAAGACTGCGCCGAGCCATGTGGAGCTCGGCTTCCCCTGTCTGAGATTCCAAGCTGCCGCACATTTAACTAGTATTTAACTGTCGGGACAGTACACTTTACACCTAATCTCAGCCTATTACCATCTCGTCTAGCTTCTAATCCCTTTTACTTCTTTTGTTTCTTTTATTCTTTTGTCCGATCGCAGCCCTGCCTCCGATCCAGTTTCTTTTCGTTCCAGTTTTGAAGAAGGGTTTCGACCCGAAACGTCAACTCAAATTTCTCTCCACGGATGTTGCCTGACCTGCTGAGTTTTTCCAGCATTTTCTGTTGTTATTTTGCGTTTTCCAACAGTTTGGTTTGTCTTCTTACTCGCTCTCACGAGCCACCACATTGCTGAATTTTCGGATTGTTTCTAATTTATGTTCCTGTCTCTCTTTGTTCTGCTTCAGCTATCGACAAAACCAATGATTCTCCAGCTCCCACCTGTCCGCCCATCGAGTCGGAGACACCCGAGAGCACGGAGGAAGAAGGTAATTCCCCGCAATAAGAACAAAATATGCTTCGGGTGCACAACTCGGTCCCCAGCCGAGAACAGTGGTTCTGGCCCTGGAGGAACTAACCCTCCAATCCCCTCAAACCGTGAAACCGAACTCAGTAATCTGCTAAATCTGTGGGTCGGCACCGGCCAAATGACCTGGAAAAGTGCCGCATTTAAAAAAAATAAAACCTCAACCGGTCCAGCAATGTCCTTCAGGGAAAGGCCCCCGCTGCCCTTACCCGCTCTGGCCCATACGCGACTCCAGCCCACTCTAACTGGTTGACTTCCATTACCTCATGAAGTGGCTTCGCGAGACATTCAGTTGTAAAAAGAAATAAAGTGATCAAAGTAATAAATTGCAAAATAAAACTGATTTTAAGGGGATGAGAATGGAACTAGAGAAAATAAATTGAAAGAATTTACTGATAAAGAAATAGAACGGCTGCGGGAAACATTTACAACAGTGATCAACAGAGTCCAATATATTCCACTCAAAAGCAAGAATAAACGAGCCAGTGGATGAATAAAGAAATAACAGTAACATTTTAACAAAAGGGAATACGAAGAGATTAGGAAAGAAGTCAAAAACAATTAGGAAGGCAAAGAGAAACTACAAAATTAAATTATCAAAGAATATAAAAAGAAATAGTAAAATATTCTATAGGCACATAAATAACAAAAGGATAATCAGGATAGGGATAGGGCCACAAAGGGATACACACGATAAACTCACAGGTAATGACAGTGAAATGGCAGAAATAGTAAATAATTACTTTGCCTCGGTATTTACCAGGGAGTTGGACAGGAGACTAGAAGAAGAGATCAACAAATATATAAAAACATTTAAGATAGAAAGTGGGGAGATAATTGATAAACTAATCAAACTTAGAGAGGATAAGCTCTGGAATTCCCTCCCTAAACCTCTCCGCCTCTCTACTTCTCTCTCTCCTCCTTTAAGATGCTCCTTAAAATCTACCTCTTTGACCAAGCGTTTGCTCACCTGGCCTAATATCTCATTATGTGGCTTGGTGTCAATTTTTTTGATAACGCGCCTGTGACCCTAACCCTTGGGACGCTTTACTACATTAAAGGTGTATAAATGCAAGTTGTTGTTGTATAAGACCCCTAGTCCGGATGGATTGCTCTCGTGCATATTAAAATAAGTTAGGGGCCAGATAGCAGAGGCACTGTTTTATATATATATATATATAAATTCATTAGAAAAGGCAATAGTGCCAGAGTGGCTGACAGCTAATGTGATTCCTATATTTATAAAGGGAGATAGAACAAGTCCAGGGAACTATAGACCAATCAGCTTAATGTCGGTAGTAGGAAAGTTACTGGAATCTTTACTCAGAGATGTAATAGAAAAATATCTAGAAACTGAAAATATAATAAATAATAGTCAGGGATTTCAAAAGGGAAGGTCAACCTTATTGAATTCTTTTGAAGAAGTAACAGAAATAGTAGACAAGGGTAATGCAGTACATGTAATATAGTTGGATTTCAAAAGGCTTTTAATAAGATACTGCATAGTAGACTCATGACTAAGGCCAGAGGATATGGAGTCAGGGGAGAAATAGCAGAATGGATAGCAAGCTGGCTACAAAAAAATGTAGTTAGTCAGACTGGCAAAAGGTGGGAAGTAGTGTTCCAGAAGGATCGGTGCTGGGACCACTGTTGTTCACCATTTACATAAACGATTTGGACTCAGGAATTGGAAGTGCAATTTCAAAATATGCAGACAACACCAAATTGGGGGTATAGTTAATACAGTGGAGGACTCTGATACATTACAGGAAGACATTAATAAACTTGCAGAATGGGCATCTAATTGGCAAATAAACTTCAATTTAGATAAGCGTGAGGTGGTACATTTTGTAGGATGAATAAGGAAGCCACATACTCCTCGGAAAATAAGTGTCTAAATGGGGTAGAGGAGTTGAGAGATCTGGGGGTACAGATACAGAAATCACTAAAAGTAGCGATGCAGGTTAATGAGGCCATTAAATAGCAAACAAAGCACTGGGGTTCATTTCTAGCCACCGGAAGTAGTTTGTCCCCAGGGTTTCAAATTTGAAATGCTCAAGACTGGCAAGTATGGGGTTACTGACAATCCGGTGTTAAATAGACTTACAGTCAGTGAGATGCTAACATAGTTACATGCACTTTGTGAAATCTTCGAGATTCATGCTTTGCCCCAGGGTGGTTTAACAAGCGATGTTACCTGCACCATTGCCCGTTATTTGTTACTTTTCCAAACGACCCATTTTCCCACCCAGCATACCCTCCATTCCTCAGAAACCCTAATGCGCGTTAATGAATTAGAAACTGACGACTTTTGTGTTTCTTCATGTTGCACAGGACCGCCTTTGAGTTCGCTGCAGGTGGCGACATTTACATACACGCTCCTGTTGATGAAGAGTGTGGCGTATTGCGGGATCATCTCATTCATCCTTTACAAGGCGGAGTACCGTGATGTGAAGAAATCGTTTTAACTGGTATCAATAAACACGTGTTGTAAAATTTTGATGACAGACCTGTCTTTGGTGTAAGCTTTTTGCTATGTTTTCCTGTTTATCCCGAGAGATTGTACTTGTTGTCGACAGCTTACAATTGCTGTGTAGACATATCCAGGGTGGGTTTTATTTCCAGGCTTGTGTGTGAGGCTAATGATCGGAGCTGAGGTGTATCTTCAAATGATTACACTCTAGTGCAAGATAACTGAACATAACAGCACCTTCTTAATCAAATATCTGCGATATTTTTGTAGAGGGAATTGCTGATCTTTGCGTGAGTTTGTTACTGTCCATTCCAGTGCTGCCTTTTGTGAGTGCTGCCTTCAATTAAATTGCTGGCTTTCGTTATCTCATATTTCTCTTATTCTACGTTTATCATTCTGTAAATCGGACAACAATTAAAAAAAATCTTTCAATCTCATTTGATATGTTGTTTGTGCTTTCCTCTCTGCGGGACAGTGATCGGCGATTTAAAAACCGTGGCTTAAAAAATACATTACCAACAGACTCGCACTGTTTTAAGCAAAAGGCAACCCAAACAACCCCAGCTCACTCCTGTAAGGACTCGACTTAAACCAATAAAATCTGATGCTAAGAAAATCACATCACAGAATTCACCCAGTACGGGTACTGTAGTGTAGTGGTCATTTTACAGGCCTAGTAACCCAGAGACCGGGACTAAGAATCTAGGGAAGGTGAGTTTAAAACAAAAATTGGCAATAAAAATCACTTTAAAAAGGACCTTGAAGCTGTGGGATTGTTGTAAAAAAACCCATCTGGTTCGCTAATGTAAGGAAGGAAGCCTGCCGTCCTTACCTGGCCTGGCCCTATATGTGACTCCAGTCCCACACCAATGTGGTTAACTCTTAACTGCCCCCTGAAGCGGATTAGCAAGACACTCCGTTGTATCGAACCGCTACCAGCGGTTCAAGAAGAAGGCCCACCACCACCTTCTCAGGGCAACTAGAGATGGGCAATAAATGCCGGCCTTGCCAGTGACGCCCACTTGAAATTAATCACACTTTTTTAAGGGGCAGCCAATTTGCACACAACTAGCCCCACATAAGTGACCAGCTAATCTGTCTTAGGTGTTGTTTCAGGGAGGGATGTTGGCCAGGACCCACCTGAAGAGCTCCCTGCTCTTCAAACAGCGCTAGAGGATCTTTTACATCCACCTGACAGGGGAGACAGAGCCTGGTTTTATGTCTCATCCCAAGGCACCTCCGACAGTGCAGCACTCCCTCAGCACTGCACCGAAATGTAAGCCTGACTTAGAATTGACAGGTACTGAGCCAGGCTTGACTCTCACTAAAATATCAGGATCATTAATTCCAAATGAACTACTATTTTTTTTAGAAATAATGACTTTCTCTTTAGCCGAGAGTGCTGCTACGGACTTGGTATAAAATTGCTGACAAGATTCAGCAGCACTGAGACAGTCCATTAATTCTGAATTGAGAACGTTTTATTTAAGATGATTTCTAGTAAGTTTCTTGAAGTGAATAATGTTCCAACTTGGCATCAGTCACGCCATCGCCACTACACATCTCATTTGAACTGCATTTAATGTTATTTCGCAGATAATTTCATGATTCAAAGTGCAATACATATTTTGGAAGTATGTAATGTTCTCTTATTCACAGAAATCACAGAAACCCCACAGTGCAGATAGAGGCCATTTTGGCCCATCGAGCCTGCACCGACACATATCCCACCGGATCCCCGTAACCCCTACACCAACACATATCCCACCCTACCCCTGTAAATTAATCCCCCTAACACTAAGGGTCAATTTATCATAGCCAATCAACCTAACCCGCACATCTTTGGACTGTGGGAGGAAACCGGAGCACCGGGAGGAAACCCACGCAAACACGGGGAGAATGTGCAAACTCCACACAGACAGTCAGAGGCCGGGAACCCGGGTCCCTGGCGCTGTGAGGCAACACTGCTAAACACTATGCCACCGTGCTACCTCGGCAGTTCTTATATCCCAATGGACTTTGCCCTGCAGTGAATCGTGTTGATAAAATCCTCCCTTAAAACACGTATAGAACCGTCACAAATCAAAAGGATGAAAAACTGATCAGCGTTTTATATTTAAGAAACTGTTCGGAGCCCTTTATCCACAGCGCGCAGATCGAGTGTCCGCAATCGCACATCAGCAGTCGGACGTGTAAATCGCACAGTTTAAATACACGCTGTAAACTCAGTCTGCCTGTCAACTATCGTGAAAACAATGGGCAAACTCCCAGCATCATTCTCACCAAGTTAGACAGATTTATTTACCACCGAGCAGGCTCGGGCTGGTCGCTCCGCCTGCCTCTCTCGGCGGTATTGCCCGGCCCGGGAGAGGGAGCCCGTGTCCGCCCGTCAGTCCGAGGCTTACCGGGCCCGGGCACTCTTTGCTGATACTGGCACCCCCCCTCTCAGTGTCCGCTTAATGTTTCAACTCAAAGGGACATTTATCACAGGTTGCAACAAGAGCCTCGTGTTAATGTTGCGAGCATTCAGTTTAATTGTAGTTACTTTAAGCTTTAAACAGATTCGGTTCAGGCAGGTTACTGTTTGACACGAGTTCCAGCCGCTTGTGTTGGCGCGGCCGGGTTGGAGGTCCTCGATCCCGCGGTGTCCGGTTCGATACCGGAGTCATGCTGGTTTTCAATGACTGCCAAGATAGCAAGATATTCTGCAGCCGCGAGTTTGTCGTGATCTCGTTGTTTCAGTTGTGCCCTTTTGGTTATGTTGAGGGTTATGTTGTGGCCAGTGCTACATTATTCAAACAAGATGCGGCGAGCGATCCTGCGGGGAAAGTGACCCGAGTGAGGAGGACCCGACTGGCGCCTCAGAACCGATGTAATTCGGATCGTTTATGAAACATTTAAAAGATCAGCCAGGCTCAGACAGAACCGGGAATGTTTGTATTAGGTTTCAGGGTTTAAAGGATAGATTTACATTAAACAAGGTGGCGCTTTTCTATATCAATCTGGAAACAGAACTCTGTAAAGTTGCACTTTGACTCGATTTTTAAAAAAGTTACCCATTTAAAACATGCACAACTCTTAAAATCTTTGCTATACCCCATGTGCACATTAACAACCGGATTAAAATTAATGTTTTTATTTGTTAACAGTTTCGGCAAAGTTTTGTGCAGCGCTGACTCGATCTGTTTGAGTTTAATTCTATGTGTGTCGTTATTTTTATGCCTAATACGCCTTAATGAGATTAAATTCGTTATTTAACACAAGTAACTGGTTCAGTCTCAATTCATAACAAAAATGCCATGAATATTTCAATAAAGTGCATGATCAAATTGGCCGCCTGTGACCCGACATGAACCCAGACCCGGCTCCGTGTTGTCCGAGTGAGACTGCGGTGTGTAATGGGGGTAATTTTAACTGAACTGGCCAGGGTGGAACGCCGGTTTTACGCCCCGCCCAATATTCCTCTCCAGTGACTCCAGCGTTGTACCCGATCTCGGCAGTCTGCCAACGGGTGGGTTAGTTTAAATCGTTTTCGATGCCTTCTGTTTTTGTAAAGGGGCTCAACATGCACAAATGTCAGAAATGGTGCAGAAAGCGCCATTCGAACCCAGACTCTCTCCCCCAACCTGCGGTCCAGTAACTGACTGACGGGCTGGTTAGTTCCAACTGCACAAAGAATCTAAAGTTACTTCCCATAAAACTCGGCTCCCGTTCACATCAACCACATCTGTTTGTGAGGAACACAGATTCCCAACATCAGGAGCCTCGGCAGCGGTTTTAAACTGGGCAATTCCCCGAACCCTGCACTGGAACTCAGGGGTTTCCCACTTCTCCCAAAATAAGCGAACGGTGATCGTCCAGGTTCGAAGTTGAACGATTTTGGATTCATTTTGTAACGAATTCGTTAGTATAAAAAATGCAAATGATCCTGAAAGCGAGAACGCCGGAACTTGTCTGTAAAGTGAGGAGGGATTACCGCGAGTTTCCACCATTCTCTCCTCCTACTTTACTTCATTTACTCTCTTTCGCCTTTCGCTCTCTCTAAACACAGTCGCTGGCATTAATCTCAATTTAAACAGAAAATGATCGGGTTTACCAACCGGGGCAAATGGGCGAAGTGAAATCATTTCTGTAATGTGTAAAACCCTCGTCACACGAAAAACTCCACAAAAATAACAAACTTTATAATAACTGGGTTTTTAAGAATTATTGATACGAATTAAATAACTTCACTGAATACAGAGTTATTCCGCGGTTAAAAGCGACCGTTGAGGTTTTCATTGCTGCAGTCGTCACGGAAAATGTGGTTAGTTATTTATTGCTGGACGGGCAATAAGCCAGCTGCAGAACTGATGTTCAACCCAGACTGGAGCGAGTTCAGGGGCTGATGTTAAACCCAGACTGGAGAGCGCTCACAGACTAATGCTAAGAGTGTTACAGTGAGGGTCCCCTTTATAAATAAAGGTATAGAGTATAAAAGCAAGGAAGTTATGCTAAATATTTATAAAACACTGGCCAGGCCTCAGCTGAAGTGTCCAATTCTCCCCAACACACTTTAGGAAGGATGCCCAGGCCTTGGAGAGGGCGCAGAAGAGATTTACTAGAATGGTACCGGGGATGAGGGACTTCAGTTACATGGATAGACTGGAGATGCTGGGGTTGTTTTCCTTAGGGCAGAGAAGGTTAAGGGGAGATTTGATAGAGGTGTTCAAAATCATGAGGGGTTTTGATAGAGTAAATAAGGAGTAAATAAAGTTTCCACTATCAGGAGGGTCGGTAATCAGAGGACACAGATTTAAGATAATTGGCAAAAGAACCAGAGGTGAGATGAGGCAAAAAAAAAATGCAGCGAGTTGCTATGATCTGGAACGCGCTGTCTGTAAGGGCGGTGGAAGCAGATTCAATTGTAATTTTCAAAAGGAAATTGCATAAATACTTGAAAAGGAAAAAATGCAGGGCTATGGGAAACACATGTGTTTATGTGTTGTAAGCAACACATGCAGATCTTTTAAATTATTCTATTAAATATTCTACAGAATGACAAACGGTTATTTCATGCTTTAACTCTGTTCAGAGCACTGTGGCTACTTCCGGAGCTCAAACAGATATCAGATTAACAAACTTCCTGCAGTTGACAAAACAGGATATCTACTAGTAATTTAATCAGAATCTTAAATCTCTAGTTTTTAGCCTAGTAACTGGGGTACGTCAGCGAGTAAACCTGTGACATCCTGGTCATCTTTGTTCTGTTCAATTTCCTCTAGAATTGTCATCTTTCTCACCTAAGTACCAAGTACAGAAGTTCAGTTCTCCTTTACTGCCTCCTTCTCTTCACTCTCTGTAAACACACTCTTAAAAAACGGTGAAAATATAGGTACAAGTGGTGAAAAGTTAAAAGACACATTATTAGTACAACAATATTGGGAAATAGAATCTTACTTTGGCGGGTATCAAATATTTTTCTGAAGCCTTGCTTACACTTGGCTTGTGTTCCCTTGGGTTTAGGAGACGGAGGGGTGATCTGATCAAGATGTTTAAAATGTTAAAAGGATTTGATAGGGTAGATACACAGCACAGCCAGTGTCGGAGAATGACTGACCGCAACTTCAGGATTTCCGTGTTGGGATGCGCTATGTGCTAAATCCTGAAGTTACGGCCAGTTTCAAAGGGGTAACAACAGCGAACGTTGTTTGTTCGCTATTATAATGCATCGCAAATTCCGTGCCAATATAGAAATGTCAGCTCCTCAGCGCCGACTCCACATCGAACGATCCAATTTAAGCTAATCCCATTTCCTCATTTTCTCTTTGACCTGGACATCGGACCTCAGCCCTCTCAAAGGAAGTTCAGCCTTTGGTGAATTATTCTTTGAACACGTTCTCCTCTTGCCCTTCAGTCTCTTTCCTCACCAAATTCTGTGGTCCTCCAACTGTGGCCTCTTGTGCATCCGCCTCCATTTGCCCCACCAGTGGCAGCCTTCGCTCTAAGCTCAGGAATTCCCTCCTTAAACCTCTCCGCCTCTCCACCTCTTAAAACCCACCACTTTAATCAACCTTTTTGTTGCCCCTCCAAATATCTCCTCCTTTGGCTCAGTCTCCATGGCACCTTCGCGCAATGGGACAGTTTGTTACATTGAAGGCTTTTATAAATGTCAGTTCTTGTTGAATGTCTGACACTATTTTAATTTTCTAGCCCCAGTCTCTTTTTAAACTTTTGCTGGATGATTAAGGCAAATTTCTGCCCGCTGTTTTGAAAATGATTGCTCTCTTTATTTGGAGTCTGTGGGCTGGATTTTCTCAATGGGGAGCTTTTGGAGGCGGGACTCCCACTTGTCGGGTTTCAGTCCCGCCTCCATCAACTTCTGGCCAACCCACGGTTACAGAGAACGTCAATGTATGATGTTTCATCTGTCAACATTTTTTGACAGATGAATTGTTATCGATTGACAGCTCTGTGAATCTGTCAAACACTGACATTCTCTGTAGTTTGATGAGTTCTTGAATTCAAGACCTTATCAAACCTCTTTCTTTTGCAGAAATTAGATGGTTGCTGCACTGGAGAATGCAACGGCCATCTGTCATCTCTGCCGCGAAGGTGCAAGACTCTCCGCATACCCACCGAATGACGCCTGCAGGAAGAAACTTTTTCTAACACTTTGCACTTACCTCAGATACTCACCTCTCCACACTTGCACCCATCACTTACCTCCACAGCACACGTTTGGACCCACCGACCCCCGCAGACCCACTACTTGCCTCGGTGACCCTGGCGTGTTTCGGAGCCTTAAGGAAGCCCGCACTTGTGTGGGCAAAATGGGGATAATCCTATTTTCTGCCTGTTAACCACCTGTTAACAGGCAGTTAAGTGGCTGTAATCCCCTTCCCACCTCCAAGGAGATGGGACCCGGCGTGGGACGGCTACCTGCCCCCTAGGAAGATGGCACGGGGTGGGTTGGGCACCCGCCCCCAAATTCTGCCATTTTCCCAGCAGTCCCGCCTCCAAACCCGCCTCCCCAGGGCGGGCAAAATCCAGCCATTACTCCCTCCATTACTAACACTCTGCAAATTGAACTGCTTTTATATTGGCCTTCCTTTAATGCAGATTCCCAGAGCCCAGAGTCCCAGATGTTAGACTTGGCATTCCCCAGCAGGCAGTCCCGTATGTCCAATTTTGCCAGAATTCCAATTAATAGTTCCCAATCTCTGGTGAGCTCACGGTATCACAAGAGCTTTTATAAAACGGGCACATTTTGCTCAGATTAGGCATCTTCAGGCTCCCTAATTCCATGGAGATTTGTAGATGCCATGTCATATGATAAGGGACTTGTGTTTAGCCGTGTAAATGCTGGGATCTTACTCATTCACCGATGCCTGTCCTGCGAAATCCCAACTGAATAAGTTTCAGTCTAAAAACAGCTCCACTTGAGGTTGGGTCGCCACATAAGACCAGATGTCTACGATGTGCTTTAGCTGTGCCAGCTTTGGATCACTAATCTCCAGTGGCAAGCAGAGAAGCAAGTGTTGGGTGTCTCTCTGAGTTGTCACTCCCCTGCAACCTATGGGAATCTAATAATAGTGCCAGAAACTCAAAGCAAACTAGTCAATCTGCAGAAAGTACCAGACTAGGAGGTTGTGGAAGTGAAGGAGGCAGATCAGGAATGATAAATTGAGTGCGACAAATTATGTACATGGACAGAGCAATGGCAGATAGAATGTAAAAGAAGGAAAGCAATATATATGTGCATTTAGAATGCAGACAAGTGCAAAGGACTACAGATGGTGGGGGAGACAAAGTATTACACATACTCCATGAATAGTGCTGAAATATCTGAGGATGAAGTAGAAAGAGGCCATGGGGCAAAATTCGGTTACGGCGGTAACCAAATTATTGCCGGAGATTTAGCGCCCGGCGCAGAAGTACCGCCCCAGCCGCTAAATTTAGCTTACCGCCCTGGCGAGGAAGTGGAGCGCTATCTCCTGTGCTCCACTTCCTCTCAGGGCGGTGTCGGGGGCGCAAAGCGCGGTAGCACCCGTGCGCTACGCGGCCGCTCTGCGGAGCGCTGACGTGTTTCAGCGCCCCACCCCTTCCGTTAAAGGTGAGGGACACTGCGAGCTCTGCAGGGCCTCCGATGGCCCACACTAGCCCACCAGGACGGCGCGGTGCCGGGCTGCGCGCGATGGCGGCCACGGAGCACGCCAAGGGTTGCCACGGAGAACCGACCTGGAGGTCGGCCGAAAAAAGAAAATGGTGGCGCGGGTCGCGGTCGCACCTCCCTTTAATTAGCGCCCCGTGAGCGGAGGTCAGCCCGGCTCGCGACCCACGGTAACCTCGCGGGGCGCTAATGGGTCGTGGCGCACAGTGATGACGTCATCGTCAGTGCGCAGTGGCCGGGGCGCTACCGGCAGGGGCACGGCGCTATTGGCTAGCGCCTCAGTAGCACCCTGCCGAAGTTCCCGGGAGGCGCCCCCCCCCCCTGGGCGATTAGCCCTTTATGCCCCCCCACCCGAGGCATCAACGGCAGGCGCAAGGGAGCTGAATTTCAGGGCCCATGAGTCTCAGGAAACTCAAAGCTCAACATGTCCAACCACTGCAGAGCAACAATCAACAAAGTCAATGGGATGTTGACCTACAATAGCCCACGTCAGAGGAAGTAATGATCAGACTGTGCAAGGCTCTGGCCAGACCGCATTTTGAGCACTGCGCACATTGGGGGCAGTGTAGAGAAGCGTCACAACTTGTTTCCCAGTGTAAAAAGTCTGAGGTATGAAAAAAGAATGGCAAAACTTTGCTTTTTCAGCATGGAAGCGAGGCTCCAAGAGCTGATTTTATACAGGTATACAAGATAGTTAAAAAAGAACTTGCATTTATATAGTGTTTTTCACAAGTCCCAAAGCACTTTACAGCCAATGAAGTGCTTTTTAATGTGTAGTCACTGTTGTAATGTAGGAAATATGGCAGTCAAATTGCACACAGTAAGCTCCCACAAACAGCAATGAAATAAATGACCATATAATTTTTTTTAGGTGTTGATTGAGAAGTAAATATTAATACATTGTGATCCCCCCATTGTTATTTAACTATGTTGTATTTTTACTATGTTAATGTATTTAGGGGATGGGTGAGGAACTGACAGTCACTCAAAGGACGTTCATTACCATTTTTGGATCTGCCGATAATACTTTCCTGGGTTCAGTGGTGTCAATTCCTCCCATAACTGGTCTTGAGCATTTTACTTTAAAGGGATTAACCGATATCCGCTTGTACAATAACGTAACCCTGGGGCAGGAATAGATCCCCCTCCTCTGGGACAGGAACATTCAATCCTCCCCTTGGGGCAAGAACACTAGATCCTCCCCCTGGGGTAGATATTTTGCACATGTACCTCTTCAATTTCTCTGAAGATGGACCAAGTTAACACTCAGTGAGGCATGGCTTGGATCGTTAGGCTGCTTTATTCTACAGAAAGGTGAAATATACAGAGCAATGGGTATAATTAGAGTCACTTAGTTTGTTACAAGTTGTATTTATATAATGATACAAAATAAAGAACATGCAACACTACCCCCCACACCAGTGGGTTGTCTTAAATGAACCTGAACAGAATAAACTGTCTGCATCCTGTCCTGCAGCCCAGGACAGAACCACTCTCCCGGCAGTCACTGATCTTGCACGCCCTTCATTGCTTGTTTACTTCTGTTCCCAAAGACCAGCCTGCTTTTTCAGGTGTGCAAGATTCTACTTTATTCCCCAAACCCTCCCAACACAATGGGTGGAAGGTGTGTATCCTTTATGGACACGAGCCACCAAATTGCATATTGTTTAATATCTGGGAAAAATTTCCAATTAGCCTATTAACCACCTTTCATCTGACTTTAGTTCATAACATGGGATTGTCCTGAGAAACATTCCTCTTTACAGCAGCTTTAACTCAAAATACATTTTATAACTCAAAATACATTGTATAATAGCTCATATTTAGGTCCCATCAGTGGAAAAATGGCCAAAAATAATCGTGAAACGTGACAACTTGGAAACATGTTTTTCAGGGATGTGGTGAATGTGTATTTCTTTGCAAAATGTGCCTTAATTTTGTTAGTGAAGGTAAAAGATCAAGGAGCACGATTTGTGCTTCAGACACACTGGCCCACAATACTGAGCCAATCACACAACATACACAGGCATGTCAGAATGTGGGATTAACCCAAATTTATTCAGTGATTTACACAGAATTCAGATCACGTGGTGTTTTACACATTCTACGTATTCATGCTTAAGTGTTTATTTCATAAATTCCAATAATTTTCAGATTCTGGTTTCAGCTAATACATTATTTACTAAATAATTTGCAACAATTTAAACTTATCCTTCAAACAAATTAAGACATACTTGATTGCACTTATAATCTCCCACCTACTGCTCCAAAGCACATATTTTATCAGTGGAAGAAATTTAATTTGTAAAATTATATTTTATCACTGGGCTGAAAAGGATTATTGTTTTCCTTGCGGTGCATCGTGTGTTGCAATGATACCATTCTTACTGGCTGGTGTTTCACAACCAGTCCATCTCATACTAACCAATATTACTTTCTGTATCCAAATCCTGTCACTAGATGCTACAGCAAATATAAGGGATTCAGGACGGTTACAATAAAATGTTCCAAATAACCTTCCTTGTACTGATTATCGTGTGATTTTGTAAAAACATCCTATTAAGAAGTCACTTGCAGCTCCCAAAGAGATCAATTGTTATTGATAGAAAAGGAGTTGATCATTTTGCAGAATCTGATGATCAGTCTTCTCCGAATTCAGTGGAAGCAGTGAATGGCTCCCTCTGGTGGTGAAACACCAACAGCACAAGTTACATTTCTTCCCAACATGAGTTTAATTCGTCAATACTGCTACACAATTCTGTAAATGACTGAATTGAAGTGTAGTTTAGGAAATATTATAACTCAGTGATATGGATCTCAGTATTACTTTGATAAACTACAGAAAGGACAGATTTAGCGAGATTGTAAAACCTGGTACAATTCAGAAAAGGATACAAAGAACTCTTTGGATGATTTCTGAATGCTTGGTTACCAACCATCTCTCAGTTGCCGTCCTACAATAGATTTCCCACAGTCTCAGTAACTGTTGCAAACCCCAGTCCGCTACATTTGAAAAAGCAGCTGTAGATCATTACAATGAACTGACACTGATCCCACGCTGTGCCAATAAGCCACACAAACCTGCACTGAGGGGCCCAGAATGTACTACAGGAAACTTTCGATTAACCGGAACGCTCTATCCACCGGCAAAATTCAGGAGCCGGTTCAGATAACATTTTTTTTTAACTTTTAGTTACTTTTTTTACTCATTTGTGGCTGTGCAAGCGTGTAGCTGAAGCTGTTGCTAAGCGACAGACGCTTGCGAGTTGTGCCAATTATTTTGAAGCTAACAGGGTTTGTTGCTTTAGACGGAGCTCTGCGCTCCGTATCTTTTAACTATAGCGTTCGGTTATCCGGCATTGTTGATGGACCGGCACCAGATCGGTCCCGTCTGTGCCGGATACCAGAAAGTTTCCTGTATTGAGGAGAAATAATCATCTGTAAAAAATCAGAAAACTTGCTTGTTTTTCCTCATTGAATTGCTAACAATTTACAAAAAGCATTATTACCAGATCTTATTTTGAAAGTTGCATTCAAATATAATGCCCCTTGAATTTAAATGCATTTTATTGTACAGAAGCAAACGGTTAATCTCTGCAATTTAAAACTCTGCTTTTGATAAAACCTAGATTGTGATTCTTAAAACAAATTACAGAAACGGGTTTTAAATGTCTTTACTGCGATTACAATGTATTTTAATTATTTAGGAAGTTTTGGGGAGTCTAATGGATGAGTGATTTATTCCTTTGCTAAATTGTATCAGCTGTTTCTGGGCAGAACAGAGTACCTTTTAATCAAATTTAATTCTAATAGCGTGACTTATGAAACTGCAGGAACTCAGGCCTTGAGCCTAAATACAAGTTATAATGAAGCCGCTTTACAAAAATTTCATATGAGACAGAGCAATAAAAAGAACTTATAATATACAAAGGTCGTCTGATGTCAGACAATTATAGTGAGCAGTTACCATGTTAATAATTGATTAGATTTCATGGGCTGAACTCTCAAATAGACAAGAATTAATACCTGACATAAAAACAGAAAATGCTGGAAATACTCAGGTCAGGCAACATCTGTGGAGAGAGAGAAACAGAGTTCACGTTTCAGGTCGATGACCTTTCTGTCTCTCTCTCTCCACAGATGTTGCCTGATCTGCTGAATGTTTCCAGCATTTTGTGTTTTTATTTCCGATTTCCAGCATCCGCAGTATTTTGCTTAAGAATTAATACTTTCCTGCAGGAGAAAGTTGGGATTTACAGTGTGGAATCGACTCTGTAGCAAACCTAACACTGGACCATTTAACCTTCCCGGCACCAGCACCGAACCATTTATGAAATGGATGAAAATGAAGCATCTATTTATACTAACGAGGCCACCGTAATGTAAAGAGAGACTCCACAGTGAGAGGTGAATATAAATTCATGGAAAAGTGCAGGATAATCAGCTGGTTAGAGAGCAACAGAATAACATGATTTGATGGGCTTACATGTTAAAGTGAGGATCGGCAGTCAGGACACCAGGTTCCAGCAGTAATGTCAACAGATTAAACAGAAGGCAAGGGCAGAGGAAAACATCACAAGTCACAAAGCAGCCAATGGACATCTCTAAAAGAAAACACCTTTCTTCCATTTTCATTAATCTATTTACATTTATTCCAAGTGATTTAGTTAACGTATAAAGTGATCCATTTATTTCACTAATACAACAACAAGGCATGACTTGAAAGTTAGACATAGTATCACATGCACCAGTGTAAAGGCAGGAGCTGGAACCTGCTGGACTGATTCTGCACACCTTGGTTTGCATTGTTGATTCTTTTCATTTCATGCAGTCATTTAGCAACTGATCTTGTGTTCAATATCAGCAGTTTGACCACTTAGGGTCTCTAATTTCCTTTGTCTAAAGTTTGGCCAGGGAATTGATGCAAGCACAAAGCAGCAAGATTTTGCCTCCATTTTGCCAACACTGGGTCTTGCTCCCAAAAGTGAGACGTGTTTTTGAAAGGCCGCCCACATTAGGACCTTGTTAAAGCCCAGGGACAGGAAACTCCAGAAACAATTACTTGTGGACGGATAAAGACGGAGTTAACACGGTCACGACCCACTGTTAGCTATACAAAGGAAGGGCAAGCTTTTGAGTATCAGCTGTGAGCTGAAACATGTAGCTTTTAAAACATAATAATCTGAATGCCAAACAGTCCAAGGCTGCAGACATAAAAAGGAAAGTGTGGCATTAAAATGAGATGAAAATCAAATAATTCCATAATTCTGCACATCGAGCCTGCTCTTGACAATTCAAAAGTTGTTTGTGTTAAGAAAATTAGATTATCCAATAATTTGAATTAAGCAATTTAAATACAGAATTAAAACTTAATTAAAATTCTAATAATTCTGAGTGGACTCCAGTTGTATAAAAATATGATGCATCAAGTTAAAAACCCCTGGAACATGCAATAAGCAATTATAATAATTTCAGTGTAGCAACAGCACTTCTCACTATGACGCTTAATCTATTGTGTAAATCAGTAGTAATTTACAGAGCTTGTTAGGATAGTTCCTCTTGTAGATAAGTAAACTGGAGATTTTCTACTGAAAACATTAAAGCAGATAGATTCATAATTAAATGCAAATTATGTATAACTCCACTTCAATCCAATTTAAGGTAATATTGCGGTATTTTCTCACAAATTTCCAGTCCATTAATTTTACAGAAGCAGTAATGCTTTTTAAGACACACACAATATCCCCCCTCACCCTGGCCATTGTTCCCTCTTATTTTTGTGGGTGCGTAGCCTGGACTGTGCGGGACCGGCGGAGAGCTGTGCAGCCTATAGGGAGCGTTGCCACCCACTTCCCCGATATTTGGCATGGCCGGGGGTGGGGGGGGAGAAGCTACGTGAAATCAAAGGAAGAGTCCACGATTTTCTATTAAATAGGGGTGTTACCAATTAACTAGCACTGGCACCTGTAGCCATGGGAGGATGGTGTGCACCTTTCTAATGCCTCTGTTCTAACCGAGACTCTCCCTCCTTCAACAGGTTGCAGTCAGAGACCGAGCTCCTGATTTGCATCCAATCAAAAGATTCGGAGCCATGAGGAGACGCAAGCCAAAGGTTCAGGAAAGGACAGTCCTCACTTGCTTCTATCTGCAACCCACCCAAGAGGCAAGAGACCCGGTGAGCGTGGTGATCAACAGTCTAGTAAAAGACCTCGACAGCAGAGGAAGATCTACAGGAGAGGGAGCATGGGGCAGATTGCCTTCCTGCAGGTCAGGGGTCGGAGGGCAGGCCGTCTTCCTACGGGTCAGGGGTCAGCCAGCAGCTGGAGCCCGGGTGAGCACTGCCAACAGCTGGAGTTATGCCCCGAGGTGCAACATTCCCCTTTTTGGAATGAATTACTGGCCCAGATTTTGCGGTTATAATGACAGCGAATCTATCAGCGTTCGCTTAATTACTGTGTGAAACTGACAGCAACTTCTGGCGTCCACACATGCGCAGTTAAACGCGGAAATCCACAAGATGCTATGTGATTCCCTGCTCCTCCATGAAGTGCGCTGAAGTCCCCGCAGCCGGAAATCTTTGGAAATGACTTGAACTTCCCTTTGTACGTTGTAACATCGCTGTAAACATTCCCCCACCACCCCCCAAAAAAAATTAAGCCTTGTTGAATGAGGTGTAACTGGGCTTTTAAATGATGTACAGAATCATAACTAGTGCTGAACAACCTCTCTGGCCCTGAAAAACAAATTTTATATTTGCAGAATGTCAAATTTCTCCATTATGATAGAAATTCCATAGGTTTTTAATATTTAAAAAAAAAGTTTATTTATGTTATTTCAGCTTCTAGCCTATTCCCATGTGTATGTCTCAATCTTTATTTTGCTCTCTGTAAAATCCGGGCCAATATTTTATTACACACTATTTAATACTTAAACAAAAAAGTTCCAAGCAACAAAATTGCTTATTATAATTGCTTATTGCATTAATTTATAAGTCTACTGCTTCAATTATTAAAAAGTAAGAAATGTAATTGAACTTAAGAAATGTTGTACAAAGGATCGAAATATCTTCATTGGTGCTTCTCATCACAATATGGGCACGCCTACAGCACTGGGTCACGGTGGGGGGGGTTATCGGGTCACGGGGAGCTATCGGGTCACGGGGAGCACGCAGTGTGAAGGGAGCATTACTATGGGAGTGCGGTCAGCTGACAGATTTGGATCGCGCGCCGATAATGGCAGCAGGAATCACACCCCCGCCACCTGCTTTGGGACGTGGGATTTTCTGCAATCCCCCCTGGGGGATTTATTTGGTAAAGAAAACATATCCCTTAATTCCTCACTTAGTCACAACACATTTTGTTTGGTTTCATTGTCAAGAATGTAATGAACTTTTTCTGCCTAGTCTGTAAGGAGCCTGTTGTTATGGTCAACTAAATAAAAGATTATAAAAAATAATTTCTTGTGTTGCAGAAAGCAACAGCTGTAAGCTGTGACGTGCATTAGTGCTCAGGGGTATAAACACTGCACGTGGGCGGACACTCAACCAGCTGTGCACTCGTGCCATTCGCCCTCTGCGTATCTCAAAGATTTACCTTTACAAATAAGGCATAAATCTAAAAAGACCTTGAATGTCCAGGAACACTTCAGAATTTATAATGTTTTGCTGCATTTGGCCTATTCCATTTAAAATAATGAAAGACCAAACAAAAATAATCGAGAATCTTAGTGCAACATAATGCTTAAAGTGAACAGCACCCATCACAGCGGTCAGTTAACCTGATCACACTGGTCAGTAATTCTCAAATATTGTCTCAGTAGAATTATTAATCCCCGAAATGACTGGTTTGGAGCCTAAAATTAGCTATTTTGAGAAATGTTGCGCAGCAGCTGATTCTGTGATCGATACCGTTAGTTCAGTGAAGGCAGGATACTGAAGCCACTTCAGAGAAGGCGTAAGGTAGTAAAGCGATAAACTCCCATCAGGCAGAAGCCTCTGGAGCAAAAAGTCAATCATAAAAAGGTTTTTCCGGTCACATCACGTTCTTCCCCAAAAGGAATCCTTGGGAGAATTCCGCAGCTCCGCTATGCTCAGAAACCTTTCCATTATCCCTTTCAAACTGAGCTGCATCCACATGGCCGCTGCTGAACTAACTGGTGAGGGAGGACGTGGACAGAGAAAAAGACAAGTTACTGGCAAGATAAACTTCCACACAGCTGAAAACACAAATGAACAATCAATGGGTGATAGAATTGTATTTAAATTTATTTCTTAGACACAAATGCAAAGTATAACACAATTTTAGTTGATGCTGGAGAGACTGATAAATAAATTGTAATCTTATTGTCAATATAATACAGGATTTAAGAGTAATTGGGTAACTCAGTGTAGTACAGTACATTAAAAGCCTTCTTGTGCTGCCTTGCACCCAGCCTATTGAGGTCAAAGGGTAGCGGCTACCCTGTTCTAACTTGCTCCAGAGGGGAGCTGCAAAACTGCGAATGCTGGAAACACTGTAGTCAGTCAGACTCTCATTAACCCATCTCTTCCCTTCACACTGACTTGTATGTTTTCAGCATTTTCGGTGTCTATTTCCAGGAACATTATCACAACACTGCCTGTTGCTTCTTGCCCCAGGAGTGCCCCACAACGCCTCCTGGCCTGGGCCCAGAACCGCTCCCTTCCGCTCATCACCATCAGTTGGGCCATGGGAGGTCCATTAAATGTTCCACTACTCTATAGAATTTAAATTTCTATTAGTTCACGCAGACTGTGGTTAGTTTTATTTTTAGAGCCATGCTAGGCAGTTAATGCTCACGGGTTTAAAAAGTGGAAAATAGGCCACACAACATACCGGCGGGAAAAAAGTTTTAAAAACTAAGAATATATCCGATACATTACCTGAACCATTCAAGTGAGTGAGTGATTAACTTGTATAACCAGTGTAATTAACTTGTATAACTAGTGAGTTGAGCTGGTACCTCTAGTTCAGAGCCTATACTGCTCCCACCAGCTTCAGGTCAATGTTAGATTACTGCATGCAAGTGAGTCACGATGAAACATTACTGAGCAGCCTACTTTCGGTCAGTAGAGAGTGACAATGGTTTCCTGTCTGCTGCTTTATGCTGATTATGAATCACAAACCCACACATTCTTTACCATTGACTGTTTACTGTGAAAACTAAACTGGCCCAGCTGTCAGCTAATAAAAGCTTCAGAAAGAGAACAAAACTTCCAACGCTCTCGTGATGAAGTGACAAGCTTATTTATCGTAATCCCAAGCATGCTGGAATACAAAGGGGAGGAAGCTATGCTCCAGTTGTACAGAGCCTTGGTCAGACCCCATCTGGAGTCACCACGTTCAGTTCTGGGAACCGCACCTCAGGAAGGACATGTTGACCTTGGAGGGGGTGCAGCGCAGATTCAGCAGAATGATACCAGGGCTAAAAGGGTTAAATTATAAGAGGATAGGTTGCATAGGCTGGGCTTGTATTCCCTAGAGTTTGGAAGGTTGAGGGGTGATCTGATTGAGGTGTTTAAAATGTTAAAGGGATTTGATAGGGTAGATAGCAAGAAACTATTTCCTCTGGTTAGGGGGAATCCAGAACAAGGAGACATAATCTTAAAATTAGAGCCAGGCCGTTCAGGGGTGAAATCAAGAAGCACTTCTTCACACAAAGGGTAGTGGAAATCTGGAATTCTCTCCCCCGAAAGGCTGTCGATGCTGGGGGCCAATTGGAGCTTTCAGGACTGCGACGGCTAGATTTTTTTGGGTTCGAGTAACATGTGATTAAAGGCAGGTAAATGAAGTTGAGGTACAGATCAACCATGATCTAAATTGAATGGCAGAACAGGCTCGAGGGGCTGAATGGCCTCCTGCTGTTCCTATAATACAGAGCAGCTACAATCCTCAAAAGGGTTAACATTTGTAGCAGCTTTGTGTCAACTTTGAACACCGGTTATTGCAACGTTTGTTTAAAATTCATTACTTTTGAAGTCTTGTTGAGTTTTCATGTAAAGCTAAAGCGTAAGATTACAAGATAAAGGTATTTTCAGTCAGGGCTGTGGGCCACAACAGGAAATAAAGGCAGTTTGTACAACTCGAAACAGAACACAACCCACCAGGTCTGGTTTAGTGTCAGGGACTCAAACCAGAACCTTCTGATAACAAACAGTGCAGTTACTCACACATTCACTGGCTACAACAGTCTGATCACCAGGTGTGAAACTGTCACATGGAAAATCTTTGTTCCGTATTAAGAATTATTGCAACACAATTATTGTGCATGTTTGACGTATCAGGGAATTAAACATCTGTAGTGGCATGCAGCAGATAACTTGCTGCTTGGGAGAGATGATTCCAGTGGCGTCGAAGGATTCCCCAAAGGGAAGGAGGGAAAGGAACAAAACTAAAGGGAAAGTCCATCTGCATTTCTCCAAAGTATCACTGGTGTGAGCCAAGAAACTGTCTGTCTTTGGTCTTGGCTGGAGAATGCGATACCTTACTGGAATTGGTGTGGAAGACCGAGAGAGCGCTTCAGCAATAGCTTCCATGTTCCTACGTAACTGTGAAACTATGCAGTCGTCAGTCAGCATTCTCACTCATGAGCCTGGACTTGGATAGTGCAAACAGGAGTCAATAGATCTGCAATTTTACACACCTGCTAATGTGTTGGATTCTCAGTGTTATTGTCCTCATCAGAATCTACAAATTAAAAACAAACAGAATTAATGTCAACCTCCTGATAATCTCTTGCGCCTCAGTCAATGGAAGTGAATTATTGCTTAAATTTAAGAGATACATTTAGAGCCAACAATGGTGGCTATTTTTTATCCTATCTGAAAATTATAAATAAACAAACACAGGCGGCAATGATCGGATGGGCATGAGGGGTATTACTAGATGGATTCTCTACATTCACAATTCAACATTTTGACAATTTCTGCTCCCTCCTGACGATGACTATTTTCTGTCATGTTTACCAGGAAGCCTCTTCCAGCACTCCAATAACTGCAGAGTATTGGCTCGGATTCCCAATATTTCTCCAGCAGACATACCTTCCCTAACATCAGGAATGGTACTGGGAGTGCTGGAGGGGAGGGCACTTCCCAACTAGAGTCAGAGCAATCTTCTCTTGAAATGCCCAATAACTTGCCTCCTAGGTAAGCACTCGGACCTGTTCGCAGTGTTCCGCCGTGGAGTCACTTCTCTTGTAGACAGAGATTACACATTCAGTCGGATCTTTAAATATTCTTGCGTATGGCCAGCGGAGTTACCATGGGGAGTCAGAGGACAGGCTGGTATAACAAGAGCATTATTCTGACCTGTGTTTAATGTGGCCTGTTCCTTTACAGCCATAGAGTCCAATTGCTGTAAGGAGGTGCAGTCTGAAATCAACTTGCGGCTAACTGCGGCCGAGGGAAGTTTCGCTAGAAATTGGCAGCAGCTTGTATATCTCCAACTGCTCCCCTTGGGGAAAGGCCAGGCTCCGATCTCCTGCACTGACATCTTCCTGCACCTGTGCTCCGATCTCCGACTGCACCATCCTACACCTGTGCTCCGATCTCCGACTGCACCATCCTACACCTGTGCTCCGATCTCCGACTGCACCATCCTACACCTGTGCTCCGATCTCCGACTGCACCATCCTACACCTGTGCTCCGATCTCCGACTGCACCATCCTACACCTGTGCTCCGATCTCCGACTGCACCATCCTGCACCTGTGCTCCGATCTCCGACTGCACCTTCCTGCACCTGTGCTCTGATCTCCGACTGCACCTTCCTGCACCTGTGCTCCGATCTCCGACTGCACCATCCTACACCTGTGCTCCGATCTCCGACTGCACCATCCTACACCTGTGCTCCGATCTCCGACTGCACCATCCTACACCTGTGCTCCGATCTCCGACTGCACCATCCTACACCTGTGCTCCGATCTCCGACTGCACCTCCCTGCACCTGTGCTCCGATCTCCGACTGCACCATCCTGCACCTGTGCTCCGATCTCCGACTGCACCTTCCTGCACCTGTGCTCTGATCTCCGACTGCACCTTCCTGCACCTGTGCTCTGATCTCCGACTGCACCTTCCTGCACCTGTGCTCTGATCTCCGACTGCACCATCCTACACCTGTGCTCCGATCTCCGACTGCACCATCCTACACCTGTGCTCCGATCTCCGACTGCACCATCCTACACCTGTGCTCCGATCTCCGACTGCACCATCCTACACCTGTGCTCCGATCTCCGACTGCACCATCCTACACCTGTGCTCCGATCTCCGACTGCACCATCCTACACCTGTGCTCCGATCTCCGACTGCACCATCCTACACCTGTGCTCCGATCTCCGACTGCACCATCCTACACCTGTGCTCCGATCTCCGACTGCACCATCCTACACCTGTGCTCTGATCTCCGACTGCACCTTCCTGCACCTGTGCTCTGATCTCCGACTGCACCATCCTACACCTGTGCTCTGATCTCCGACTGCACCATCCTACACCTGTGCTCTGATCTCCGACTGCACCTTCCTGCACCTGTGCTCTGATCTCCGACTGCACCATCCTACACCTGTGCTCTGATCTCCGACTGCACCATCCTACACCTGTGCTCCGATCGCCGACTGCACCATCCTACACCTGTGCTCCGATCTCCGACTGCACCATCCTACACCTGTGCTCCGATCTCCGACTGCACCATCCTACACCTGTGCTCCGATCTCCGACTGCACCATCCTACACCTGTGCTCCGATCTCCGACTGCACCATCTTACACCTGTGCTCCGATCTCCGACTGCACCATCCTACACCTGTGCTCCGATCTCCGACTGCACCTCCCTGCACCTGTGCTCCGATCTCCGACTGCACCATCCTACACCTGTGCTCCGATCTCCGACTGCACCATCCTACACCTGTGCTCCGATCTCCGACTGCACCTTCCTACACCTGTGCTCCGATCTCCGACTGCACCTCCCTGCACCTGTGCTCCGATCTCCGACTGCACCTCCCTGCACCTGTGCTCCGATCTCCGACTGCACCATCCTACACCTGTGCTCCGATCTCCGACTGCACCTTCCTGCACCTGTGCTCCGATCTCCGACTGCACCATCCTACACCTGTGCTCCGATCTCCGACTGCACCATCCTACACCTGTGCTCCGATCTCCGACTGCACCTTCCTGCACCTGTGCTCCGATCTCCGACTGCACCATCCTACACCTGTGCTCCGATCTCCGACTGCACCTTCCTGCACCTGTGCTCCGACTGCACCTTCCTGCACCTGTGCTCCGATCGTACATTCCTACACCTGTGCCCTGATCTCCAACACTGCCCACCTTCAGCACAGGAACAGCTGTTTGTGGGAGTTCTTCCCAAACACCCCCATCTGTCTCTTTCATTTTCAGACATCTCTATTTCTAGGATTACACAGAAATTACAACAGGGAAACAGGCCGTTCGGCTCAACCAGTCCGTGCTGGTGTTTATCCTCCACAGGAGCAGTGTCCTAATCCCATGTACCCGCCCTGCTCCCATATCCCTTTATTCCCCTTTCCTTCAACCACCTATCGAACCTGTTCGTAAATATTGGCATGGTCTCTGCTTCAATCACAAACTGTGGTGGTAATTCCACAGCCTCACAACCCTCTGAAGAGGTTTCTCCTGCTCTCTGTCCTAAATCTCTTACATTTAATCTTATATCTTTGGGCTCTCGTTCACATCCCTCACCACTGGAAACACTTTGTTTCTATCAATTCTCTCCCATCCTTTCATAACTTAGGAGAGGCCTTCAAAGGGAAGATAGTTCGGCTACAGAGTAGACACATTCCCGTGAGGGGGAAAGGAAGGGCACCCAAAGCTAGAGCTCTCCGGATGACTAAAGATATGGAGATTAAAATGAAACCAAAAAAGGAGATAAATATCAGGCTCATAATTCAGCCGAGAACCAAGCTGAATACAGAAAAGTACAAGGGAGAACTGAAAAAAGGAAGTAAGAGAGTTTATGAGAATAGATTAGCGGCTAACAAAGAGAACCCAAAAGTCTTTTGTAAACATAAATAGTCAAAGGAAGGGTGGGACGGATTAGGGACCAAAAAGTAGATGATCTTGTGGAGGCAGAGGGCATGGCTCGGGTACTAAATGAGCACTTCACATCTGTCTTCACTAGAGAAGAGGATGCTGCCAATGGAGCAGGAAAGGAGGCAGTAGTGATATTGGACAGGATAACATTAGATAAAGAGGCGTTACTAAAGCGGTTGGCAGCACTCAAAGTAGAAAAGTCACCCGTTTTGGATGGGATGCATTCTAGGTTACTGAGGGGAGTATGGGTGGAAATTGTAAAGGCTGTGGCCACAATCTTCCAATTCTCCTTAGATATGTGGGTGGTGGCAGAAGATTGAAAATGTTACACTGCTGTTCAAAAAAAGGGATATATATATATAAACCCGGCAACTACAGGCCAGTCAGCCTAACGTCGGCGGTGGGGAAATTTTAAGAGGCAATAATCCGAGACAAAATTAATTGGCATTTGGAAAAAATATGGGCTAATAAATGAAAGTCAGCACGGATTTGTTAAAGGCAAATCGTGTTTCACCAACTTCATTGAGTTCTTTGAAGTAACGGAGAGGTTGATGAGGGTAGTGCAGTTGATGTTGTGCATATGGACTTTCAAAAGGCGACTGATAAAGTGCCACATAATAGACTTATCAGCAAAACTGAAGCCCATGGGATAAAAGGGACAGTGACTGCGTGGATAAGAAATTGGCTAAGCGACAGAAAGCAGAGAGTAGTGGTGAATGGTTGTTTTTCAGACTGGAGGTTAGGGGGTCAGTATTAGGACCACTGCTCTTTTTGATGTAGATTAATGACCTGGACTTGGGTATACAGGGCATAATTTCAAAGTTTGCAGATGATATGAAACTTGGAAATGTAGTAAACAATGAGGAGGCTGGTAACAGATTTCAGGACATAGGCAGACTGGTGAAATGGACAGACACATGGCAGATGAAATTTAGCACGGAGAAGTGTGCAGTGTTGCATTTTGGTAGGAAGAACGAGGGGAGGCAATATGAACTTAATGGTACAATTTTAAAGGAGGTGCAGTAAGGGAGACACCCAGGGGTGAACGTGCATAAATCTTTGAAGGCGGCAGGACAAGCTGAGAAGGCTGTTAAAAAGGCATATGGGAGCCTGGGCTTTATAAATAGAGGCATAGAGCACAAAAGCAAGGGAGTTAGGCTAAACCTTTATAAAACACTGGTTTAGGCCCCAGCTGGAGTATTGTGGCCAATCCTGTGCACCACACTTTAGGAAGGATGTCAAGGCCTTGCAGAGGAGATACGGAACTTTAGTTACATGGAGCGACTAGAGAACCTGGGGTTGTTCTCCTTAGAGCAGAGAAGGTTAAGGGGAGATTTGATAGAGCTGTTCAAAATCTTGAAGAGTTTGATAGAGTAAATAAGGAGAAACTGTTTCCAGTGGCAGAAGGGTCGGTAACCAGAGGACACAGATTTAAGGCTAATTGGCAAAAGAACCAGAGGTGAGGCGAGAAAATAACAATTTACGCAGCGAGTTCTTGTGATCTGGAATACACTGCCTGAAAGGGTGGTAGAAGCAGGTTCAATAGTAACTTTCAAAAGAGAATTGGATAAACATTTGAAAAGGAGAAAGTTGCAGGGCTATGGGGAAAGAGCAGGGGGCGTGGGACTAATTGGAGAGCTCTTTCAGGGAGCCGGCACAGGCACGATGGGCCAAATGGTCTCTTTCTGTGCTGTATCATTCTATGATTCTACCTCCATCAATCTCCTCTGTTCTAATGAACACAGCCCCAACTTATGTCTTGTGTCATATTTGTATTTCCTCACAGTACGCAGCGACCTAGTGAATCTGTGCTGTACCCTATCCATTGCCACAACATCCTCCCTATAGTGTGGAGCCCAAAACTGCACATAGTCTCCAACTGCTCCAAGGCTCCAGAGACCCAGGTAGGCCTCAGTGCGTCGGCGGGAATTTCAGCGGCAGCAGCGGGGCTATAAAAGGCTCCAGAGACCCAGGTAGGCTTACCAGTCTCGGAACTCAGAGGGAAGGAGAGAAGTAAAAAGTAATCGAGGTGTGACATCACCAGAAAGCAGGTAAGTGATTAGTTTAAAAAGAGAGAAATGCTCACCAACCAGAGGTGTGATATTCATCATCTAGAATCAGGGCAGAGGGTATTTAAAAATATTAATAAATTTAATTAATTACATAGAATGGGAGAGCAGGTGATGCGTTACTGCTGCAATATGTGGGAGCTGGTGGACACCATTGATGCTCACGGTGATCACATTTGCAGTAAGTGCTGGCTGCTCGAGGAACTCCAGCTCCGTGTTGAAGAGCTGGAGTCCGAGCTTCAAACACTGCGACACATCAGGGAGGGGGAGAGTTACCTGGACTCTGTGTTCCAGGAAGTAGTCACACCAATTAGATTAACTAATTTAGATGTATTCCGCAGTCAGGGACAGGAAGGTGTGACTATGAGTGAGGCAGGTACGGGGATCCAGGAGGTAGTGTTGGAGGAGCCGCAGCCCTTGCTCTTGTCCAACAGGTTCGAGGCTCTTACTCCCCGTGAGGACGGGAACAGGGACTGCAGGGAGGATGAGCAACCTGGCCACAGCACCGTGGAACGAGGGGCCATTCAAGTGGGGGGAGTAAAAAGAAATGTTGTAGTGGTAGGGGATAGTATCATTAGGGGGATAGATAGTGTTCTTTGCAGCCGAGAGCGAGAGTCCCGAAGGCTGTGTTGCCTGCCCGGTGCCAGGGTTAAGGACATCTCCTCTGGGCTGGAGAGAAACTTGGAGTGGGAGGGGGAGGATCCAGTTGTCGTGGTCCATGTTGGTACCAACGACATAGATAGGCCAAGGAAAGAGGTTCTGCTGAGGGAGTTTGAGCAGCTAGGGGCCAAATTAAAAAGCAGAACCACAAGGGTAATAATCTCTGGATTACTACCTGAGCCACGAGCAAATTTGGCTAGGGTAAATAAAATCAAGAGAGTTAAATGCGTGGCTCAAAGACTGGTGTGGGAGAAATGGGTTTTGCTTCTTGGGACACTGGCACCAGTACTGGGACAGGAGAGAGCTGTTCCGTTGGGACGGACTTCACTTGGCCAGTGCTGGGACTAGAATCCTGGCGAATCGAATAACTAGGGCTGTAGAGAGGGCTTTAAGCTAATTAGTGGGGGGGGAGGTTTCAAGAGAGCGAAAAATAAAAATGTCAGCGGAGAAAGCAATAGAGCAAAGTAGCAGTGGGGAAATTAAAAACCAGAGCGTGTCAGGAAGGGACAGAATATATAAAGATAAAGGTAAAGTAGTAAAGGGGGTAAAAGCAGGAATAAAATGTCACAAAAAATATTTAAAAGTTCTTTATCTGAATGCACGCAGCATTCGTAACAAAATAGACGCGTTGACGGTACAAATAACTACACATGGGTATGATCTGGTGGTCATTACAGAAACATGGCTGCGAGGTGACCATGACTGAGAACTAAACATCCAGGGGTATTTGACTATTAGGAAGGAAAGGGAGGTGGGGTGGCTATGTCAATAAAGGATGGAATCACTGCAATAGTGAGAAATGATATTGGGTCAAAGGATCAGGATAGTGACACAGTTTGGGTGGAGATAAGGAATAATAAGGGGAAAAAGTCACTAGTGGGCATAGTCTATAGGCCTCCTAACAGTTCCAACTCTATTGGTCGGAGTATAAATCAGGAAATAGTTGGGGCTTGTAATAAGGGAACAGCTATAATCATGGGAGATTTTAACTTTCATATTGACTGGACAAATCAAATTGGGCAGGGCAGCCTTGAGGAAGAGTTCATAGAGTGCATTAGGGATGGGTTCCTTGAGCAGTATGTTACTGAACCAACCAGGGGGCAGGCAATCTTAGATCTGGTCCTGTGTAATGAGACAGGACTAATAAAAAATGTCCTAGTAAAGGATCCCCTTGGAATGAGTGACCATAGCATGGTTGAATTCCAAAATCAGTTTGAGGGTGAGAGAGTTGGATCTCAAACCAGCATACTAAGCTTAAATAAAGGAGACTATGAAGGTATGAGAGCAGAGTTGACTAGAGTGGACTGGGAAAATAGATTAAGGTGTAAGACAGTACATGAGCAGTGGTGTACATTCAAGGAGATATTTCACAACTTTCAAGAAAAATATATTCCACTGAGGAAAAAGGGGCGTAAAAGAAAAGACAGCCATCTGTAGCTAAGTAAAGTAATAAAGGACAGTATCCGACTGAAAACAAGGGCATATAAAGTAGCCAAATTTAGTGGGAGGATAGAAAATTGGGAAGCATCTAAAAGCCAGCAAAGAATAACTATAAGATTAATTAAGAAAGGGAAGATAGATTATGAAAGTAAACTAGCAAAAAATATAAAAACAGATAGCAAGAGTTTCTACAGTTATATAAAAAGAAAAAGGGTGGCTAAAGTGAATGTTGGTCCCTTAGAGGACGAGACCGGGAAATTAGTTGTGGGGAATATGGAGATAGCAAATAGGCTGAACAAATATTTTGTCTCAGTCTTTACAGTAGAGGACACTAAAAATATCCCAACACTGGACAAACGGGGGGCTATGGGGTGGGGGGGGGGGGGGGAGAAGCTAAACACGATTAAAATCACTAAGGAGATGGTACTCGGTAAGATAATGGGATTTAAGGCAGATAAATCCCCTGGACCTGATGGCTTACATCCTAGGGTCTTGAGAGAAGTAGCGGTAGGGATTGCGGATGCATTGGTGGTAATTTTCCAAAACTCCCTGGATTCAGGAAAGGTCCCAACAGATTGGAAAACTGCTAATATAACGCCCTTATTTAAAAAGGGAGGTAGACAAAAGGCTGGAAACTATAGACCAGTTAGCCTAACATCTGTGGTTGGTAAAATGTTGGAGTCCATTATTAAGGAAGCAGTAACAGGACATTTGGATAAGCATAATTTAATCGGACAGAGTCAGCATGGTTTTATGAAGGGGAAATCATGTTTGACAAATTTGCTCGAATTCTTTGAGGACGTAACAAACAGGGTGGATAAAGGGGAACCAGTGGATGTGGTGCATTTGGACTTCCAAAAGGCATTTGACAAGGTGCCACACAAAAGATTACTGCACAAGATAAAAAAAATCACAGGATTGGGGGCAATATACTGGCATGGGTGGAAGATTGGCTATCTAACAGAAAACAGAGAGTGGGGATAAATGGTTCATTCTCGGGTTGGCAATCAGTAACTAGTGGTGTTCCGCAGGGGTCAGTGCTGGGACCCCAACTCTTTACAATCTATATTAACGATTTGGAGGAAGGGACCAAGTGCAACGTATCCAAGTTTGCCGACGATACAAAGATGGGAGGGAAAGCAATGAGTGAGGAGGACATAAAAAATCTGCAAAAAGACAGACAGGCTAAGTGAGTGGGCAGAAATTTGGCAGATGGAATATAATGTTGGAAAGTGTGAGGTTATGCACTTTGGCAGAAAAAAATCAAAGAGCAAGTTATTATCTAAATGGAAAGAAACTGCAAAGTGCTACAGTACAAAGGGATCTGGGGGTCCTGGTGCATGAAACACAGAAGGTTAGTATGCAGGTACAGCAGGTGATCAGGAAGGCCAATGGAATCTTGGCTTTTATTGCAAGGGGGATGGAGTATAAAAGCAGGGAAGTCTTGCTTCAGTTATACAGGGTACTGGTGAGGCCACACCTGGAATACTGCATACAGTTTTGGTTTCCATATTTAAGAAAAGATATACTTGCTCTCGAGGCAGTTCAGAGAAGGTTCACTCGGTTGATTCCGGAGATGAGGGGGTTGACTTATGAGGAAAGGTTGAGTAGGTTTGGCCTCTACTCATTGGAATTCAGAAGAATGAGAGGCGATCTTATCGAAACATAAGCTTGTGAGGGGGCTTGATCGGGTGGATGTGGGGAGGATGTTTCCACTGATGGGTGAGACTAGAACTAGGGGGCATAATCTTAGAATAAGGGGCTGCCATTTCAAAACTGAGATGAGGAGAAACTTCTTCACTCAGAGGGTAGTAAATCTATGGCATTTGCTACCTCAGAGGGCTGTGGAAGCTGCGACATTAAATAAATTTAAAAAGGAGATAGACAGTTTCCTAGCAGATAAGGGAATTAGGGGTTACGGGGAGCGGGCAGAGAAGTGGACGCGAGTCTAGGTTCGGATCAGCCATGATCCTATTGAATGGCGGAGCAGGCCCGAGGGGCCGTATGGCCTACTCCTGCTCCTACTTCTTATGTTCTTATGTTTTAACTGCGGTCTTACTGTCCCCCAGCAGCCTCTCACCTGTTTCTGTCAGGGGAGTAGAGTTTTGGAGATGAACTGTTTTCATTTCACAGCAGAAATTAAACATTCCAATTTTACTAAGCAGATTTTTTATGCTGCTGTGGGCAATCCCTTCAACCAGAGCTAGCGCATGTCATTAGATAAGAACATAAATAGGAGCAGGAATAGGCTCTTCGGCCTCTCGAGCCTGCTCTGCCATTCAATATCATGGCTGATGATCTTCCTCATCTCCATATCCCTTGATTCCCTTAATATTCAAAAAATCTATCAATGTCTGTCTTGAATATACTCTACGACTGAGCATCCACAGCCCTCTGGGGTAGAGAATTCCAAAGATTCACCACCCTCTGAGTGAAGAAATTTCTCCTCATCTCAGTCCTAAATGGCTGACCCCTTATTCTGAGACTGTGACCCCTGGTTCTAGACTCCCCAGCCAGGGGAAACATCCTCCCTGCATCTACCCTGTCAAGCCCTGTAAGAATTTTGTATGCTTCATTGGGATCCCCTCTCATTCTTCTAAGCTCTAGAGAATATAGGCCTAGTCTACTCAATCTCTCCTCATAGGACAATCCCCCCATCCCAGGAATCAGTCTGGTGAACCTTCGTTGCACTCCCTCTATGGCAAGTATATCCTTCCTTAGGTAAGGAGACCAAAACTGTACACAATACTCCAGGTGTGGTCTCACCAGGGCCCTATATAATTGCAGTAAGATGTCTTTACACTTATACTCAAATCCTCTTGTAATAAAGGCTAACATACCATTTGCTTTCCTAATTGCTTGCTGTCCCTGCATGTGAACTTTCAGTGATTCAATGATTTAGAGACCGGAAGGAGCGGACCTGGAGGGAGCACAGCGAGAGCGGAGCAGACTCGAGCAGCAGCAACTCAACAGAGGCAGTTTTTGGAAAAAGTGAGGTCAGAGTAAAAAAAGTGACGTCGGCACAAGGGAAGGAGCTAATTGGTGAGTGTATTTCTTTAAGTTTATTTCTGCTAAGTTAGTTAATAACCTATTAAATAGAGGGAAACAGCTGATTGGTGAGTAGTTGGGGAGTGTTTTTTGTTAAGTTTTAAGTGTAAGTTTATTTCTGCTGGGTTAGTTAAATACAGGCATGGCAGAGCAGCTCAGTCCCGTGGAGTGCACATCCTGTGTCATGTGGGAAGTCCTGGACGCTTCGTGTAGCCTGGATGACCACATGTGCGGGAAGTGTCGCCAGCTACAGGTTTCAGAGCTTGAGCAGCGGCTGGAGTCACTGCGGTGCATTCGCGAGCCTGAGAGTTACGTGGATAGCACATTTCTAAAGGTGGTCACCCCGCAGCTTAAGAATGTGCAGGCAGAGAGGGAATGGGTGACCGCCAGACAGAAGAGGACGACCAGGCAGGTAGTGCAGGAATCCTCGGAGTGCATTGCACTCTCCAACCAGTATTGTGTTCTGAGTACTGGTGAAGGGTGATGGTTCCGCTGGGGAGAGCAACCAGAGTCAAGTCCACAGCACCACAGGTGGCTCAGCTGCACCTGGGGGGGGGGGGGGGGGGGGGGGAAGAGGGGGGGAGACTGGAACATCAATAGTCAATAGTGGTAGGGGATTCAATAGTTAGGGGAGCAGACAGGCGTTTCTGCGGCCGCAGATGTGACTCCAGGATGGTATGTTGCCTCCCTGGTGCCAGGGTCAAGGATGTCACTGAGCAGCTGCCCAATCCTATTATTATTTTCTAAGTGCCCTGTTACCACGTCCTTAATAATAGATTCTAGCATTTCCCCTACTACTGATGTCAGGCTAGCTGGTCTGTAGTTCCCCGTTTTCTCCCACCCTCCTTTCTTAAACAGTGGGGTTACATTTTCTACCTTCCAATCCGCAGGAACCGTTCTAGAATCTATGGAATTTTGGAAGATAACAACCAATGCATCCACTATCTCTATAGCCACCCCTTTCAAAACCCTAGGATGTAGGCCATCAGGTCCAGAGGATTTATCAGCTTTCAGTCCCATTTATTTCTCCAGTACTATTTTTTTTTTTACTAATACTCATTTCTTTCAGTTCCTCGTTCTCGCTAGACCCTTGGTTCTCCACTATTTCCGGGAAGGTTTTTGCGTCTTCTTTCATGAAGACAGACACAAAGTATTTGTTTAAATTTCTCTGCCATTTCCTTATTCCCCATTATAGTTTCTCCTGTTTCAGCCTGTAAGGGACCCATGTTTACTTTCGCTAATCTTTTCCTTTTTACATACCTATAGAAGCTTTTACAGTCTGTTTTATGTCTCTCACTAGTTTACTCTCATATCCTATTTTCCCTTTCTTTATCAATTTCTTGATCCTCCTTTGCTGAATTCTAAAATTCTCCCAATCCTCAGGCTTACTACTCTTTTTGGCAACATTATAAGCCTCTTCCTTTGATCTGATACTATCTTTAACTTTTCTTGTTAGCCACAGTTGGACCACTTTTCCTGTGGGGTTTTTGTGCTTTAAAAGGAATGTATATTTGTTGTAAACTATGTATTAATTCTTTAAATGCTAGCCATTGCTTCTTTACCATCATACCTTTTAATGTAGTTTCCCAATCTACCTTAGCCAACTCGCCCCTCATACCTACATAGTTTGCTTTGTTTAGATTTAAGAGCCTAGTTTCAGATTTAACTAAATCATATTCAAACGCAATATAAAATTCGATCATATTATGGTCACTCTTCCCTAAAGGCCCCTTTACTACAAGGTCATTAATTAACCCTTTCTCATTGCACAATATTAGATCTAAAATAGCCTTTTCCCTAGTTGGTTCCTCAACATACTGATCCAGAAAACTATCTTGTATACATTCCATGAATTCATTCTCCACACTAATACTGCAAATTTGATTTGCCCAGTCTATATGTAGATTAAAGTCTCCCATGATTACTATATTACCCTTGTTACATGTGCCTCTAATTTCCTGATTTATACTCTGCCCTACATTACAACTACTGTTTGGGGGCCAATAAACAACTCCCACCAATGTTTTCTGCCCCCTGCTGTTTCTTAGCTCCATCCAAACTGATTCTACTTCTTGATTTTCGAAGCCAAGATCCTTTCTCGCTACTGTCTTTATCCAATCTTTATTATCAAGGCTACCCCTCCTCCTTTTCCACTTTGCCTATCTCTTCTAAAAGTTAAGTACCCTGGAATATTTAGTTCCCAACCTTGGTCAGTTTGCAACCACGTCTCCATAATGGCTATTAGATCAAACCTATTAATTTCTATCTGTGCTATTAATTCATCTATTTTGTTGCGAATGCTTCACATTCAGATAGTACCTTTAGCTTTGACTTTTTTTTATTTTTCCCTGATGTCACCTTAGTCACTGGTGCCCCGTTACCTTTGCTACTCTCTCTGTCCCTTCCTGATCCACTCTGCTTATTTTTACCCAAAACTCTGCTCTAGAGCCTTGATATTGGTCTTGCTGCTTTTAAATTTACTCTTTCCTGAATCCTCCCGCCTCCCCCCCAACCTTCATTAGTTTAAAGCCCTGTCTATTGCCCTAGTTATTCGGTTCACCAGGACACTGGTCCCAGCCCGGTTTAAGTGGAGCCCGTCCCAACAGAACAGCTCCCTCTTTCCCCAGTACTGGTGCCAGTGCCCCATGAACCAATACCCCTGCCTCCCACACCACTCTGAGCCATACATTTAACTTTCTAATCTGCTTATCCCTATGCCAATTGGCATGTGGCTCAGGTAACAATCCAGAGATTATTACCTTTGAGGTTCTGTGTTTTAATTTGGACCCCAACTCCTCAAACTCCTTCAGCAGAACCTCATTCCTAGTTCTAGCTATGTCATTGGTTCCTACGTGGACCATGACAACTGGATCCTCCCCTTCCCACTCCAAGTTCTTCTGCAGCCGCGAGGAGAGGTCTTTAACCCTGGCACCAGGCAGGCAACACAACCTTCGGAACTCCCGGTCGTGGCTGCAGAGAACAGTATCTATCCCCCTGACTATACTGTCCCCTAACACAACTACATTCCCTTTCACTCCCCCCACTTGAATGGTCTCCTGCACCATGGTGCCATGGTCAGCTTGCTCATCCATCCTGCAGGCTTTTCCCTCATCCACACAGGCAGCAACAACCTCATACCTGTTGGACAAGGACAAATGCCAAGACTCCTCCAGCACTACCTGGGGTCTCCTTACCTGCCTGAGTTGCGGTCACACCTTCCTGACCCTGACGGGACCGAGCTGTTGCCGTCCCATCAAAACTGCCGGACAAACCAGCGCTAATGTTGAAACATACGGAGATTTTGAGCTCCGTATCTGGCAACAAACCCTGTTGCCAGCTTCTAAACAGTTGGCTGTACCTGGCAAGCGTCTCTAGCTTAGCAACAGCTTCAGCGAGACCTTGCAGAGCCTGACTGGTGAAAAAAAAGCAACGAAAAGAAAAAAAACCTAACGAAACGGCTCCTGATTTTTGCCGGTGGCTCGAGCATTCCGGACAGTTAACCTCCGGATAAACCAAAGTTTCCTGTAACTTAGTTTGCAGTTTAATTTCTTGACTGCTTATTTGATCTAGATTAAGCTATGGGTAATAAAATTAAATATCTACCGGTAACACAAAGCACTACAAGTAGTGTAGGCAAAAAGCAGCAACTACTTCCCCCTCTTCTCCGAATTCCCACTCTCCAAATTCCCAAATAAAGCAGTTTAAGTGCACTCTGTTTAATGCCACTCTGTGCAGATCTTTGGGTTTCCTCATAAAATTAAACATTTTTTTTAGTTTTGTTATTTATAGCAAATTCTAAACAAGAGAGCACAGAGAGTGAGGTTTGCCCCCAAGTTCGGTGAAGTGGTTGTGGTGTGGCTAAAAACAGTTAAACTTCTTTACAGCTAACACCTGCAGCAACTTAACCTCAATCCACATAGCACAGCTGAGAATCACACTACATGGGAAACACTTGCTGTGGTTCAAGTTCACGGCTTTATAGTGACAGACTGATCTGGGAAGCAGGTTCCTGTATCAGAGAATCAGTCCCACAAAGAGGCCAAGACATGTTTCAAGCCATCTCTCTATATGAAAATAACAGAACAGAAGAGGATGTGGTGGAGAGATGGGGCTCCTATCGTATTGCAACACTGCTCAAAGAGCTGAGAGCTAGAATAGGCATAGCCCACATACTAAGCCCTAACCCCATTAATCTACACACCCCCAACACCACCAGTCTAGCTTAGGGAGGCAAAAAGAAAATACTGCAAATGCTGGAAATCTGAAATAAAAACAGAAAATGCTGGAGAAACTCAGCAGGTCAGGCAGCATCTGTGAAGAGAGAGAAACAGAGTTAACGTTTCAGGTCGATGACCTTTCGTCAGAACCGGAAAAAAGCAGGAAATGGAACAGATTTTTAAGCATTTTCACTTGCTTAAAAATCGGTTCCATTTCTTGCTTTTTTCCAGTTCTGACGAAGGGTCATCGACCTGAAACGTTAACTCTGTTTCTCTCTTCACAGATGCTGCCTGACCCGCTGAGTTTCTCCAGCATTTTCGGTTTTTATTTTAGCTTAGGGAGGCAAGTGATCCATTTCCAAAAAGACAACCACGTCAGCACACTCTCCACAGCGTCACTGGAAAATGGCCCCTTACAACCCTGACCAGCAACTCAACAGATTATCGGCAAGGCTACACTGGAGGGCATGTCACTGTTCAGCAGCTGGTCTGCGATTCAGCAAAGGTACTTCGGAGAATCAGCATCAGTGCGGCCTTCCTTGTCCTGGTCAGAACTTAATTTACATTTAAAAAGCCGCACCAGAAAGCAGAAGTGCAGGTTTTAACTGGCACACCATGTGTTAGCACAGTCCAGTAACTGCTTACGGCATAAATATTAAACCCCATTTAGAATCAGACATTATTGCACAATAAAGTACATTCTGAGCAGAGTAACAGCCTCCAAAAACTCTTTGGCAAATCTTTATCACCTAGGAAAGTGAGGAACCGAGGGGTTATGGCGGCTTTTTTGCTGCAAGGTGTATGTGGAATGATGACATAAATCATATTGAAATAGTGCATTGTGTGTTGTAATAAAAAAGTGACAAAACCTTTACCAAACACCTTGCATTAACTTATTTTTAAATATCCATACCGATACAAATCAGAATGTGAGCATGATAACCAACTACAGGAAACTCTTTTATCCGGCACCGACGGGACCGGCGTGGTGCCGGTTTATCAAAAAGTCCGGATTACAGAGGAGGTATAGTAAAAGGTACGAGAGCCCCGTACACGGCCACAGATCCAGGCATCCCTGTTGCATAGCAACAGGTGCAGGAACCCCGGCCACAGACCAAGCATCCCTGTTGCATAGCAACAGGTGCAGGAACCCCGGTTACACGGCCACAGATCCAGGAACAGCCACTAATATGAAGTAAAACTTACCTGAACCTACTCCTGAATTTTGCCAGTTAACAGATTTCCGGTTATTTAGGTGCTGGTAAATCGAGAGTTTCCTGTACTTGGAATGAAAGAACTGGATATTTCTGTACAGATTCATTCTGTGATGTTGCAAGGAGGCGCTTATCTGTGCTGATAGATAACGTGTCCTTCCAAGCAGAGTGTGGCTCTTGGCTCACAGTCCCAGCCTGAGCAACGGCACTTAAACCAGTAGAGGCAAACCACCTCTGTGCCCCGCCACTGAAGCTCAACATTCAGGACTGGCTTACTCAAGGACTGGTCCCCATTCCAGGCATTGCCAGCCTGCTTGGATTTCAGAACTGGTTAGAAATATCATGACAATTTATAAATATATAAAAATGTTAAAACAGTTAAAACAACAACAACTTGTATTTATATCGCACCTTTAACATAGAAAAACATCTCTGGCTACCACACAGAGGTCAATCAGACAAAATGGAGGCCGAGCCAGGGAAAGAGATATTGGGAGAGTGACTAAAACGCTTGGTGAAAGAGCTGGGTTTTAAGGAGGAGGGAGGTGGGAAAAGGGAAGTGGGGTGAGCAGCAGAGGCAGGCGAAGGGATGGTCTCCATCTTGGAAAGAAAGAAATCCATGAATTCCTTGCACTTGTTGGAGAGGGGGGGCGAGGGGAAGAGGGCTTTAAGGAGATGATTGGTGGTGCAGGAAAGAAGCCAGGGGTTATCTTCACACTCCTGGATGATCCTGGAGTAGTGGGCGATTTTGATAGAGGAGAGCGAGGCCCGATCATGCTTGCAGTGGTCCAGCCAAGTGTGGTGAAGTATGGCTAATCTAGTTGTACGCTAGATATGCTCATGTCTGTGTTCCTTGGACTTGGAGAAGCGAGTATACAGGAACAGGAGGAGGCCAGTCAGCTCCTCGTGCCTGCTCCACCAGTCAATTAGATCACGGCTGAGTGAAGGTTTTACTGGGGACCTTAAAGGTGGAGGTGGAGGAGTGGTTGAGCGGATCAATGGAGGGCCAAAGGCTAGGCAGTTGGGAGTTTGAAAGCGCCGCTGTAAGTGACCTGGGGAGAAGCTTCTCTTCACCCCTGCCCCCCAGTGTAGATGCAGAAGCAGATGGAGGTTAGGAGGATGTGGGTACAGAGGGATAAAATGAAGCGGTCACAGTTGAGCTTGTCAGTGATTGAAGAGGCAGATCTCAAGAGGAGGCAGGTCTCAGGAGATGGCGAGGTTGAGTGAGTGGCTCCCACTAAGACGAAGGACAGGATTAGGTAGTACAGCATAACAAAGCTGCTTAGGAAGGGGATGCACTGTGGTAGCAGGCACTACATTCAGAGGCACTCACATGTGTATAGTAACAGCAGCACGGGTTACAGTGTGTGGAGTCAGGTTGTGGCAATGACCTGTGCAGTGAAGAGGAGTGAGTGGCTGGTAGGTGATTAGGACGACAGTGCAAATTCTGGGGAGAGTGATTTATTTCGGCACTGGGAAGATGTAGGGACCACTGGTAACGGGAAGGGTGCGAGAGAGTAGGAGAACGCGTCCACTCACTCTCTACCAGGTGCCCCGGTAGCTGCCTTGGGTGTTGGTTGGTGCTGCACCTATTGGCTCCTCGCCAATATCTCACAGTTCTCCTGCCCTATGCGGATTGGTGAATGGCCAATTCATGGAGATTTGTGCCCGAAATATCGATGGGATATTTGGGTGGGAATTAAATCAGACCCTCAATATTCTTAATGTGATTTGCACATTGATGAACACAAAGTTGTGGGAAATTAACGGCCAAACATGCACAACACAAACAGACTTGATCAATGTCAGCACTATGTGACTGCACACGTTAAAGCTGCCCCATAATCTCCATCATCTCCTGCAATACTCACCCACAACAGATTCGGGAGGAGAATAAAACTGGCCATCAGAGAGGGGGCCAGGAAGAATGAGAGGTGCATGCTCTGATACATCAGATACTGTAAAGACTCCTGGAACAGGAAGAATGGCACTAGCATTAGGGACACTGGCACAACAAAATGTACACGTGATTTATTACATTTTACATCCCATAACTAACAATTTAGAAGCTGCAACTTGGTTTACTGACCCGGCATGTGCCACACCGTCCGAATTTGTAAACCAGTTTGTTACTAATTTTAAATAAAATGTTACAGCAATAGTAGAATGGACAGGGAATAGATTGTGGATAAAACAAGGGGTTCGATTGGCTTCATTGAAAAAGGCAGTGTAAAAGTCAGTGTTACAAATCACCCTTTATCTGCTCCACCTGCAACTTAATTTGACAGCAGTACCAGCAGGATAGACAGCACAAAGGTACATTACTTACTGTTTTCATCCTTTGCCTCTTGTGGCAACACCTTAAAATCCAGAAACCAGGTCTCGATCCAGGCCAGTATGAAGGAGATGATTGGCAGTAAATAGGCAAAGGCCGTACCTTCGACCAGGAGCTAGAGTAAAACGAGAAGTGTTTAACAACTTAAAGCTAGCGACGGAAGACAATTTCAGTATAAATCTTTCATTCAGTTTAGCTGCACGGTCAGGGTCACTACATACCTTGGAAATAATGACTTTTACAATTAGAAAGGCACTGGTGACAGCTGTTGTAATCTGGAGCAGTGAAGAGAAGAGGCATTTATAATCACAGCAGGAGGAAAGATTCAGTCATTGATATTTGGATTAATCTAACCACATTTAAAGTTGGGGTTGTGACCACTCGTGAAAACTATCAAACTTTATCCAAATTATTCATTGGATCAGAAGCGTGTTTTGAGAAAGGCAGAACGACACTGTCCCGACGGGCATCACGCCGTCCCGGGCCGACGGGCATCACGCCGTCCCGGGCCGACGGGCATCACGCCGTCCCGGGCCGACGGGCATCACGCCGTCCCGGGCCGACGGGCATCACGCCGTCCCGGGCCGACGGGCATCACGCCGTCCCGGGCCGACGGGCATCACGCCGTCCCGGGCCGACGGGCATCACGCCGTCCCGGGCCGACGGGCATCACGCCGTCCCGGGCCGACGGGCATCACGCCGTCCAGGAGTGTATGGGATGGGGAAACAAAATTTGAATAAACTTTTTGCATACATCAGATTGTTATTTATTTAAATCAAAGTCCATCAGATCTCTGGGGTGCAAAGTGCACAATCACCTGATGCAGTAGGAAGTACCTTTCAGAGAATGCAGTCAGAGCACACTGTTGGGCAGAGTGCGGGGAGCTTCACTCTGCACGTTCCCCTTATGGGCTCAACATGGGCACCAACACCAAGAGGGTTAAATGCTCCTTTCCCCTGCATCGATAGCCCAGATTACAGAAATTCAAATATACACAACTTTAAAAATAAATTCTCGCCTAGTTTGAGGTGGGGATTAGAGAACAGAGAGCTCAGATTCTGGCCCACATTTAGTAGATGTTCACTGTCTTAACACAAGGGGCAAGAATATTACCATCAGATCACTCACCGCGATCACCCACCAGTGGTGCAGCCTACACAAGGCGTAGGCAAAAATCAGCATCAAGAATCGGAACACCGCCAGTAACTGGGAAGGACAAAGAGGATTAGATAAAGGCGGCCGAGTTTAGAATGCTGCATTAAACAAGCGTTTCAAGGAAAATGAGAAAATCTACTCACAAATATATCAAAGTAAGATTTGTGGAAGTCATAGTGAACCACTTCAATTTTTAAACTATGAATTATACCACCATCGACCTAGAGAACAAAAAGACACAAGTGGGATCATTCTGTCAGCAGTGGTCACTGAAACCAGGCGTGAAATACTCAAACAGCCAGATATCAGCTGGTATTTATTTTGGATTTCAAAATATGGATCAGAGATACACAGAGCAATCTTTAATGAAACACTTAAAAAATATCCTAATTTATTAACAGTTATCCCAATAAAATGACTTTGTGCTCGGTTTGTGGGATTCTAACACACTGCTGCTATTAATCAGGTTTGCCACGAGATTGCTGACAGCAAGTGCAAGTGCAAGACCCGGAGTTCGATTTCTGCCGCTACTCGCAGTACTGGAACAGAGAGAGAGAGATATTCTGGCACTATTAACTCCACAATAAACATCCTGCAGCAAAGGTTTGTCGTGGATCCAGGTCAATCTGCATTTAGCGGATTCATATTTTGAAAAAGGAAAGTTTAAAGGAGTATGGGGAAAGAGCAGGGAAATGGGTCAGGGTGTAGAACTCTTTCAGAGAGCCAGTACAGGCGCGATGGGCCGAATGGCCTCCGACTGTGCTGTAAAATTCCAGGATAAACATCACGTTATACTAATTAAAAAAAAGAGATTAACATGATTCAAGGCGCCCAAAAATCAGCTGCTGTCAGCCTGAGTTGGAGTGAATGTCAGTAACTTGTTTTGTTTCAGTTTCATTTAAGGTCAAATGAATCAGTATCAATTCTGTAAATCCTGGCGCCTTAAACAGGAATAAGGGATCACGGGACAGGGCCAGCATGACAACATTTCCATCCGCATGTTCGGTACGTGGTCTCCCTGGAACTCATCCAATTAGTCTATGCTGCCTCACTGTGCAGCACACAGCGTGAAGTCGTAACGGCAGTGGGTACAATATATGGGCAGCTCTTTCTGGGGTAAACAGTGACGCCTGCAGGCTGGGAGCATGGAAGAAAAGATGGGCTGGCGGTGGCTATAGGGGTGAGGATCAACGCAAGAGTCAGTCAAACATGCTGAAAACTAGCTCTCGGCTGGAAGTGGAAGGAAAGGGGACTCTCGCTAGTCTTTGGTATAGGTGCTGTGTAGAGTCTGGGTGCAAGTGATTGATTGTCCAGATGGTACCTTTCAGAAGGTGTTGGACATACAACTAAAGAACTGTTTTTAAGATAAACCCGGGTGTGCAGCAGTGATGGGCCATATCTCAGTTAGGCAGGACGATTTAGACTAGAAGTCAATATAACTAATTACCCGGACAGTTTTACTGTACCTTAGTGCATGTGAAGTGGAGAGATGGTACGGCACTTAAATCTATTAAACCATCAGCACAATTGTAATTGCAGTTAAAAAAAGGCATATAGGATACTGGGCTGTATTAACAGAGGGGCAAAGTATACACTAGAGGGTCTACTGACTATTGTACAAGTTAGTGGTCAGATCCCGTGACGAGTACTGCGTGCAGTTCTGGTCATCTAACCAATGGAAGGATGTTGCTGCCCTTGAGGGAATGGAGGTGAAGATTATAGTGGCTTACCAGAATTGAAAGTTATGAGGAAAGTCAGACAAAACTGTAAGAAATTTCAAATTACAGACCAGCAATACACTTTAGGCACAGCTAGTCCGTTTAACCCTTCCCCTGCCATGAGCAAAGGTGCCAGCCAAACTCGCAAAGTTAATGATTTACCACTAACAGGGTGAGCGAGAGAGTGTGAGCGAGAGAGAGTGTGAGAGTGAGTGTGTGTGTGCGAGAGAGTGAGCGTGAGAGCGCGGTGGGGGGGGGGGTTCGCAGAATCCCAATAAAAAGCTATTTTTAAATACAGAAAATAAAAGTCTTGCCCTGTGGTTTCCAAAAAGGTACCAATTAGTCTCATTAGATGGGTGGTTCAGTATAAAGAATTATTAATCCAACACCATCAAACTCAGTTGAGCTTCATCAAGTGATGTCACTTCCACAACTAAACACGCCATTCAGGGGCTGATTTTACAAGAAAACAAACAACTTGCCTTTCACGACCTCGGGACGTCCCAAAGCACGTTACAGCCAATGAAGTACTTTTGAAGTGTAGTCACGGTTGCAATGTAGGAAACGCAGCAGCCAACATGCGCACAGCAAGATCCCACAAACAGCAATGTGGTAATGACCAGCTAAGCTGTTTTAACGCTGTTGGTTGAGGGATAACTGGGGAGAACGCCCCTGCTCTTTTTCGAATAGTGCCGTGGGATCTTTTATGCCACCTGAGGGAGCAGATGGGCCTCGGTTTAACGTCTCATCCGAAAGGCGGCACCTCCAACAGTGCAGCACTCCCTTAGTACTGCACTGGGAGTGTCAGGCTAGATTATGTGCTCAAGTCTTTGGAGTGGGGCTCGATCCTACACCCTTCTGACTTCAGAGGAGAATAATACTGCCTGAGCCACGGACGACACCTTAAAAACAAAATGTGCGTTCCCAGCACAAAACCTCGCATGGCAGAAAACAAACATCAGGAAACCGCAGGCCCTGACCCCTCTATTCCTGGTGAGACCCTATTCCCTTTATTGCCCGACCATTCCCGGTGAGACCCTGTCCCCTCTCTCCAACCATTCCCGGTGAGACCCTGTCCCCCCTCTCCAACCATTCCCGGTGAGACCCTGTCCCCCCTCGCCGCCCATTCCCGGTGAGACCCTGTCCCCCCTCGCCGCCCATTCCCGGTGAGACCCTGTCCCCCCTCGCCGCCCATTCCCGGTGAGACCGTCCCCTCTCGCTGCCCATTCCCGGTGAGACCCTGTCCCCCTCTCTCCAACCATTCCCGGTGAGACCCTGCCTCCTCTCTCCAACCATTCCCGGTGAGACCCTGTCCCCTCTCGCCGCCCATTCCCGGTGGGACCCTGTCCCCTCTCTCCAACCATTCCCGGTGAGACCCTGTCCTCTCGCCGCCCATTCCCGGTGAGACCCTGTCCCCTCTCTCCAACCATTCCCGGTGAGACCCTGTCCCCTCTCTCCAACCATTCCCGGTGAGACCCTGTCCCCTCTCTCCAACCATTCCCGGTGAGACCCTGTCCCCGCTCGCCAACCATTCCCGGCGAGACCCTGTCCCCTCTCGCCGCCCATTCCCGGTGAGACCCTGTCCCCTCTCTCCGCCCATTCCCGGTGAGACCCTGTCCCCTCTCCGCCCATTCCCGGTGAGACCCTGTCCCCTCTCTCCAACCATTCCCGGTGAGACCCTCTCCCCAACCATTCCCAGTGAGACCCTGTCCCCGCTCGCCAACCATTCCCGGTGAGACCCTGTCCCCTCTCGCCGCCCATTCCCGGTGAGACCCTGTCCCCTCTCTCCGCCCATTCCCGGTGAGACCCTGTCCCCTCTCACCGCCCATTCCCGGTGAGACCCTGTCCCCTCTCTCCAACCATTCCCGGTGAGACCCTGTCCCCTCTCACCGCCCATTCCCGGTGAGACCCTGTCCCCTCTCTCCAACCATTCCCGGTGAGACCCTGTCCCCTCTCTCCAACCATTCCCGGTGAGACCCTGTCCCCTCTCTCCAACCATTCCCGGTGAGACCCTGTCCCCTCTCTCCAACCATTCCCGGTGAGACCCTGTCCCCTCTCTCCAACCATTCCCGGTGAGACCCTGTCCCCTCTCTCCAACCATTCCCGGTGAGACCCTGTCCCCTCTCTCCAACCATTCCCAGTGAGACCCTCTCCCCTCTCTCCAACCATTCCCGGTGAGACCCTGCCCCCTCTCTCCGCCCATTCCCGGTGAGACCCTGTCCCCTCTCTCCAACCATTCCCGGTGAGACCCTGTCCCCTCTCCAACCATTCCCAGTGAGACCCTCTCCCCTCTCTCCAACCATTCCCGGCGAGACCCTGCCCCCTCTCTCCGCCCATTCCCGGTGAGACCCTGTCCCCTCTCTCCAACCATTCCCGGTGAGACCCTGTCCCCTCTCTCCAACCATTCCCGGTGAGACCCTGTCCCCTCTCTCCAACCATTCCCGGTGAGACCCTGCCCCCTCTCTCCGCCCATTCCCGGTGAGACCCTGTCCCCTCTCTCCAACCATTCCCGGTGAGACCCTGTCCCCTCTCTCCAACCATTCCCGGTGAGACCCTGTCCCCTCTCACCGCCCATTCCCGGTGAGACCCTGTCCCCTCTCTCCAACCATTCCCGGTGAGACCCTGTCCCCTCTCGCCGCCCATTCCCGGTGAGACCCTGTCCCCTCTCTCCAACCATTCCCGGTGAGACCCTGTCCCCTCTCTCCAACCATTCCCGGTGAGACCCTCTCCCCAACCATTCCCGGTGAGACCCTGTCCCCTCTCGCCGCCCATTCCCGGTGAGACCCTGTCCCCTCTCTCCAACCATTCCCGGTGAGACCCTGCCCCCTCTCTCCGCCCATTCCCGGTGAGACCCTGCCCCCTCTCTCCGCCCATTCCCGGTGAGACCCTGCCCCCTCTCCAACCATTCCCGGTGAGATTCTGTCCCCTCTCTCTGACAAGTCATTTGCAGCATCTACAGGGATACACACAAACCGTTCACTAGATCACAAACTACAGTGAGAGTGTTTAATACTTACATTTAATTCTATGATCCACAGCAAACCGACAAATAAAAGGTCAAAGGTGACAAATAAGCAGAAAGTCCTCCTGACATCAGAAATAGTTCTTTTGTCACTGGATCTGTAGGACTCTAACCTAGTGGCTAGGTGAGATGTGTTCATTGAATGCGTGGTACTGAGGGAAGCACTGGGACTGAAACGAAGGACTCCAGCATTCTCCTGGTCAGTCGGCAATCTGCTCATCCTGCACGGGTCTGCCACAAATCAGCAACAGCTCCAGCATCACCACAAGTAGCTGCACAAGAACAGAAAAATCAGAGTTCAGAACAGGAGTGCAGCAGGAGAGAGCTAAAACAGTAACGGCATGGCCCACTTTCCTGAAATAAATCGCCCTCTCCCCTGAACAAAGCCAACAGTCAGCAGCTGTTTGGTGGGAAGTGCTGGGCACAGAGCATCATATGGGGCAAACAGGCAGGACGTTAGGGGAGCACCACCCTCCACTCCCCATTTCCCCCACACGTGCCCCACTCAACACAGCATTGTCCCCCCAGGGGGGTCAGTGCTCGATGGCAGGTATTAGCGCTGTGGCAATGTTGTACAGCACCTCTGACGCAGTAAAATGTCACAAGGCGCTTCACAGGAGCGATGATCAAACAAAACTTGAAACCGAGCCATATCAGGGCAGATGACCAAAAGCTTGGTCAAAGGGGTAGGTTTTAAGGAGTGACTTAAAAAGGAGGAGGGCGAGGTGGAGAGGTAGCGAGCAATGTTTCCCCCTAAGGTGCGTGGCTGCGCACCAATCAGGAGGTCCCGTGCAGGCTGTTCAGCAGCTGCTGCCGCTGGAAAACAGAACATGCATGTGCCGCGCTGCAGCAAATTTAAAGGGACCGGGTACCAATAAAAAATTAAAGGGAACATGGGTAGAGAGTCGGAGAGGTTTCGGGAGGGAATTCCAGAGCTTAGGGCCAAGGCAGCTGAAGGCACGGCCAGCAACGGTGGGGCGATGAAAATCGGGAATGGTCAAGAGGCCAGAATTGGAGGAGCACACAGATCTTGGAGGGTAGTAGGACTGGAGGAAGTTACACTGATAGGGAAACATAGAAGATAGGAGCATGAGTAGGCCATTCGGCCCTTCGAGCCTTTTCCATGCCATTCAATGAGATCGTGGCTGATCATCCAAACCCTAGCACCCGGTCCCTACACCGACAGCCATCCCACCCAAGCCCTATCCCCGTAACCCCGTGTATTTAATCCCCCCTAACACTAAGGGCCAATTTTTTATCATGGCCAATCAACCTAACCCGCACATCTTTGGACTGTGGGAGGAAACCGGAGCACCCGGAGAAAACCCACGCAAACACGGGGAGAATGTGCAAACTCCACACAGACAGTCACCCGAGGCCGGATTTGAACCCGGGTCCCTGGCGCTGTGAGGCAACAGTGCTAACCACTATGCCACCGTGCCGTGCCACAGGGAGGGGTGAGGTCATGGAGGAATTTGAGAACAAGGATGAGAATTTTAAAATTGAGCCGTTGCCGGACTGGGAGCCAATGTAGGTCAGCAAGCAACCGGAGGTGATGGGTGAACGGGACTTGGTGCGAGTTTGGATACAGGCAGCAGAGTTTTGGATGAGCTGAAGGTTATGGGCTCGCGCTCTGCTCTACACTCTAGTGCTAAAGAGCAATGTGAGCCTCACTGTCAGCATTAGACAAGGTGCATTTACCATGGAACAAACAAGCGGGTCAAGCAGCAGAGGACAGGGAGTTGGTGTTTCAGGTGTGGACACAGTTTTGACAAAGGATCCTCATTCAAACATTAAATCTTTCTCTCTCCACAGACACTGCCTGACTCGCCGAGTGTTTGAAGCATTTCCTATTTTTGTTTTAGATTTCCAGCATCTGCCATTTTATTGTATTTGTCAGCATCAAACCAGTTTACACGAAGCAAAAGATTGCTTAAAATCCTGACCTGACCAGATACAAGTTCTCAGTGCTGTCGTTGTGTTTTCCTTGTGCTATTTCGAGGCAGATGTCAGAGTGCAGAAAAGAAAATAGACAAAAAATGAACAATTTCTGAATGTGATAAAAAGCAAATAGCCGATCCAGTGATGAGATAATGACCAGATAATCTGCTGAGTATTTCCAGCATTTTCTGTTGTTATTTCTGGTTTTAGTGATATTGGTTGAGGGATAAATATTGGCCAGGGCACTGGGGAGAACTCTCCGGCACTTCTTCCAATAGCGGCCGTGGAATCTTTTACATTAACCCGAGAGGGCAGACTGAGCCTCAGTTTAACGTCTCATCCAAAAGACAGCACCTCCGACAGTGCAGTGCTCCCTCAATACTGCCCCTCCGACAGTGCAGTGCTCTCTCAGTACTGCCCCTCCGAAAGTGCAGTGCTCTCTCAGTACTGCCCCTCCGAAAGTGCAGTGCTCTCAATACTGCCCCTCCGATAGTGAAGTGCTCTCTCAATACTGCCCCTCCGACAGTGCAGTGCTCCCTCAATACTGCCCCTCCGATAGTGAAGCGCTCTCTCAATACTGCCCTCTGAATTTTGGAGCATACACGATGCTGAGAGGCTCGTGGATAGCACGTTTAGCGAGTTGTTCACGCCTCAGGGTAGGGCAGCACAGGGGGTGACCATCAGGCGGAGCAACAAAGGCAGGCAGGTAGTGCAGGGAACCCCTGCGGACATCCCCCTTTCAAACAAGTATACCGCTTTGGATACTGTTGAGGGGGATGACTCACCAGGGGAAGGCAGCAGCAGCCAACTTCCTGGCACTGGCGGTGCTCCTGCTGCCCAGGAAGGGGGGAAAAAGAGTGGGAGAGCAATAGTGGTAGGGGATTCTATAGTAAGGGGAACAGATAGGCGTTTCTGTGGCCGTAGACGTGAATCCAGGATGGTTTGTTGCCTCCCTGGTGCCAGGGTCAAGGATGTCACTGAGTGGCTGCAGGGCATTCTGGAGGGGGAGGGTGAACAGCCAGTGGTCGTGGTCCACATTGGTACCAACGACATAGGTAAAAAGAGGGATGAGGTCCTGCAGCAAGAATTTAGGGAGCTAGGTGAAGGATTAAAGAGCAGGACCTCAAGGGTTGTAATCTCTGGATTACTCCCGGTGCCACGTGCTAGTAAGTATAGGAATAGGAAGATAGAACAGATGAATGCGTGGCTAAAGGGATGGTGCAGGGGGGAGGGCTTTAGTTTCCTGGATCACTGGGTCTGCTTCTGGGAAAGGTGGGACTTGTACAAGTCGGACGGTTTACACCTGAACCAGAGGGGAACCAATATCCTTGCGGGGAGGTTTGCTAGCACTGCTGGGGGGGTTTAAACTAACTTGGCAGGGGGATGGGGTACAGAGTGGAGCTATAGTAGGGGGTGATTTACAGCCAAATACAGAGGGAAAAACAAGTCAGCTGGGAAGGCAAAGCAAATATGTGAAGGCAAAAGAGAACATGGCAGGGCTGGAAGGCATTTATTTTAATGCAAGGAGTCTTGCAAATAAGGTGGATGAACTGAAGTTGTTGTTGAACACATGGGAGTACGATATTGTTGCTATCACGGAGACATGGTTGAGGGAGGGTCAGGACTGGCAGCTCAATATTCCGGGGTATAGAATCTTCAGGCGAGACAGAGGGGGGTGTAAAAGGGGAGGGGGTGTTGCAATATTAATTAAGGAGTCAATTACTGCTGTAAGGAGGGATGATATATTAGCGGGTTCCTCTAATGAGGCCATATGGGTAGAACTTAAAAACAAAAAGGGGGCAAGCACTTTGCTGGGAGTGTACTATAGGCCCCCAAACAGTCAGGGGGAGATAGAGGAACAGATATGTAGGCAAATCTCAGAAAAGTGCGAAAATAATAGGGTAATAATAGTGGGGGATTTCAACTTCCCCAATATAAATTGGGATAGTCAGAGTGTGAAAGGCTTAGAGGGTGCAGAATTCTTAAAGTGCATCCAGGAGAGCTTTTTGAGCCAACATGCAGAAAGTCCTACAAGAGAGGGGGCGGTACTGGACCTAATTCTGGGGAATGTAGCCGGGCAAGTGGTGGAAGTGTCAGTAGGAGAGCATTTTGGCGACAGTGACCACAATTCGGTGAGATTTAAGGTGGTCATGGAAAAAGACAAAGACGGCCCGGAAATAAGGGTTCTAAATTGGGGGAAGGCCGATTTTAATATGATAAGGCAGGATCTGGCCAAATTGGACTGGGAGCAGCTACTTATAGGAAAATCCGCATCAAAACAGTGGGAGACTTTCAGAAGGGAAATAGAGAGAGTACAACGCCAACATGTTCCTGTAAAGGTCAAGGGTGGGACCAACAAGCAAAGGGAACCTTGGATGACAAGGGATATACAAAAATGCATTAGAAATAAAAGGGGGGCTTTTGGCAGTTACAAAAGACTAAAGACGGAAGAAGCCCTAGAGGAGTATAAAAAATGCAGGGGCATACTTAAAAAAGAAATTAGGAGGGCGAGGAGGGGCCATGAAATAACACTGGCGAGCAAAATAAAGGAAAATCCTAAGATGTTTTATAAGTATATTAAGGGCAAGAGGATAACCAGGGAAAGTGTAGGGCCCATTAGGGACCAAAGTGGCAATCTGTGTGTAGAGCCAGATGATGTAGGCGGGGTTTTAAATGAATTTTTTGCATCTGTGTTCACTATGGAGAAAGACGATGCAGACATAGAAATCGGGCAAGGGGGCTGTGACATATTTGAACATATTAGCATCGAGAGGGAGGAGGTGCTAGCGGTTTTAGCAGGCCAAAAAGTGGATAAATCCCCAGACCCGGACGAGATGTATCCCAGGCTGCTGTGGGAGGCAAAGGAGGAGATTGCAGGGGCTCTGACACAAATTTTCAGAACCTCTCTGGCCACAGGGGATGTACCAGAGGACTGGAGAACAGCTAACGTAGTACCATTATTCAAGAAGGGTAGCAGGGATAAACCAGGGAATTACAGGCCAGTGAGCCTAACATCTGTGGTAGGGAAATTATTGGAAAAAATTCTGAGGGACAAAATTAGTCTCCACTTGGAGAGGCAAGGATTAATCGGGGATAGTCAGCATGGCTTTGTCAAGGGTAAATCATGTCTGACAAATCTGATTGAATTTTTCGAGGAGGTGGATGAGGGAAATGCTGTGGATGTGGTTTACATGGACTTCAGTAAAGCTTTTGACAAAGTCCCGCATAGGAGACTGGTCAAGAAGGTAAGAGCCCATGGGATCCAGGGTGCCTTGGCGCGTTGGATCCTAAACTGGCTGAGTGGCAGGAGGCAGAGGGTGATGGTCGAAGGTTGCTTTTGTGACTGGAAGCCTGTGTCCAGTGGGGTACCTCAGGGATCGGTGCTGGGTCCCTTGTTGTTTGTGATCTACATAAATGATTTGGATGAGAATGTAAAAGGTATGATCAGTAAGTTCGCAGATGACACGAAAATTGGTGGGGTGGTAAATTGTGAGGAGGAAAGCCTCAGGCTACAGGACGATATAAACGGGTTGGTCAGATGGGCGGAAAAGTGGCAAATGGAATTTAACCCTGAAAAGTGCGAGGTGATGCATTTTGGACGGACAAATAAGGCAAGGGAATACACAATGAGTGGTAGGACCCTAGGAAGTACAGAGGGTCAGAGGGACCTTGGTGTACATGTACATAGATCCCTGAAGGCAGCGGAACAGGTAGATAAGGTGGTTAAAAAGGCATATGGGATACTTGCCTTCATTAGCCGAGGCATAGAATATAAGAGCAGGGAGGTTATGATGGAGCTGTACAAAACGCTGGTGAGGCCACAGCTGGAGTACTGTGTGCAGTTCTGGTCGCCTCACTATAGGAAGGATGTGATTGCTTTGGAGAGGGTGCAGAGAAGATTCACCAGGATGTTACCTGGGATGGAGCGCCTCAGCTATGAAGAGAGGCTGGACAGGCTGGGGTTGTTTTCCTTGGAGCAAAGAAGGCTGAGGGGGGACCTGATTGAGGTGTACAAAATGATGAGGGGCATAGATAGGGTAGACAAAGAGGAACTTTTCCCCTTAGTAGGGGGGTCAATAACAAGGGGGCATAGATTCAGGGTAAGGGGCAGGAGATTTAGAGGGGATTTGAGGAGGAACTTTTTCACCCAGAGGGTGGTTGGAATGTGGAACTCAATGCCTGAAAGGATGGTAGAGGCAGGAACCCTCACAACATTCAAGAAGCATTTGGATGAGCACTTGAAATGCCATTGCATACAAGGCTATGGACCAAATGCTGGAAAATGGGATTAGACTGGACAGGGATGGATGGGCGGCGCAGACACGATGGGCCGAAGGGCCTCTTTCTGTGCTGTAAAACTCTATGACTATGACTGCCCCTCCGACAGTGAAGCGCTCTCTCAATACTGCCCCTCCAACGGTGAAGCGCTCCCTTTTATACTGCCCCTCCGACAGTGCAGTGCTCTCAATACTGCCCCTCCGATAGTGAAGTGCTCTCTCAATACTGCCCCTCCGACAGTGCAGTGCTCTCTCAGTACTGCCCCTCCGACAGTGCAGTGCTCTCTCAGTACTGCCCCTCCGACAGTGCAGTGCTCTCTCAGTACTGCCCCTCCGACAGTGCAGTGCTCTCAGTACTGCCCCTCCGACAGTGCAGTGCTCTCTCAGTACTGCCCCTCCGACAGTGCAGTGCTCTCTCAGTACTGCCCCTCCGACAGTGCAGTGCTCTCAGTACTGCCCCTCCGACAGTGCAGTGCTCTCTCAGTACTGCCCCTCCGACAGTGCAGTGCTCTCTCAGTACTGCCCCTCCGACAGTGCAGTGCTCTCAGTACTGCCCCTCCGACAGTGCAGTGCTCTCAGTACTGCCCCTCCGACAGTGCAGTGCTCTCTCAGTACTGCCCCTCCGATAGTGAAGCGCTCTCTCAATACTGCACTGTAGCTTGGATTAAGTCTCTGGAGTGGGCCTTGAACCCACAACCTTCTGACTCAGAGGTGAGAGTGCTACCCACTGAGCCACAGCCAATACCTTGTTAGGGTGGAGTTTGATGGGAAGTAAAGAACTAAAGCTATACTAACAGAAGTGAATCGACTCACAGCAGAGAAGCACATGCTCAATAACACCGATTTTATAAAGTCCAGCGTTCCCCCTTCTCAATTTAACTGGTTAATGTATTTAAAGCTGGGGAATGTTTGTGGTGTCCGTCATCTCTCGTGCTCTGTTGCAGAATTCCACGTGTTCCCCAGCTGTGGGACAGCAGTTCTCCACAATAGCCAAATGTTACAATAAAGAAAGGCACAATTCTGAAAAGTCTCACTGAAAAGCATTTAAATATAACCTGTATTTTTTTTACTGCTTACAAATCAACTGGAGCTACAGATTAATCTGTTGGGTAACGTGTTTGGTTAATTGAACTACAGACGTCTTAACTGAGTCACAAGATCGAATCCTCAAACTGCCAGTAATAGAAACACATTATGTAAATATTGGGCTCCAGACACCACTTCTGCTCGACATATTTACAGTTTTAAATGTAAAATTTCCCGATATGTAACCAGGGGAGCAGAAAGGTCAGTACATCCTGCACTAATCCAGCATATTGTTCACCCTCGGCAATCAAATCACCCACATCAAAAATTCCACTCAGGTGAAAAGAGTAGAGAGTTAAACAATAGAGCTCTGAAAGAATGGGTGCTGCCTGACTCACCTTCAGTAAGGGGAGGATGTAAATCACCAAAAAACACTCACTAGATGTAGCCCCCCATCTCAAACCATTCCATCTGCAAGGTCGGTTGTGCATTTACCACATCAAAGGGGGGGGGGGGGGGGGTTCTCCCCCCCACCGTAAAAGGGTAAAATCTGTGAGGACAGTAACAAGAAACCAACTCAGCTCCGCTTCCCTAGTGAGTGGATCAATAGTCTCGCGTGCAAGACTCAAGTTAGGTCCTGCCCCAGGACAGGACACAGATGGATTATAGAGATTATAGGCAAACACACATTTCCATTTTGTTTATGATGCCCATTTATAAACCTATTGCAAGGTTTGGGATAACCTGCAGAAAGTTGCCCTATCCCAACTTGTCAAAATACATGCACAGAACTGGCAAGGAGAGCTCGATCAAGGTTCTACAGCAGTCCCACTTTGGGTCATCCCTTATCTTCCACTTGTGAAGCAGGTGGCCACATCATCCATGCCCTGTGCGGATTGGGTTGAGCGCGGTGTACTGTGTGAGGGAGGTCAAAGCCAGGGAACTCTGCTGTTGGGTCAGTGAGGAGGTGTTGGTTCTCTATGTTGCATGTGTCCCATGATTCCGTCAATCTGGATAGTGGGTCGATACCAGCTGCATGAATATTGGCTGCTGGTTCCCAGAATGGCCGGCGTGATTTTTAGCACTTTCGTGCTGGGTTCATTTTTAGCACTTTCGTGGTTTTTTTAAATTTATTCGTTCATGGGAGGTGGGCATCGCTGGAAAGGCCAACATATATTGCCCATCCCTAGTTGCCCAGAGAGTGTGAGTGAGTGTGCCAGAGAGTGTGAGTGAGTGTGCCAGAGAGTGAGTGAGTGTGCCAGAGAGTGAGTGAGTGTGCCAGTGAGTGAGTGAGTGAGCCAGAGAGTGTGTGCCAGTGAGTGAGTGTGCCAGAGTGAGTGTGCTAGAGAGTGAGTGAGTGTGCCAGTGAGTGTGAGAGTGTGCCAGAGTGTGAGTGAGTGTGACAGTGTGAGAGTGCCAGAGAGTGAGTGAGTGTGCCAGAGAGTGTGTGAGTGTGTGCCAGAGAGTGTGAGTGAGTGAGTGTGCCAGAGTGTGAGTGAGTGAGTGTGCCAGAGAGTGAGTGAGTGTGCCAGAGAGTGTGAGTGAGTGTGCCAGAGAGTGTGAGTGAGTGTGCCAGAGAGTGAGTGAGTGTGCCAGAGAGTGTGAGTGAGTGTGCCAGAGAGTGTGAGTGAGTGTGCCAGAGAGTGTGAGTGAGTGTGCCAGTGTGTGTGTGTGTGCCAGAGAGTGTGTGAGTGAGTGTGCCAGAGAGTGAGTGAGTGTGCCAGAGAGAGAGTGAGTGAGTGCCCAGGTTACAGCCGGTTCTCACCAACAGGCAGAGACTGCGGCCGCCCAGCGATCAGTCAAGGTCGGGATTGGGATCCGAGGCTTTCAGGAAGCGGCGGAGGAACCGGTAATTATATTCCGGTCACTATTTCAATTCGCCAACCGGCAACAGAGAAACACAGCGGCCCCCAGACCCGACACTGCCCGGCCCGGCCCAGCCCCCGCTATAAATGATCCAGAGCTCCGGCCCGGAGTCCACAGCCCGCACCCCGGGCGGCCCGATCCAGTGACTGGGCTCCGGGCCTCTATCCAACTCCCTCCCCCCGGGCCCGGAGCCGCGGACTGAGGCCGGCTCCCTCCCCCCCGGGCCCGGAGCCGCGAACTGAGGCCGGGAAACAGCCACCAACACCCCGAGCCCCGACCTCCCGCCATTACCTGATGATCGCTCCGGGCTGGAACCGCCGCTGTGGACTCGCTGCTCAGGGGTGAGAGTTCACAGGGGGCGGGGCCACCACACGTCACATGCGCCGGCCACGCCCCCAGACAGGAGGCCACGCCCACTGAGAGGGAAAGCAAATGGGGGGCAATAAATAGAGGAACTGGGGAGGGGCAATAAATAGAGGGGGGCTATAAATGGGGTAGTGGCAATTAATGGGAAGGGGCAATAAATGATAAGGGGCAATTAATGGGAAGGGGTAATAAATGGGGCAGGGCAATACATGGAGAAGGGATAATAAATGGGGGCCACATTCCTGGGTTCCATGGAAGCCTTCTGTTTGCCAGGTTTACCATGCTTCCCTCCCACTCTACTATTCTGCTGTTGTCATTTACACCTCCTCTAGACCCATCTTTTGTTTCTGTTCTTGTCCCATTACCATCCTCTTTTGCCTTGCATCATCATCCCTTTTGTCATTTAATCTCTCCTGCCTTCCACTCTATCCCAGACCTTCCCTTTTATTTTCATCCCTTCCCCCCTTTCCCTGCCTCTGTACTTGCTTAAAACTGTTAAATCACTAACCTTTTTCAGTTCTGATGAAAAGTCATGTGAAACGTCAACTCTGTTTCTCTCTCCACAGATGCTGCCTGATCCGTTGAGTGTTTCTAGCATTTTCTGTTTATCTTACTGAAGTCAAGCTGTCACCTGACGGGGGCAGTTTTAGACATCCTCTAACTTATAGCGATCTGGCAATATGATGAAGCAAGCATTTGATTTGCTTTTTAACTGCTGCTTTACATGTTAACTATCTACAACAACAACAACTTGTATTTATACAGTGCCTTTACCATAGTAAAACGTTCCTAGGCTCTTCACAGGAGTGCTATAAGAGGGCAGAATTAGAGGATCACAGATATCTCGGGTGATGTGGGGTTGGAGGAGATTACAGAGATAAGGAGGGGCCAGGCCCTGGAGGGGTTTGAAAACAAGGATGAGAATTTTAAAATTGAGGCATTGCTTAACCGGGAGCCAGTGTAAGTCAGCGAGCAGAAGGGTGATGGGTGAACAGGACTTGGTGCGAGTTACGGCACAGGCAGCAGAGTTTTGGATGACCTCAAGTTTACGTAGGGTGGAATGTGGGAGGCCAGCCAGGAGTGCGTTGGAATAGTCAAGTCTAGAGGTAACAAAGGCATGGATGAGGGTTTCAGCAACAGATGAACTGAGGCAAGGGCGGAGATGGCGATGTTACAGAGGTGGAAATAGGCAGTCTTAGTTATGCCACGGATGTGTGGTCGGAAGCTAATTTCAGGGTCAAATATGACACCAAGGTTGCGAACAGTGTGGTTCAGCCTCAGACAGATGTTAGGGAGAGGGATGGAGTCAGTGGCTAGGGAACGGAGTTTGTGGTGGGGACCAAAAACAATGGCTTTAGTCTTCCCAATATTTAATGGGAGAAAATTTCTGCTCAGCCAGTTCTGGATGTTGGACAAGCAGTCTGACAATTTAGAGACCGTGGAGGGGTCGAGAGAAGTGGTAGTGAGGTAGAGCTGGGTATCGTCAGCGTACATGTGAAAACTGATGCAGTGTTTTCGGATGATGTCGCCAAGGGGCAATGTGTAGATGAGGAATAGGAGGGGGCCAAGGATAGATCCTTGGGGGACCCAGTGCCCTCCGGACCTCACCTTTAGCTAATTGTCCACCACCCACAGGACACGCATGGCCTCTACTTTTCCTACCGATATACCCTGCTTTGCATTTTATCTGGCACTGTTCTGCTCATAGAATCATAGAATAGTTACAGCACAGAAGGAGGCTATTCGGCCCGTGCGCGACAGATTTACAGATATTTCTAATGCCCTTTGTAGGTTGCTGCTTGCTTCTTCCAATCCAAGCCCCTATCGTTGGTGTTGTGAGTCGTGATAACCCTGCTCCTCAAAATGGGCAGGAAGTTTGAATGGATTTTATTGCAAGTGTTCAGCATTTCACTTCATAATGACAAATGAAGAAGTTATTCAGCTTGTACACTAATGCCTTGTTCAATTGATAACACTTCCCTCTGGGTCAGAACTTTGTGGATTCAAGCCCAACACCAGGACAAGCACTCACCCAGGCTGACACTCAATGGGGAGTGCTGCATTGCCAGAGGTGCAATCTTTTCAGATGAGATATTGTACCGATGCTTTGTCTGATGCACTTTTAATTTAAAAAAAGGCTGGAATGGGAAGATAGAGCAGTTGTAATTATGAAAGATAAAATACGCAGAAGGGTGTTCTTCAAACCAAACTTTGGACAGCTGAGGGGCAGGAAGGAGAGATGAAGATAGAGTGGGGAGGTGTTGGAGCACCATCACTGCTGGGGAGGGCTGGTTACTTTAAGGAGGTGACAAGTTCCAAAAGTAAATATTGATGAACACTAGCAGATCTAGTAAACAGTGAAAGATTGTTTACTGATAGATCGATAACAAGGGCTTGATTATTATCACTAAAGGTTAGAAGAAATGTTTTCACAAAGGGACTTATTAGAACTTGGACTGCTTTATCACCAGTGGTTAAGAAATTCGGTATCGCCCTGATTGGGACACTAAATTTTAAGAAGTTGCAGAGTTAGCGCCAGGTGCTAATCCTTCTGACCTCCTGCTAAATTGATTGTTAGCGCTCCAAGAAAGAGCTGGAGCGCTAAATCAAGTGATAATCAGCTAACTTACGACGTTAAACACAGAGAGCGGGGTGTTACACACAGAGTGCGGGGGGGGGGGGTCTACACACAGAGAGCGGGGCGTTACACACAGAGCAATAACCAATTTCAGGTGCACTCCAATCGGGACCCATCATTCACACTGGCTCCTTCCAGTTCTTAAAGGGGAGGTTCATTCATTCTGCACAACCTCATTCTCAACATTGCTGGCTCTGACGGCGACCTCCAAGCAACTCAACAGCGACACCTCTTAACCTCATGGCTGATCCCAGTCCCAGGGAGAGAGCTCGCCATTTCAGCGACCAGGCATTGGAGGCATTGGTCGCGACAGTCGAAAGAAGGAGGGCAGCGCTGTTCCTGGCCACTGGCAGGAGGCCATTGCCCCAGGTCTTCAAGGCAGTGTGGAGCGACGTGGCCCAGGATGTCTCGGCCAGCAGTTTGGTCCTCAGGACCCTCACACAGTGCCGTAAAAATTCAACAACCTCACTCGGGTGGTCAGGGTGAGAACATGCTTCAACAAGTCCCACATACCAGCACCTGAACCTCAGTCTGTACACACGGCACAAACCACCACACCCCCACCACTCACCCACCAAGCATCTCCACCTACTCAAACTCACATCCACATCTCACGCCTTGCCTACAATCACAGCTATTCAACTATGGCAGGCACATCTCCCAAACACACAGCTGCGCACTCACTCACACACTTTCCTTTCTCTTGCAGGCCAAGCTGGGCCACAATAGGAGGGAGCAGGAACGAACAGGCGGGGTGAAGCGGACAACCAACAGCTTACAGACCTGGAGGAGTGATTGCTGAGAGTCATTGGGCACCAGGTGGTGGGCACCATGGCCGTCGGTGACTTCGACCCCCTTGGAGACAACAACGGTATGTTCATCCCCTCTCCTTCTCTCATCCCACTTCCCCCTCACACCACAAGCCTTTCCCACTTTCCAGCTCATTATACTGTCTGCATTCCTTGCTCCCTTCCTGCCCCCCTGCCCTCACTTTAATGCGAGTCTTGTGCCTTTATGCTTTCAGGTAATCAGCGACCAGCTGACCAGCCTGTCCCTGAGCCTCCCACTGAGAGTGAGGAAGGAGAAGAGGAGGAGGAGCAAAGCACCGCGTCACTGCACCTCTCACCCGCAGGCACCACCTCCGATACTGGCACTACGCGATCTTTAGAGGCAGGTTTAGTAAAGGGGTCTGCACTGAGTGATTCACCAGGAACGAACGGGCTGTAGCAAGGCCAGGGGGAAAGGGTGACTCGGGAGCCAGGTCCCTGGAGGGCGAGTTCTGCTGCACAGGACTCAGATGAGGACCTCGATGGGGTAGCGTTCACAAGAAGGGAGATGACCATGCACTCCGAGATAATAGGTACAATGGCAAGGGTGCCCGAGAGCCTGTCGGCAATGGTAAAGAGCGTGGAGGAGTCCACCTCCAACATTGCACAGAGCTCTGCGCACACCATGGAGCCCATCCTTGGCAGTCTGCAAAGGATGGTGGACTCCCTGAGAGACTGTGGGGACCCAGACCTCATGCTGCGTGTGATGGGCGATATGGTAGCAGTCATTGCAGCACAGACGGAGGCCACGCAACGTCTTAGTGCTGTAATGCAATCAATGGTTGCTGCCATCGAGTCTCAGACTGCTCTGATGCAGTCTCAGCTTGATGCCACGCAAGCTCTGATGCTGCCATCGTCGCTGGGTCCACCACAGTCCACCGGGGATCTCACGGTGTCACAGCAGGCCAGCAATCTGTGCTCCAGCAGATTGGTAGGGATACTGAGGTGCTGCCCTGGGGAAGTGGCAGTGTGTCAGTCGAGCAGGAACCTGCTGTCCTCTCTCAAGATGACAGCATTCCTACTCCCACCACTGCCACTCCGCCATTGCCCTTGTCGCTGCCTGTCATCTAGCCAGCCCAGACTGCCGCCGCCCAGGCTGAGGTGGTGCAGTCTACAGCCGGGCCCTCCAGGCTCAGGGCTGGTCGAGGGCGTCCTGCAAGGCCATCTGTAGTCTCTGGCACCGACACTCCGCAGCCTTCCACCAGCCCTGCTGCAGCCACTGGGCACAGACTACGTAGGAGCAGTAGATTAGGAAAAGGGATTGTAAAGAGGGGAAGTAAGAGTTTGCACAAGGGTGATTAGTTAATATTGTTGCTGTATATATGTGTGTGATGAAATATATTCCATTCATCACTGCCTGTTTTCTGTGTCTTGTAACTGCCTGCTTTCTGTGTCTTTTCCCTTCCCCCAGTCCTCATGTATTATGTATTGGAATGTGCTGGAACTGGTTGTGTGCAGGGCTCCGCCCATACCTGGCTCCTTTGTAATCTAAGTTCAGTCGGGCATCAGCCTCCTGAAGGAAGACATCTCTCTATTTTACGTGTTATGTTCTGAGTTAATAAAAGCCTTACTTTTGTTCTGCTAACTTCGAGTCTCGGAATAATTGAGGCACATCAATTTTATTAACTCAATTTTCAACACTATGGATCAACTCCTGAAACCCGAACGTTTGGATTTGGATCAACATGCTCCGGACGCATCAGCACGCTTCGGACACTGGTTTGACTGTATGGAATTCTTCCTGGACAATTCCGCAGCCGTCAAAGACGCTACGGACACTGCGAAGGTGAGACTCGGAATGCTACGGAATTGGGTAAGCCACCGGGTTTACCCCCTCATCCAAGACGCCGATACGTACCTGGCCGCCTGCAACACCTTAAAGGCGCATTACCAGCAGCCTACGAATGAGGTGTATGCTAGGCATCTACTCGCTACTCGCGCACAGCGACCTGGGGAATCGGTGGAGGAGTTCCTAAGCATCCTGAAAAAGCTTGGCAAGGACTGTAAGTGCCGAGATGTAAAAGCCGCAGTGTACACCGACGAGCTTGTTCGCGATGCCTTTATCACAGGCCTCAGCTCCACTCACATCCGGCAAAGACTGCTGGAAAAAACGGAGTTGGACCTGAAACAGGCTGCGGACACCGCGCGGTCCCTGGAGATGGCCCAGAGAAATTCGGACGCCTACTCTTCAGCCCGCGCCGCCCACGCTGCCACGTGTGCGCCGAGGGCGCCGCCATCTTGGAAGGCATCTTCCCCGCCCGGCAGCCCGACACCGGCGGGGCCCAGCTCTCCCCCCAGAAGCCCTACGACAGCCGCGACGCGTCAAGGACCCAACTGCTACTTCTGCGGGCAGCCAAAGCACACCAGAAACCTGTGCCCGGCGAAAGGCACCACCTGCTTTAAGTGCGGTAAGAAGGGGCACTTCGGGAAGGTGTGCAGAGGGAACCCCGCCGGAAAACCAACCGCCGGAAAACCCGCCACCGCCGCGTGTGCGCCGTGGGAGCGGCCATCTTGGACGCCATCTTGCCCGACCTCGTGGGGTCCGCCATCTTATGAGCAGACAGCGTGGACGCCATCTTGTCTCGATCAGGGCCCTACAGTGGCATCGGTCACAGTGGACCAGACCAGGCCGCATCCGCTATCCAAATCAATGGTGGACATCGAGGTAAACGGGTGCCGGGTTAAATGCTTAATTGACAGTGGAAGCACGGAGAATTTTATCCACCCTGAACTGGCACAACAACTCTCCCTAAAGGTGGTCCCTGCTCAGGGTACCATCTCTATGGCCGATAAAACCCAGACATCGACCATTCTGGGTTACTGCACGGTACAATTGTGCGTTAACGGAACTGTGTATGATAATTTTAAAGTATTAATCATGAAGAATCTATGTGCGAGCGTGATCTTGGGTTTGGATTTCCAGTGCAACCACCAAAGCATCACGCTCAAGTACGGTGGGTCCCAGCCGCCCCTCACAGTGTGCGGTCTGGCTACCCTGAAGGTAAAGCCGCCTTCGCTATTCGCGAACCTTACCCCTAACTGCCGGCCAATAGCGACCAAAAGCAGGAGGTACAGCTGGGAGGACAGGCGGTTTATCGCAACCGAGGTAGACAGGCTCCTGAAAGAGCGCATTATTGAACACAGCAACAGCCCGTGGCGCGCCCAAGTGGTAGTGGTAAGGGGTAGCGAGAAGAAACGGATGGTGATCGACTATAGTCAAACGATCAACAGGTACACCCTACTAGATGCCTACCCGCTACCCCGCATATCAGAAATGGTGAACCAAATCGCCCAATACCGGGTGTTCTCCACCATCGACCTCAAGTCAGCGTACCACCAGCTCCCTATCAGACCAGAGGACCGCCCGTACACCGCCTTCGAGGCGAACAGACGCCTCTACCAATTCCTCAGAGTCCCCTTTGGGGTGACGAACGGGGTCTCGGTCTTTCAGAGGAAGATGGATCGCATGGTCGATGACCACCACTTGCAGGCAACCTTCCCCTACCTCGACAACGTCACCATCTGCGGTCACAACCAGCAGGATCACGACTCGAACCTCGAGAGGTTCCTGAAAACCGCACAAAAACTCAACCTCACCTATAACAAGGACAAGTGCGTTTTCAACACCACGCGCCTCTGCATACTGGGCAGCGTGGTGGAGAATGGGGAAATCGGACCAGACCCCGACCGATTGCGCCCCCTACGGGAGCTGCCCCTGCCCAACACTCCCAAAGCCCTGAAAAGGTGCCTGGGGTTATTTTCTTACTATTCCCAATGGGTCCCCAACTACTCCGACAAAGCCCGCCCCCTCTTGAAAGCATCCTCTTTTCCGCTCTCTGCTGAGGCCCACGCCGCCTTCAAAAGCATTAAGCAGGATATTGAGCGGGCCACGCTACAGGCAGTGGACGAGAACACTCCATTTCAAGTGGAAAGTGATGCGTCCGACTTCGCCTTGGCGGCCACCCTCAACCAGGCGGGGCGGCCCGTAGCTTTCTTCTCGAGGATCCTCCAAGGCCCCGAGATCAGACACTCCTCCGTGGAAAAGGAGGCCCAAGCCATCGTGGAGGCAGTGCGCCACTGGCGCCACTACCTAGCCGGCAAACGCTTCACCCTACTTACCGACCAGCGGTCGGTAGCGTTTATGTTCAACAATAAACAGAGGGGGAAGATTAAAAATGATAAGATTCTTAGGTGGCGGATCGAGCTCTCCACTTTTGAGTACGACATCATTTACCGGCCAGGGGCCCTTAACGAATCCCCTGACGCCCTCTCACGAGGGATGTGTGCCAGCGCCACCGAGGATCGGCTACAGACCCTCCACAACGACCTCTGCCACCCAGGGGTCACGCGGCTGTTCCACTTCATAAAGTCCCGTAACTTACCCTACTCGATTGAGGAAGTTCGGTCTCTGACCAGGAACTGCCGCACTTGCGCTGAGTGCAAGCCTCGGTTCTACCGCCCAGATAGAGCCCACTTAATCAAAGCTACACGGCCCTTCGAGCGGCTCAGCTTAGATTTCAAGGGCCCCCTCCCGTCCGTCGACCGCAATGTTTACTTCCTGAACATTGTGGACGAATACTCCCGTTTCCCATTCGCCTTCCCCTGCCCAGACATGACCAGCGCCACGGTCATTAAATGCCTCAACAGCCTGTTCTGCCTGTTCGGTATGCCGAGCTATATCCACACGGATAGGGGGGCGTCCTTCATGAGTGAAGAGCTACGCCAGTACATGCTGTCCAAGGGGATCGCCACGAGCCGTACCACCAGCTACAACCCCCGGGGTAACGGCCAGGTGGAGCGAGAGAACGGGACAGTGTGGAAAGCAGTCACTCTAGCTCTAAGGACCAAGGGCCTCCCTATCTCCCGCTGGCAGGAAGTCCTCTCGGATGTGCTCCATTCGACACGGTCGCTATTGTGTACGGCCACTAATGCCACGCCTCATGAACGAATGTTTGTCTTTCCTCGGAAATCCACCTCCGGCGTATCCATGCCGTCATGGCTCTCCACCCCAGGTCCGGTACTCGTGCGAAGGCATGTGAGGGGCCACAAGACGGACCCTCTCGTGGAGCCAGTACACCTACTCCACGCCAACCCCCAATACGCATATGTCCGGCACGCCGACGGAAGGGAGGACACCGTGTCCATAAAAGACGTCGCCCCAGCCGGCATCGACAACAACCACGGCAATAGCAGCGACGACGATCACAGCAACCCTTACCCACCCACTATTCTTTCATCACCCCCGGAAGAACATCGACCAACGGCACCCCCACCAACTACCCCTTCAACAACCCCGGCGGCACCCCCGGCAGAGACCCAGGAGGCTACCGGGGACACCCAGCCGACACCCGCGCCACCACAACAGCCACGTCGGTCGCAGAGGACTATCAAACCCCCGAACAGACTAAATCTATAGAAGGGGTGAATGTGATGAAATATATTCCATTCATCACTGCCTGTTTTCTGTGTCTTGTAACTGCCTGCTTTCTGTGTCTTTTCCCTTCCCCCAGTCCTCATGTATTATGTATTGGAATGTGCTGGAACTGGTTGTGTGCAGGGCTCCGCCCATACCTGGCTCCTTTGTAATCTAAGTTCAGTCGGGCATCAGCCTCCTGAAGGAAGACATCTCTCTATTTTACGTGTTATGTTCTGAGTTAATAAAAGCCTTACTTTTGTTCTGCTAACTTCGAGTCTCGGAATAATTGAGGCACATCAATGTGTTTACTGAATGTTGATAAATTTATTAATGTCATTTTGCAGATTTTGTGCTGTCTCTCATCTCAGCTTTGGCTGTGATATGGCATGTGAAATAGATGGAATGATGGGGATGTGGTGAGCAACCGGGATGTGGGGTAGAATTTACTGTTATCCACTTTTGTAGGAAAAATAGAAAAGCAGAGTAGTTTTTAAATGGTGAGAGATTGGGAAATGTAGGTGTTCAGAGGGACCTGGGTGTCCTTGTACACGAATCATTGAAAGTTAACATGCAGGTACAGCAAGCAATTAGGAAAGCAAATGGTATGTTGGCCTTTATTACAAGAGGATTTGAGTGTAAGAATAAAGACGTTTTACTGCAATTATATAGGGCCCTGGTTAAACCACACCTGGAGTATTGTGTACAGTTTTGGTCTCCTTACCTAAGGAAGGATATACTTGCCATAGAGGGAGTGCAACGAAGGTTCACCAGACTGATTCCTGGGATGGGGGGATTGTCCTATGAGGAGAGATTGAGTAGACTAGGCCTATACTCTCTGGAGTTTAGAAGAATGAGAGGTGATCTCAATGAAACATACAAAATTCTTACAGGGCTTGACAGGGTCGATACAGTGATGATGTTTCCCCTGGCTGGGGAGTCTAGAACCAGGGGTCACAGTCGCAGAATAAGGGGTCGGCCATTTAGGACTGAGATGATGAGAAATTTCTTCACTCGGAGGGTGGTGAATCTTTGGAATTCTCTACCCCAGAGGGCTGTGGAGGCTCAGTCGTTGAGTATATTCAAGACAGAGATCGATAGATTTCTGGATATTAAGGGAATCAAGGGATATGGGGATAGTGCAGGAAAGTGGAGATGAGGTAGAAGATCAGCCATGATCTTATTGAATGGCAGGGCAGGCTCGAGGGGCCGAATGACCGACTCCTGCTCCTATTTCTTATCACAGAAACCCCACAGTGCAGATAGAGGCCATTTCGGCCCATCGAGCCTGCACCGACACATATCCCACCCGATCCCCGTAACCCCTACACCAACACATATCCCACCCTATCCCCGTAACCCCACGTATTTAATCCCCCTAACACTAAGGGTTAATTTATCACAGCCAATCAACCTAACCTGCACATTTTTGGACTGTGGGAGGAAACCGGAGCACCCGGAGAAAACCCACGCAAACACGGGGAGAATGTGCAAACTCCACACAGACAGTCACCCGAGGCCGGATTCGAACCCGGGTCCCTGGCGCTGTGAGGCAACAGTGCTAACCACTATGCCACCGTGCTCCCCGTTCTTATTGGAACTGCAGTCTGATGAGGCGGTCACGGACCGCCCTTCCAGAAGGCCGATTGAGTGGCTGCCTCCTCCCTCACTGCTGTTCCTCCTCCTGTTGCTCCTCCTCCTCGTCCTCCTCCTCCCCTGAGGTGGTGGAGTTATGCCTGCTGGCAATGGCTGGGCCCTCATGATGGCAGCATGCAGCACACCATGATGAAAAGGGACACCTGCGAGTACTGGAGGGCTCCTCCCGAGCGGTCAAGGCAGCTGAACTGTTGCTTGAGCACTTCGATGGTCTTCTCGATGATGTTCCTGGTTGCAACATAGCTCTCATTATATGAGTGCTGGGCAGGAGTGTTAGGGTTGTGGAGGGCAGTCATGAGCCAGGTGGAAAGCGGATAGCCCTTGTCCCTGACCAGCCAGCCGCGAGCTTGATGTGGTGGCTGGAAGAATGCTGGCACACCGGTCTGGCACAGGATGAAGGCATCATGGCTGCTGCCAGGGTAGCGGGCATTCACATTGAGGATTCGCTGTCTGTGATCACACACCAACTGGACATTAAGTGAGTGGTAGCCTTTGTGGTTACAGAAGACCTCAGGATTGTTACGGGGTGGCCTGCAAAGTGACGTGAGTGCAGTCAATGGCACCCTGCACCAGGGGGAAGCCCACTATCTTGGCAAAGCCACATGCAAGCTCGTCCTGCTTCTCTCTGGTGATGGGGAAGGAGATATAGTCCCTTCTCCTTCTGTAGAGAGCTTCTGTGACTTCCCGGATGCAGCAATGAACAGCGAACTGCAAGATGTTAGATATGACTCCTGTTGCAGACTGGAAGGATCCGCTGGCTTAGAAATTGAGGGCGACGGTGACCTTGACTGCCACTGAGAGAGCCGTGGTGGTCCTGATCTGAGGCTCGAGGTCTGGCTGCAGGAGGTGGCAGAGCTCTGTGACCACCTCCTTGCTGAAGCGGAGCCTTCTAAGACACTGCTCCTCAGTTAAATTTATGTCGGAGATGTGCTGCCGGAATACCCTGGGAGGTTAAGGCCTCCTGTTGACAGCCCTGTTGGGCCTCCTCCCTCTGGCCACATTTTCCAATGTTTGTCTCTGCCTCCGACGTTGATGCTGGAGGGCGAGGTCGAGTGCCAGTACAGCCCCCGTTAACGTAACCAAGTGTAGGACTTCCAAATGTTAGCAGAATCAAACTGACAATTTTTTAGCGGTCAGAACACTCCTGAAAGTTACAAACGTTCAACTCACTGAAAACGGTTGTTTCGCTATGTGAAACTGAGCAGGCAGCATTGATTGGCGACTGAAATGAAAGTGGATGTTGATCCCTTTAAATACCGCTCCTACTGCGGCCATCCGAATGCACCAGACCTGGTGGAAAGTAGAAGTCAGCAGCTGATGAAATGGAACAAGTCACATTATTGCTATTGTTTGAAGTCACTGTACTTAAAATAAAAATGCTGCTTATGAACAACTATTATGGACCTTGTATCCATTTTCAGTTCCCTTTGTGCAGATATTGGTCAATTAATGTTACATTGGATATACACGTTTCCACAACTTGTAGTAGCAGCAGTGACACACGCAGTCACTTAAAAAGTCCTGTCCTTTGTAATAACCGATGACACGCCAGCTCACAGCTCTGAAATCGGGCTGTACTTAAACAATTAAAACGAGGAAGTTGCTGTGGTTTAGAGTAGAGTTAGGAAGTTTGTTTTTGAAATGAAAAGTTGTGTTTGCACTGGGAATGATATTCAGTGTATGAGGGGGAAAGTTTCCCTTAACTTTTCTCCAACGTTCTGAATTTAATTTTATCACCGCGTGCTTGCAGGAATTTTGCACTGTGTACAGGAACAAAAGAACTTGTATTTATATAGTGCCTTTCATGATCTCAGGCCTACCGAACTCTTCATAGCCAATGAAATACATTTGAAGTGTAGTCACTGTTGTAACGTAGGGATGACAGTAGCCAATGTGTGCACAGCAAGATCCCACAAAGAGCAAAGTGATAACGACCAGATAATCTGCTTTTTAAGTGATATTGGTTGAGGGATAAATATTGACAAGGACACTGGGGAGATTTCCCCTGCTCTTCTTCGAATAGTGTCATGGGATCTTTTACATCCACCCGAGAGGGCAGATGGGCCCTCAATTTAACATCTCATCTGAAGTACTGCCCCTCCGACAGTGTAGCACTCCCTCAGTACTGCCCCCCAACAGTGCAGCACTCCCTCAGTACTGCCCCCCAACAGTGCAGCACTCCCTCAGTACTGCCCCTCCGACAGTGTAGCACTCCCTCAGTACTGCCCCTCCGACAGTGCAGCGCTCCCTCAGTACTGCCCCTCCGACAGTGCAGCACTCCCTCAGTACTGCCCCTCCGACAGTGCAGCACTCCATCAGTACTGCCCCTCCGACAGTGTAGCACTCCATCAGTACTGCCCCTCCGACAGTGCAGCACTCCCTCAGTACTGCCCCTCTGACAGTGCAGCGCTCCCTCAGTACTGCCCCTCTGACAGTGCGGCGCTCCCTCAGTACTGCCCCTCCGACAGTGCGGCACTCCCTCAGTACTGCCCCTCCGACAGTGCAGCGCTCCCTCAGTACTGCCCCTCCGACAGTGCAGCACTCCATCAGTACTGCCCCTCCGACAGTGTAGCACTCCATCAGTACTGCCCCTCCGACAGTGCAGCACTCCCTCAGTACTGCCCCTCCGACAGTGCAGCACTCCATCAGTACTGCCCCTCCGACAGTGCAGCGCTCCCTCAGTACTGCCCCTCCGACAGTGTAGCACTCCCTCAGTACTGCCCCTCCGACAGTGTAGCACTCCATCAGTACTGCCCCTCCGACAGTGCGGCACTCCCTCAGTACTGCCCCTCCGACAGTGTAGCACTCCCTCAGTACTGCCCCTCCGACAGTGCAGCGCTCCCTCAGTACTGCCCCTCCGACAGTGCAGCGCTCCCTCAGTACTGCCCCTCCGACAGTGCAGCGCTCCCTCAACACTGAATGAAGTGTCAGCCTAGATTATGGGCTCAAGTCTCTGGAGTGGGTCTTGACCCTCTGACTCAGAGGCGAGAGTGCTAGCCACTGGGCCCCGGCTGACAACCACAGTCAGTTACATTGGCTGCTCCTACCTCATGCCTGATAACCAGCTGGCCAGTAAATTCCATCAGCAACAACACCAGCAGACAAAATCTCACCTGCTCCAGCAGACAAAATCTCACCTGCTCCAGCAGACAGAACCTCACAGCGAGCTTCACTGTGCAATATAGCACCTAGGTGCTTGATGCATACACAGAGGGTTGCTGGAACTCGGAATGTGTTACCACAGGGAGTGGTTGAGGCAAAGACCATTGCATTTTTAAGGAAAACTTGGATAATTATTTGAAGAGGAGGAAGGCACAAGACTATGAGGAGCGGGGCAGTGGGATTAAATTTGGTTTAATCTAGCAAAGCGCAGCACTGACATGATGGGCCGAAGGGCCTCCTCTTGTGCTGTGTACGTCTCTTGGTCCATGGGAATGACTTGACGTGAAAGGAGAAAGGCTGGGTTAGGCCTGGCTGAATTATATGGTATCCTGTAACTGCAATGCAGGAGCGATATTCTGTGGGCTAGGGGTTCTTTTGTTAAATGAGTTCATGTGACCCAGTATTAACCAGATCAGTTTTCGCCATTATTCACCTGACAATGGAGAATGCCTTGACTGGAATTGGTTCCAATCAGGCTTCCTGGTCCAAGTACTCACTGCCCTCACTCTGATGGTGTCCATTATAGGACAGATTACAAGCTGGGGGAGATTTGCTCCTTTGCACATGGGTAAAATGAATGGATGGAAGATCAGACAGGCTCCTCTGTGACTGTGCAACTTTCTCCATCCAATTCTCCTCCACGTGCTCTGCCCAAAGAGTGAAAGAGGAAGACCAGCCCCTGTGCTGTGGCTGCATTTGGCAGAGACTTCATCCTGTTGGCAAAAGCTGGGAGCTGAACTCAAAGGAACCAGGTCTGCAGTCGGTGTAAGCACGGAAAACTGCAATGAGGCAGAGGCCACTGGACCAGTTAACAAACTCAGCTGGCAACATGCTAGTAATCTGGTAACATCATCCCCAACAGACAAACCAACGCAGGCAAAGCCACGGCTTCTGGGTGTCGTCCTACATGCAGGGAAAATTGACCCCGTGGAACCTCAGCCCCATCGGGAGCAGCGCACTGGTGCCAGTTAGATTGCAGAGTAATTGTACATAAGCTGCCTTTATTTTATTCACCACCAGAGGGCCACATAGGCCTTAAAATCTATGGCCTAGAAATTGGAGGTTTTAGCGCTGGCCGTTAACGCCCGTTTTGGTGGAAAAATGGCAGCCGCTTCATTTCCGCCTGCTTCCGGCGGGTCACCCATCGGCCGCCATTTTCGGCAGGTCGACAGCACTGCCATAGCCTGCGCCCGCAGACTGTATTTTAATTAGCGGGGGCGTGTCGTCAATTGACGCACGACCGTCCATTCTGGAGCTCGCCGCTCTTCTTACCGCCCTCTCCAAAGCACGCCCGTGCGTGCAGCCGTTGACAGCGCGGAGAGGTGGGAGAAAGCGGCGGCGAGCTGTAACCCGTACAGTAAACAGCTGCTGGGATAACTGGTAACTATGGAGAGCTCAGACTGTGTAATTGGAGTGAAAACTGCTTCCAGTGAGATACATCAAATCTCCCCCTCCCCTGTTCAGTCAAACATTACAGTAAATACTTTTAAAATAAACTATACTGTACTACAGTTGTAAGAGTCTCAGGAAAAAAATCAAAGCTACATTTCCTTAAATTTTATACATTGGGTTTTCTACTTTAGGAACTGATAAAATAAAATGCAACATTTGGAAGTCTGTTTTTAAAAGGCTTAACACCATATTCTCACCAAGAGTTCTTCAAAAGTCTGCTGTTGTTAAAAATTGAATAGAACTCTCCTCTGCACCATTTACACCAGTAAACTGCTGACCAAGAGGTTCATGTTCCCCTTTTTTAAAATGTATTTCCGTTGATGTGTCATGCAACGGTTTAAGGACATCTATGCCACAGTCTTTATGTGGTGTTTCCAGTCACAGTCCCTCCAGATCTGAGCCTGTGCTTTAAGGGCCACTCACCAGGGAGTGAATGCCCTCTGCGATCTGCAGGCTAGTGCACTGTCACTGCTAGCAGCAAGGCGGTGCATCCCCTCCCACTCCCCCTCCAGCACCATGCTGGAGCACAAACCTCTACACAGCAAACACCTGGGTGAGACATCTGTGGAGCTGTGGCAGCCAGCGAAGGTGCGAGTACCAGGCAGTCTGGTACCCATTCATGGACCCCACACAAGACCCAGACAAATGTTCACGAAAGTAAGAGGGGAGCCGTGGTCAAACGTGATGTGCCACAATGCACGATGCTCCAACCCTACAAGGGCTAATAGTGGGCTCGATAGCAAAACCCAGGATCTGACACAGCACAGTGCCTAAGAAGGCCGCACCGATCCTACAGACGCCTACTTCGGCCTCCTGCTGAGGTTCGTGCTGGAAAGAACTCATTCTACAAGAGATTCTCCGCTTCGCTCACGTAAATTAGCCGGCAGCACCAAGATACCAGTGCTGCCTGCGCTCTTTTTGCAGTTGGCCGTTAGCCGTGGCTCGCAGTGTTACCGGCAGGTTTCCGACTGTCTCAAATTTCTAGACCTATAATTCTAAATTTGGAACAGGCTCGAGGGGCTGAATGGCCTACTCCTGTTCCTGTGTTCCTAAGTGCTTGATTGGATAAATAAAGGGAATGCAGTGGATTTGGAGTATATGGAATTTAAGGAAATGTTCGATAAGGTGTTTTACAAGAGGCTCGTTATATGAATTCGGGGCTGGTACGAGAGGAAATGTAGCAGAGCGGATAGAAAGTTGACTGGCGGACAGGAAACGACGGGTTAGGTAAATGGGTGTTTGGATTGGAGAGGGGTTGGAAGTGGTGTTCCCCGGGGATCAGTGCTGGGTCCAGTTCTGCCTCAGTATATATAAATAGATGACTTGGACTTGGGTGTAAAGAGCACAAATCAAAATTTGCTGATGGCACAGAAGTAGGAGGTTTAGCAAATAATGAGGGGACTGTGAAAGACTTCAGGAAGACACAGACAGGTTAGTGGAATGGCAGATGCAATTTAATGTGGAGAAGTGTGAGGTAATGGGCCAGAAATTCGGGTCGGAGGCTTCCCGCGGGTGCAAGCCCCCAACCTGCACTTACCTAGCACGCCGGTCGTTGTGTTGTGGGCCCGCGTGGGATTCCGACCCTGGGCCTCCTCCAGCTGCCGGCGCGCAGTGCTGCATATCCCAGGGGCGCAGTTAGTTCGCAGCGTCCCCTGGGATCACGTGGGTCTTGGAGAGCCAATCGTAGCAGGGAATCTCTATTCATAGATTTGACAGGAAGACCTGTCAAATATACGAATAGAGATAGGCCCCAAAACATAACTAAAACTTCAAATAAATTAAAATAAAAACATCACATTTTTAAAATAACTATAAATTACATAAAATAACTATTTTAAACAATAATTTAAATTAAAAAAAAATTAATTATAGTTTTTAACGGGGCTAAAAATAAACTTACCTTTCTTTAAAGTATTTAAAAATAATAAACCTGTGGAAAAAATGTTTTAATTTTACTTAATTCACCACTTACCTTGTTAAAAGCAGGCCTTGCGACTGCTTTTTAAACGCGTAGCTGCTGGAGACTTACCCTCCCGGAGAAACCTGTAAAAAAATCAGAAGTTCCAGGCGTACGCGCTGCCTCTCCGGCGCACGTGTTCGACCTCCAAACTCCTTCCTTCAAGGGAACAGAAGTTCCGGTTTCCAGCGCATGCGCAGTGCATGCACGAAACCGGCACTTTCGTTGGCCCTGCGAGTGAGTACCCGAATTTCTGGCCCAATATATTTTAGCAGAAAAACAAGGAATGGGAGTTTACACTTAATGGAAAGATGCTGAAGGGTGCGATGGACAGAGAGACCTAGGGGTTCAAATCATAATTTCACCAAGGTGCGAATACAGGAAGATAAAGCCATAAAAAGGCCAAAAAAATCTGGGGTTTTATAAACAGGGGCATACAATACAAGAGTAAAGAAATAATACATTTATACAAAACAGTGCTTAGGCCACAGTTAGAGACTGTGTGCAGTTTTCGGCACACCATTATAGAAAGGACATTAAATCCATGGCGTGCAGTGTAGATTCACCAGGATAACGACAGGGATGGGAATCTATAGTTATGAGGAGGGACTCGTGATACTGGGACTGTTTCCACTGGAATAGAGAGGCTAAGAGGAGATTTAATTGAGGTTTTAACAATATAGAAGGGTTTTGATAGAGTTAACATGGAAAGACTATTTCCTCTGATGGGGAGTCAGTAACGAGGGATCATCAATTTAAAATTATCACTAAGAGAGTGAGGAGAGAGGATAGGAGAATCCTTCACACAGAGGTTTGTTGGAAATATTTTGCTACAGGAATTGATTGAGGCAGAAACATTTTTTAAAGGGAAAACTGGATAAATATTTGAAGCCGAGGAAGATACGAGGCTGCGGGGATTAGATTTGGGCTGCTCTAGTAAAGAGCCGGCACAGTCACAATGGGCTGAATGGCCTCCTCCTGTGCTTTTAATTCCGATGGTTGTATGGAACATGTTGCTAGGATGCTGAGCAGTGCACAGTGGAGTTGAGGTCCAACGTTCCTTGGCATGCAAGGTTGGCCGAGAGTTCCCAGCTGTAGGGCTTCCCCCAAGAGCACATGGCCACAGGTGGCTGGGACATGAGTCAGTGCGGAAGTGGTGCAGGAAGAGGAAACCGAGGAACGGCAGCCCCACCAGTCAGCATCCGAGACCACAGAATTGTGCAGCTCATCCAGCCGGTCGAGGACGGAGATGGGAATTGCCCGGAGGGTGGCAAGTGGGGCCTTGGAGTGCTGGAGCTGTCCATTATCGGATCACTGCTGTATAAAGCCTTCGAGGACAGAAGTCCCGCGGTGATGATGTACAATAACACGTAAACGTATTCAAAAAGAATGTGAAGCAGTCAAAGTAATTCTTCCCCAGGGTGAGTCACTCAAAGCAAAGGTCCAGCTAATCAGTGAAGTATATTGAGGGTTTATCTATCCATTTGATGAAACCAGTGAACGATTTACTAAAGTCTGACTTTGTTATTTGTTCTGTCTCCTACCTTGTCAAATATCCTTTAAACTTTGGCCGCAAAGTGAGGTTTGTTGCTGAATAAAGTTCTCCAACTCTGAGGGATCCAAAGGTTGCCCACCATCTTGGAATGGTTAGGCTTCTTGAAGAAGCTTCTTGTCAATGAAGCCACTTGTGTAACCCCACGGGCTCTGTCAGCGGGGCTCAGTGGTAGCACTCTCTCCTCTGAGTCAGAAGCTTATGGGCTCAAGCCCCACTCCAGAGACTTGATTGGATAATGTGAGGGAGCGCTGCACTGCCAAGGTCCTTAGCCCAGACTGAGGCCTAAAAATGTAAATGTTTGGGGCCTGAGGGTCTATTGCTAGGATTGGAAGGCAGGCAACTGGGGCGGATTGCAGCGGGGAGGGAAGTGATAGCCAGCGGGTGGGGTGAGGAGAGGAATATTACAGTTGGGGCAAGGATGTGGCAGCAGGCCTCCCCACTACACTGCCCAATGTGGGGTGAGGCGGCAGAGGAAAATCCAGGCCTAAGACCCTACCAGTAAATTTGGGAGCTTGTGTGCTGAGGGTGGGGGGCGGAGAAGAGTTTACTTTGTGTGGTTATTTAACACACAACCGGTTTCCCCGTGTGAGGATCAGGGAGGGGGGGGGCTATGCTGGGGAGTTTGAGTCTGTGCGGGATCTATAGGAGGATTGGGGGGGTTATGTTGGGGAGATTGAGTCTGTGCGGAATCTATAGGAGGATCGGGGGGGTTATGTTGGGGAGACTGAGTCTGTGCGGGATCTATAGGAGGATCGGGGGGGCTATGTTGGGGAGACTGAGTCTGTGCGGAATCTATAGGAGGATCGGGGGGGCTATGTTGGGGAGACTGAGTCTGTGCGGGATCTATAGGAGGATCGGGGGGGGCTATGTTGGGGAGATTGAGTCTGTGCGGGATCTATAGGAGGATTGGGGGGGTTATGTTGGGGAGACTGAGTCGATGTGGAATCTATAGGAGGATCGGGGGGGGGGTTATGTTGAGGCGATTGAGCCTGTGCGGGATCTATAGCAGGATCGGGGGGGCTATGTTGGGGAGATTGAGCCTGTGCGGGATCTATAGGAGGATTGGGGGGGTTATGTTGGGGAGATTGAGTCTGTGTGGGATCTATAGGAGGATCGGGGGGGCTATGCTGGGGAGATTGAGTCTGTGCGGGATCTATAGGAGGATCGGGGGGGCTATGCTGGGGAGATTGTGTCTGTGCGGAATCTATAGGAGGATCGGGGGGCTATGCTGGGGAGATTGAGCCTGTGCGGAATCTATAGGAGGATCGGGGGGCTATGTTGGGGAGATTGAGCCTGTGCGGAATCTATAGGAGGATCGGGGGGCTATGTTGGGGAGATTGAGCCTGTGCGGAATCTATAGGAGGATCGGGGGGCTATGTTGGGGAGACTGAGTCTGTGCGGGATCTATAGGAGGATCGGGGGGGTTATGTTGGGGAGATTGAGCCTGTGCGGGATCTATAGGAGGATTGGGGGGGCTATGTTGGGGAGATTGAGTCTGTGTGGGATCTATAGGAGGATTGGGGGGGCTATGTTGGGGAGATTGAGTCTGTGTGGGATCTATAGGAGGATCGGGGGGGCTATGTTGGGGAGATTGAGCCTGTGCAGGATCTATAGGAGGATCGGGGGGGTTATGTTGGGGAGATTGAGCCTGTGCAGGATCTATAGGAGGATTGGGGGGGCTATGTTGGGGAGATTGAGCCTGTGCGGGATCTATAGGAGGATCGGGGGGGCTATGTTGGGGAGATTGAGTCTGTGCGGGATCTATAGGAGGATCGGGGGGGTTATGTTGGGGAGATTGAGCCTGTGCGGGATCTATAGGAGGATCGGGGGGGTTATGTTGGGGAGATTGAGCCTGTGCGGGATCTATAGGAGGATCGGGGGGGGGTTATGTTGGGGAGATTGAGCCTGTGCGGGATCTATAGGAGGATCGGGGGGGCTATGTTGGGGAGATTGAGTCTGTGCGGGATCTATAGGAGGATCGGGGGGGCTATGTTGGGGAGATTGAGTCTGTGTGGGATCTATAGGAGGATTGGGGGGGCTATGTTGGGGAGATTGAGTCTGTGCGGGAGCTATAGGAGGATTGGGGGGGCTATGTTGGGGAGACTGAGTCTGTGCGGGATCTATAGGAGGATCGGGGGGGCTATGTTGGGGAGATTGAGTCTGTGTCGGATCTATAGGAGGATTGGGGGGGCTATGTTGGGGAGATTGAGTCTATGTGTGTTGCGTCCGTGTATAATAAGACACAGACTGCGGGGAATGGTACAACAGACGTTTACTCAATGTGGCTCACACTGCAACTGACTGTACAGATTACTACACAGTGCTATATACAGGTGTGGTCACTGCCGGTACTACAGTATACATGAGCTGTAAAAAGTAGTTCCCCCCCTTAAAGGTATATACATTACAGTGTGGGATCTATAGGAGGATCGGGGGAGGCTATGTTGGGGAGACTGAGTCTGTGCGGGATCTATAGGAGGATTGAGGGGGCTATGTTGGGAAGACTGAGTCTGTGCGGGATCTATAGGAGGATCGGGGGGGCTATGTTGGGGAGACTGAGTCTGTGCGGGATCTATAGGAGGATTGGGGGGGCTATGTTGGGGAGACTGAGTCTGTGCGGGATCTATAGGAGGATCAGGGGGGCTATGTTGGGGAGACTGGGCCTGTGTGGGATGAAGCAGAGCGCCAGGATTTTCTTGATCTTGTTCTGTATCTGGGGAGGAGGAGGCCACGATTCCAGTGGGGTATTTGTGCCCTGCCTAGGCCTCTAGGACCTTACACACGTTAAATCTGTGTTTGTACAGCTGTCGGTTGTAGTTCAAACTAAAAAATGAATAAAACTTTATTGGCTGGTTATCCAGTGATTTTCTTTAGGGCACATTTTATTGGGTGTTGCCCTGGTGTGGTGGGACTGAGTGTCTGGGTTAGTGTCCCGAATGATTCCAGGTCCTTAAATAGGAAATCACCCAACATCCTGATCCAAATTCTGATAGACCGCCCTCATATCTATTCTTTCACAGGGGTAACTTCAAACCCAGTCGCTAATGTTATATTTCCAAAGGGTCAGCCTCTGTTTACCTGTTTAATTATTTATTAATAACCCAGTCTGGTGTCAGGCAGGAAATTAAACCCGCTGCCATTTATTTACTGACTGGTTGGCTCAATAACTTATTCACGCAGCCTGTGGGTAACAGGTATTATTTCCAAGTAACTTATTGATTAAACCCAATCGGAATCAGCAGCACTGGATCTTGGGGGTGATTCTTGTATCACTTGTGTTTACGCCTTTAAACAGAGGGGAATCCAACAGGGAGAGAGGTGGCGGAGAGGCTGAGAGAGGGTGAGAGGGTGACAAACACGTTCACCATAACAAAAGCAAAATCTACGCATGCTTTATAGATTTCCAGAAGGCTTTCGACTCCATCTGGCATGACGGTTTATTCCTGAAACTTATCGAAAGCGGGGTAGGAGGAAAAACATATGATGTAATTAAATCAATGTGTACAAACAACAAATGTGCAGTTAAGATTGGAGACAAACAAACAAAATACTTCCCACAGAGGCGGGGGGTGACGCAGGGCTCGCCAATCTCACCGACACTCTTTAATATTTACATAAATGAATTGGCAAAACTACTTGAACAATCCACAGCACCCGGCCTCACCCTATATGAATCCAAGGTTAAATTCCTCCTCTATGCAGACGACCTGGTTCTGCTGTCACCAACTAAGGAGGGTCTACAGCAGAACCTGGACCTGCTGGAGTCGTACTGCCAGACTTGGGCCCTGACAATAAATCCCCAAAAAACCAAAGTCCTTGTGTTCCAGCAAAGATCCAAACATCAGGGACCCAAAATAAATTTCACACTAGGAACAACCAAAATTGAACAAACCACTAACTACACATACTTGGGCTTAAAAATCAGTTCTACGGGAAACTTCAAACTGGCTGTGAATGAACTGAAAGAGAAAGCAAGAAGGGCTTTCTATGCCATCAAAAAATCAATCCAAATAGAAATCCCAATTAGCATTTGGCTCAAAATTTTCAAATCAGTAATTGAACCAATTGCACTCTATGGCAGTGAGGTATGGGGACCGCTAACACAACAAGAATTTGCAAAATGGGACAAACACCCAATTGAGATCCTACATGCAGAATTCTGTAAAAGTATCCTCCGGACTCAAAGGAAAACAGTAAACAATGCATGCAGGGCGGAACTAGGCCAATATCCATTAATAATCACTATCCAAAAAAGAGCCACCAAATTTTGGAATCACCTACAAATGAGCAACCCCCAATGCTATCACTACGACGCCCTGAAATGCCAAGAGCTGACCATAAAGAAGAATACCCTCAGTCAACTAGTCCTGGGACTCAGTGAAGTAACTACTAACAATACTAACAACAACCAGCCCCAGGACAGTGACAGGGTAACACAAAGAATTCGACCCAACACAATCGTCGCTAAGCAAAAGGAAAAATATCTGACATATTGGGCAGAAACAACAAAAACCCAAAGCAAACTCAATTGCTACTTGGCCCTAAACAGACAATACAACATAGCTGATTACCTGACCATGGTAAAGGATAACAAACTGAGAAGAACCTTGACAAGGTACAGACTTAGCGAACATAGCCTAGCGATCGAAAAAGGCAGACACAGGCAGACCAGGCTGCCAAGAGAAGACAGGATATGCTCTCACTGCAGTCAGGGAGTAGTGGAGACAGAGATGCACTTCCTCACAGCCTGTGGAAAATATCAGGGCATCAGGGAGAATTTCTACCAAAAATTCTCACAAATATGCCATGAATTCAGAAATCTGAATGACAACCAAAAACTCCCATACCTACTGGGGGAGGAGAGAAGCTGTGTAACACTGGCGGCACACTATGTTACAGCTTGCCATGAACAGAGGGACAACCAGTAAACTAAGAAAAGAGTATATATAAATAATGCGATTGTATATTTATACACTCAGGGATATACCTGTTTATACACTGTATGAATAGAACTGCGTTTATGTGTTCAACCATAAATGTATTATGATGCTTTGGCAACATAAGATGTACCTTATCATGCCAATAAAGCGATTTGAATTTGAATTTGAGAGAGGGGCGGAGAGGGTGAGGGAGAGGCAGAGAGGGTGAGAGAGAGGAGAGAGAGGAGAGAGGCTGAGAGAGAGGCAGCGAGGGTGAGAGAGCTGGTGGAGAGGGTGAGAGTGAGGTGGAGAGGGTGAGAGAGGGGCGGAGAGGGTGACGGAGAGGCAGAGAGGTTGAGAGAGAGGCAGAGAGGGTGAGAGAGAGGCAGAGAGGGTGAGGGAGAGGTAGAGAGGGTGATGGAGAGGCAGAGAGGGTGAGAGAGGTGGCGGAGAGGGTGAGAGAGAGGCAGAGAGGGTGAGACTGAGGCAGAGAGGGTGAGGGTGAGAGCGAGGCAGAGAGGGTGAGAGCGAGGCAGAGAGGATGAAGGAGAGGTAGAGAGGGTGAGAGCGAGGCAGAGAGGGTGAGAGAGAAGCAGAGAGGGTGAGAGCGAGGTAGAGAGGGTGAGAGCGAGGCAGAGAGGGTGAGAGAGAGGTAGAGAGGGTGAGAGAGAGGCAGAGAGGGTGAGAGAGAGGGAGAGAGAGGGTGAGGGAGAGGTAGAGAGGGTGAGAGAGAGGCAGAGAGGGTGAGAGAGAGGCAGAGAGGGTGAGAGAGAGGCAGAGAGGGTGAGAGAGAGGTAGAGAGGGTGAGAGCGAGGCAGAGAGGATGAGAGAGAGGCAGAGAGGGTGAGAGAGAGGCAGAGAGGGTGAAGGAGAGGTAGAGAGGGTGAGAGAGAGGTAGAGAGGGTGAGAGAGAGGCAGAGAGGGTGAGAGAGAGGTAGAGAGGGTGAGAGAGAGGTAGAGAGGGTGAGAGCGAGGCAGAGAGGGTGAGAGAGAGAGGCAGAGAGGGTGAGAGAGAGGTAGAGAGGGTGAAGGAGAGGTAGAGAGGGTGAGAGAGAGGTAGAGAGGGTAAGAGAGAGGTAGAGAGGGTGAGAGAGAGGTAGAGAGGGTGAGAGCGAGGCAGAGAGGGTGAGAGAGAGGCAGAGAGGGTGAGAGAGAGGCAGAGAGGGTGAGAGAGAGGTAGAGAGGGTGAGAGAGAGGTAGAGAGGGTGAGAGCGAGGCAGAGAGGGTGAGAGCGAGGCAGAGAGGATGAGAGAGAGGTAGAGAGGGCGAGAGAGAGGCAGAGAGGGTGAGAGAGAGGCAGAGAGGGTGAGAGAGAGGTAGAGAGGGTGTGAGAGGTAGAGAGGGTGAGAGAGAGGCAGAGAGGGTGAGAGAGAGGTAGAGAGGGTGAGAGAGAGGTAGAGAGGGTGAGAGCGAGGTAGAGAGGGTGAGAGCGAGGTAGAGAGGGTGAGAGAGAGGCAGAGAGGGTGAGAGAGAGGCAGAGAGAGAGGTAGAGAGGGTGAGAGAGAGGTAGAGAGGGTGAGAGCGAGGTAGAGAGGGTGTGAGAGGTAGAGAGGGTGAGAGAGAGGCAGAGAGGGTGAGAGAGAGGTAGAGAGGGTGAGAGAGAGGTAGAGAGGGTGAGAGCGAGGTAGAGAGGGTGAGAGAGAGGCAGAGAGGGTGAGAGCGAGGCAGAGAGGATGAAGGAGAGGTAGAGAGGGTGAGAGCGAGGCAGAGAGGGTGAGAGGCAGAGAGGGTGAGAGAGACACAGAGAGGGTGAGAGAGAGGCAGAGAGGGTGAGAGAGAGGCAGAGAAGGTGAGAGAGAGACAGAGAGGGTGAGAGAGAGGCAGAGAGGGTGAGAGAGAGACAGAGAGGGTGAGAGAGAGACAGAGGGAGAGAGAGAGGCAGAGAGGGTGAGAGAGAGGTAACACTGGCGGCACACTATGTTACAGCTTGCCATGAACAGAGGGACAACCAGTAAACTAAGAAAAGAGTATATATAAATAATGCGATTGTATATTTATACACTCAGGGATATACCTGTTTATACACTGTATGAATAGAACTGCGTTTATGTGTTCAACCATAAATGTATTATGATGCTTTGGCAACATAAGATGTACCTTATCATGCCAATAAAGCGATTTGAATTTGAATTTGAGAGAGAGGTAGAGAGGATGAGATTACGGGCGATGAGGAGTAGGCCTGTGGTGAAGGACCAGAAGATGTGTAAATGGACATAGTGCTGGAGGAGGTCACAGAGGTAAGGAGGGGCGAGGCTGTGGAGGGGTTTGAAGGTGAGGATGAGAGAGCTAAAATCAATTCTCTGGGAAATGTGGAGCCAATAGGGTTTGGTGAAGAAATAAGTCCTTGATAAGTTATAAGAAATGTAAGCAGTATCGAAATGGTAAATCTGGAAAATTGCTTCTGTCTAAACCGGGACAGTACGATTGCGGAATCGATATATCGGATAAGGTAACTTGGCCCGTGTTCATCAGAAATAATCAAACACGATGGCAATGCTCTCTGAGCTATCTTGAGAGGTACCACAAGAGGGCAGCACACGGCTGAAGTCCAGTCTGAGGGGCAGGCTGCCCCCTGCCCTGTGCTTTTCCACCTTCAGATAGTTCAATCGAGCACATTTCCAGCACACCCGGATTTTGTTCAATTGCAACACCCTGCAACACACGCCCTGAAATACGGATCCTGCAATGCAGACACAGCTATACTCACCCGTAAATACAGACCCTACAATACTCACCCTGCAATATAGACCCAGCAATACACACCCTGCAATACTCACCTTGAAATAAACACCCTGCAATACACACCCTGAAATACAGACTGTGCCAACTGCTTTCGCCAGATGTGATTTTGTGGATTGGCTATTTGCTATTTATTGTTCAAAGCATTGACTAATAATAAAAATAGAAGTGCAGTCAGTATTCATTAATGAATTCATCCTTTGACAACAGCAGTGACATTTTAAAAGGCTGAATATTTCTGGGGAATAAAAGTAATTAGATTTTAACAAGTAAACTGATGCGTGTATTAGGTGAAGCAGCTGTAATTTCGGTTGTGCTTTGACATGTATGTGGTCATTGTACTTGGACATTTTTTGTGTCCTTACAATTAGAAAGGTCACTGACCTGAAACGTTAACTCTGTTTCTCTCTCCGCACAGATGCTGCCTGACCTGCTGAGTGTTTCCAGCATTTTCCGTTTTTATTTTAGATTTCCAGCATCTGCAGTATTTTTTGCTTTTGTTTTACAATTAGTTCACTCTGGACCATGTGAATGAAAAAGGCTGCAATGTTAAGATCTGCTTTAATGGGCCTGTGAAAACCCCCTAGTTTCAGTAACAGAATCTGTAGCTGCCGACTTTGGCCTCCGCCTCGCCCAGTCAGCCTCCCCGGTGAGACTGGAACACTCACACTTCATACCCCAGCAGTAATCACAGCTCCGTGCAGTTACACTGTAAATCCCAGCCGATGATGTCAGGCCCCGCTGTCACTCAGGCTTCAGCAACTGTGGAGATTTACACTTGCGATGCTATCAGAGTGATTTAGGTGCAGGGCGATCACTGATGAAACCTCAGCTACACTGATGTGGAGAACAGGATGGAGATTGATTCAACATTTTTCAAAGAGTGTTCATTAAATGTTGCACAGCTTTAGGTTAAGAGGAACCCTGGCAATGGCAGGGAAATGTCTTCTTCTGTAGCAAGTAACTTTACACCTACCTCCATTGGAGGAACATCCACTTCTGTGCATGCCCAGGGTAGAAAGCTGCGAGCCCAGTGGTGCCAGTGTTAAAGCAGACAATTCAACTGTTTTTAGTCATTTATTCTATCTGTCAGTGAATATGTAAATATTGTATATAAAGGTCACAGGGGGCGGGGGGGGGGGGGAGGTAATTTTCACCCTCACCTCCCAGGGCAGTAAACTGGCAAAGTGCCCGCCCGTTATAGAGCCCGCCCGATGAAATACATGGGCCTGAAAATTGGGCGGGTGATCCACTCTGCCTGGTTACTGTAAAAATTCCACAAACCTGCAAATCATTCCCCCAACACCTTCATCTAGGTCAGTAATATAGACAGGGAGGAGCCAAGGCTGGTACCCGGTCCTCAGGCACATCCACAGCCATTGACAACAACTTTTTGCCCACGGGCATTCATTAATCCACTGCAGCAGCTTCCCACTAATTGCACAAGATTCTACCTTGTGGAGTAATCTACAGTGAGGGACCTCACCCCATGCTTTCTAAATACCCAGCTAGACAATGTTCTCAGAGCTACCCTCATCCACCAACCTAGTGACTTCTTCAAACAAATTCAACCAAATTAATAAGACATGACGTGTTGGGTGTTCCTGACGTTCCTTTTCTGTCTAGGTGATCATATAGAGCATCAAACTAATCAGCACTGCCTGGTCTCCATCTTCGAAAATTGGAACGAGAGGAGCATCCTTCCAGCGCGGGGGCAACAATCCCCGACTCTAGCGAGCTGTTAAAGATGTGGGCAAGGGGCTCGCAAAGCACATGTCCCATCTCTTTAAGGACCCTCAGGTGGATGTCACCTGGGCCGGCAGCACGATCTACTTTAAGGTTTCTAATTCTGCCTAAGGTGATATCTTCATCTATTTTAACATTTACACTTTTATTGTTGACAGTGCAGCTTCCCACCTGATGGTTGAACATCACCTTCGAGAATAAAGACGGATGTGATCACTTCATATCTCTGCCATCCCCTTTGAGTCCATTCCAATCTGTCCCTGGGAATCTTTCAGTGGCCCTGTACAGTCTTTAACAGACCTGGCTCGCAACGTAACTCAGGAAGCTTTCATTGTTGCTACTGATACATTATCCAGTGACCTTTACATTACTGGATACATTATCCAGTGACCTTTACATTACTGGATACATTATCCAGTTTTAACGGCAACCTTGGTTTCCTTTAATTGTGCACAATATATATCTTTGTTTTCCTGAGAATGACATCCTTTTAATCTATGAAAACATTTTTGTTTAAATGTAAATGAATGGTAACTTTTGGACCTTGTTTCCCAGTGTCGTGAGTTGCTGTATCACAGCAGGCCCGGTCAGAAATGGAAACGAGTCAGTAATAGGTGGCTTTGACCCAGTACAGTCACTCGTGAATTGCAACACTGGCTGAGATTAAAATGTGGAATTTAGAAACAGTTTTTTCTGAGAACAGGTATCTAGGCAATAATATTACAGTCAATTCTGAGAATTGCTGAGTTTTCAAAATGCTGCGTTAGCTGTTGTTAAAGTTATAATCCTAGCACTGTGTGTCTGATCCCAGCATCAACCCTCTTCTATCAAATCTAAAACTGAACAGGGCACAGGATAGGGGTAGGACAGGGAGTGATTCAGGATTGGGGGGGGGGCGCGAAGAAAAGAAAGAAAGACTTGCATTTATATAGCGCTTTTCACGACCACCGGACGTCTCAAGTCGCTTTACAGCCAATGAAGTACTTTTGAAGTGGAGTCACTATTGTAACGTGGGAAACGCGGCAGCCAATTTTCGCACAGCAAGATCCCACAAACAGCAATGTGCTAATGACCAGATAATCTGTTTTTGCAATGTTGGTTGAGGGATGAATATTGGTCAGTGTTAGATCCGTGTATCTTGATGTTGTGTCCTTCAATAATTAGACAAGAGACTGCAGGGAACGATCAACAGGTGTTTACTGAATGAGGGTTACTCTAGAACTAACTGTACAGATCACTACTCAGGGTTTATATACAGGTGTGGTCACTGCCGGTACTACAATATACAGGAGCTGTAAAAAGTAGTTCTCCCCTTAAAGGTACATACATTACAATTCCTCCCCTTTTAGATTAATAGTACCATAACACTCATTTAACAATTAAATATCAAACTAATTACAATTAACACTTTTAACATGCAACATTAACTGAAAATAGTCTATTTATAAATTCAGTCTTTGGGGAGGCTTCCTGATTCTTTCTGGATAACGCCTTACCCGAGTGTCTCGCTCTTGGTGCGGAGGCGATTCTAACACCCTGTCGTCAGTTGATTCATCAGCTTCCAACGCTATTGTTTCTGAGGTAGATGCGACCTGTACGTCGGGTTCTTCACCAGGTACGTATGGCTGAGACATGGGGTTGACTCGTTCCTGTGACTCTAGGATCTGGTCAGCATGGCATCTCACAATGTTCTCCCCAACATCCACTGTGTACATTAGTGGCCCCTACCGTGTGCATATCGTTCCTGGTTGCCATTTCTCTGTTCGGTAGTCGCGGGCCAAGACTGGTTGCCCTACATTGAAGCTCCTTGTCGGCTTCTCATTGATGTGCTGGAATTGCTTATTCTCAACATCTCTTCGTACGTTTGGTCTGAGCAAATCCAGATGAGATCTCAACCTTCGGTTAAAGAACATCATGGCCGGGGCCTGGTTGGTGACTGCATGTGTCGCATTTCTGTAGGCTAACAGGAAATTGTCCACCTTATGCTGCAGTGGAATGTCGTCATCGCACATGGCCTTGACTGCTTTTTTAAAGGTTTGTACGAACCTCTCAGCCAATCCATTTGTGGCTGGATGATATGGGGCGGATGTGTAATGCCTCACCCCATTCCTTTTCATAAATCTTCTAAACTCTTCGGACACAAACTGTGGTCCGTTATCAGAGCAAATCTGCTCTGGCAAGCCGTTCCTGGCAAAAATGGTCCGTAGGACTGCAATAGTTTTCTCCGTGGTGGTGGAGGACATTTTGATCACCTCAGGCCATTTCGAGTGCGCATCCATGGCTATTAAAAACATTGAGTCCATGAATGGACCAGCAAAATCAATATGCACCTGTTGCCATGGAGATGAGGGCCACTCCCATGGGTGTAGAGGGGCATGTGGTGGTGCATTTTGGACCTTCTGGCATCCTGAGCAGCTCTTTGTCAGGTCCTCGATTTGCTGATCGATCCCCGGCCACCACACATAAGCCCTAGCAAGGCTTTTCATTTTCACCCCTCCCAGATGACCTTCGTGAAGCTCATTGAGCACTCTCTCCCTTAACTTGGGTGGAATTACCACTCGGGATCCACACATCAAGGTCCCCTGGCATACTGACAGCTGTTCTCTTCTGGATAAGAATGCTGGCAACAGTGAGTCGCCATGTGCTGGCCATCCCTTCACTGTCAAATCATATACCCGAGAAAGTGTCGGGTCATTTCGGGTCTCCTTCTCTATACCAGCGTTAGTTACTGGCAAGCATTCAATTACAGTCGAATGAAATATTTCGACAGGATCCACTGCTGGTGCTTCCTCCGCAGTAGGCAGTGGCAGGCGTGATAGCCCATCAGCGTTTCCATGCTGTTTCGTGCCCTTATACTCGATTTCATATTGGTGCGCCCCTAGAAAAAGGGACCATCTTTGTAGCCGTTGCGCAGTCATCACCGGAACGCCCTTCTTTGGATTAAAGATGGAGGCAAGTGGTTGGTGGTCAGTCAGCAAGGTGAACTTCTGCCCGTGCAGATAGTGATTGAACTTTTTCACTCCCCACACTAGGCTGAGGGCCTCCCTGTCAATCTGGGCATAGTTACGCTCGGCTGAGGTTAGTGACCGAGACGCAAAGGCTACTGGCCTCTCCGAGCCGTCCGGGAATTTGTCCGACAGCACCGCTCCAATGCCATAGGGTGATGCATCACACGCCAACCGAATTGGTAGTGCTGGGTTGAAATGAGCCAACACCTCTTTTGATGTGATCAATGCTTTGCTCTTCTGGAAAGCTCGTTTACATTCGTCACTCCACTTCCATGGTACCCTCGTTTGCAGTCGGGTGTTCAGTGGGTGTAGTACGGTAGACAAATTCGGCAAGAACTTATGGTAGTAGTTCACCAGCCCGAGGAATGACCTCAGTTGTGACACATTTTCCGGTGCTGGAGCCTTGACTACTGCCTCAATCTTTTCAGGGGACTTATGTAACCCCCCTTTATCAATAACGTGGCCACAATACGAGATTTGCTTCTGGAAAAACTCGCATTTGTGGCGATTAGCTCGGAGCCCATATTCCTTCAATCTAGTGAGCACCTGCTCCAGGTTGGCGAGGTGATCACTGTCATTTTCACCCGTGACCAGGATGTCGTCCAAATAACACTGGGTTCCTGGAATCCCTTGCAGGACTTGTTCCATTGCCCTTTGCCAAATAGCCGGAGCTGATGCTACCCCGAACACCAGCCGGTTGTATTGGTAGAGACCTTTATGAGTGTTGATCGTGAGGTACTGTTTCGAGGCTTCTTCTACCTCCATTTGCAGGTATGCCTGGGCCAGATCAATCTTAGTGAAGCGTTTCCCTCCAGATAGTGAGGCGAAAACATCTTCAATCCGCGGAAGCGGATATTGTACAGTGTGAAGGACTGGGTTCACTGTCACCTTAAAGTCCCCACAGATGCGCACCTTCTTTGGTTCCCCAGGCATATTACTCAACGACCTCTTCATTACAGGAACGATGGGTGTAGCCCACTCGCTCCAGTCCACTTTGGACAGTACTCCTGAACATTCCAAACCTTCCAGCTCTGCTTCGACGGCTGGGCGGATCGCATAAGGTACCGGTCTGGCCTTAAAAAACTTTGGGCTTGCATTTTCCTCTATTTTGATCGTCGCTGTTATGCCTTTTAGTGTTCTGAGTCCCTGCTGGAACACTTCTTGTGCGTCAGTTAGAATTTTTGACAGTCGTCCAGATGTGACGTCGTCATCCTTTTTGGCATCTACAGTCAGTGCTTGTATGGAATGCCAATCTAGCTGTATCTTCCGGATCCATTCACATCCTAGTAGTGGTGGTCCTCCATCTGGCAATACATATAGGTCCATTTTTGGTGTTTCCTTGCCGTTATATATAACGTTCACCCTTATTTTTCCTTTGGGGTAGACTTTTTGCCCCGTGTACGTCTTCAAGACAATCTTTGTATCTCTCAAGGGTATATGTGAGAATAGCCGCTTGTAGTCCCTTCGGTTTATGACTGTTAGGGCTGATCCTGTGTCCAATTCCATTTTCACTTGGACTCCTGCTATCTTGAGCGTGACCCAGATAGTTTGGTGATCCTCCGTTTTGATCACATTATGTAGTTTCAGACAACCCAGCTCCTTGCTTCCGGAGTCTGTATCACTTTTCTGTTCATCTGAACTACTCTCCATCACCTTATGTACCTTCTTGTACTTCTCCTGTGGAGATTTCTTGCTGCTGGTTTTCTTTCCCGACCTGCAGACTCTTGCTATGTGTTCTACTTTTCCACACTGTCTGCACACTTTGTCCTTGAACCAGCAATCATTATGGTCCTGTGTTGTTCTGCCGCAGCGATAGCACTTCACTGTTCCGTATGACATTTCATTTGTGCCATATTCTTGCGGTGTCCATTGTATCTCTGCCGTGCCCCGTGCTGCTGCTTCGTGTGATACTGCAATGCTGAAAGCCTTGTCCAGCGTAAGATCCTTTTCTGATAGAAGCCGTTTCTGGGTTCCTTCACTTTGAAGCCCACACACAAACTTGTCCCTTAAAGTATCTGCTAGTCCCGTTCCAAACTGGCAGTGTTTCGATAGCTTGCGCAGTTCCGTTAAATACTCAGCATTACTTTCAACTTTATGCTGGTTCCTTTTGTGAAACTTAAATCTTTCTGCTATCAGCAGCGGTGTGGGGTTTAAGTGGTCCTGTAGGATTGACACTATGTTTTCAAAATCCTATTCTACTGGCTTCTCTGGGGTTACTAGGTTTCGTAGTAAGCCATACGTTTTTGCACCCATTGAATTCAACAATACCAGCGCTTTCTTGTCATCTGGCACTTCATTCGCCTTGCAGTATACTTCTATGCGTTCAACATATGTCGTCCAATCTTTGACTTCATTGTCGAACGCTGTGATACTGCCACTCTTCGGCATTTTTGGGTGTGGTTAGACTGGCTTAAAATGGCGTCTCCCGCGCTTTCCTTTCTTCCCCACTGCGGCTTAAAATGGCATCTCCCGCGCTTTCCTTTCTTCCCCGCTGACGCTGCTCAGCCCTTGAACACCGGCTGTGCTCTGTGCGTTTTCCTGCGCGCCTCTCTCTCCCATTGACGCTGCTCGGCCCTTGAACACCGGCTGCGCTCTGCTCTCTCTCGCCTCTCTCCCCCGTCGACGCCGCTCGGTCCTGAACACCGGCTGCGCCCTGTGCGCTCTACCCTCTCTCTCTCCCCCGTCGATGCTGCTTGGCCTTTTTCTGTGCTGTCGGTCGGCTCTAGCCGCCACTGTCCGGGAAGGGTCTGCGCAGTACCTGTTGCCAGCCCGTTTTGCTGGACCACCGTGACTGGAAAGCCAAGCCTGGCTCTCGACAGCCTCCCCTGCGATGCTCAAATCTCCGCTGGATGACTGGGGGGTTTCCCGTGGTCGACGCCCGTGCTTCTGGACTCGACCTTCTTCTTCCACTGTTCTCCAGGAGCGAATCCCTGGGAGGTGATGCAGAGTTGCAGGTAGGTTTGAATCTGCTCGTCACCAATGTTAGATCCGTGTATCTTGATGTTGTGTCCTTCAAAAATTAGACAAGAGACTGCAGGGAACGATCAACAGGTGTTTACTGAATGAGGGTTACTCTAGAACTAACTGTACAGATCACTACTCAGGGTTTATATACAGGTGTGGTCACTGCCGGTACTACAGTATACAGGAGCTGTAAAAAGTAGTTCTCCCCTTAAAGGTACACACATTACAGTCAGGACACCAGGGGTAACTCCCCTGCTCTTCTTCAAAATAGTGCCATGGGATCTTCTACATCCACCTGAGAGAGCAGACAGGGCCTCGGTTTAACGTCTCATCTGAAAGACGGCACCTCCGACTAGTGCAGTGCACTGGAGTGTCAACCTAGCTTTATGTGCTCAAGTCCCTGGAGTGGGACTTGAACCCACAACCTTCTAACTCAGAGGCGAGGGTGCTGCCCACTGAGCCACAGCTGATAGGATAGGAGTGACACAGGACAGGGGTGGGACAGGATAAGGTGGGGGGGGGCGACACACCATTACTCGGGACCTGGGATAAAGCTTGATGTACATTATAAGGCACAGGACTGGGAAAATGGCAACTTCTATTTTAAATAGTAAACTTTGAGAGCTGTATTTTCTTTAGTTGCTAATTTTAGTGAGTGTGTATTTATTATTATTTGTCTGTGTTTATTCCTTACTGAGGAATGGGTTCAAGAAAATTAGTGAAAAGAAAAAAGCTTTGTTTTACTCATTAAGCCAATTGTCTTTCGGATGAGACATTAAATCGAGGCCCGGCTGCCCTCTCAGTGGACGTTAAACCGAGGCCCCGAGGAATCTTGGATTCATCATAAACTATAGGGGCCAAGGAACGGAATGGACCTTCCTCCATGAGGTTTTACAGCACTGATATTCAGACTGTGCTTATCTCCCTCAGAGATACAGGAACAGGGAGCAAATATTAGGGCTGATGCACCGAGAGGCAGTCATGACAAAGAGTGGCACTAACAGGGACCACTGGTCAGGGCATTGCGGGCTAGCAGCATCTGATTTAGCAGCTAGTTAAATAAAATGTATGGTCAGAAAATGCATTCATCAACATCTCATATGAAAGAATGAGAATGTGGGAGCACTGTGACTATAATAATTTGTGCCAAATCTCGGAGATTAGGAGTGAGGTCTCGGAGATTGGGAGTGGGGCCTCGGAGATTAGGAGTGAGGTCTCGGAGATTAGGAGCGGGGCCTCGGAGATTAGAAGTGGGGTCTCGGAGATTAGGAGTGAGGTCTCGGAGATTGGGAGCGGGGTCTTGGAGATTAGGAGTGGGGTCTCGGAGATCAGGAGTGGGGTCTCGGAGATTAGGAGTGGGGTCTCGGAGATTAGGAGTGGGGTCTCGGAGATCGGGAGTGGGGTCTCGGAGATTAGGAGTGGGGCCTCGGAGATCAGGAGTGAGGTCTCGGAGATTAGGAGCGGGGTCTTGGAGATTAGGAGTGGGGTCTCGGAGATCAGGAGTGGGGTCTCGGAGATTAGGAGTGGGGTCTCGGAGATTAGGAGTGGGGTCTCGGAGATTAGGAGTGGGGTCTCGGAGATTAGGAGTGGGGTCTCGGAGATTGGGAGTGGGGTCTCGGAGATTACACAATGTGCAATTCCCTCGGTTTGCCTGGGTGTAGACTGGGTAAATAGGGACTTGCACAATTTCATTGGTCCATTTCTCATGAAAAGTGCAAGTCCACAGCTCAGTTAACCAATATCCTGACGTTGTTACTGGTTACGTGACTTGCTAGTTGCACTAGGATGTTCTAAAGCAGAGTTAGAACAGGTGATTCTACATTAACTGTCCCCACTAACGTAAATTTAATTTTATGAACTCATTCATTTAAAAGCACGCACAATCGCCATTTCATTTTGTAAATGACGACAAAAAAGGTTATAGTGCTTTTAGTATCCAGTCTCTGGCCTTTTTCAGATGATAAGCGGCTTCCTAAATCTCCAATATGGCGAGCAGGGACCGTACGCTCATTATGCGTTGGAAATGTGGCACCTGCCATATTGGTAAAAGCCAAAGAATTGGCGTGCAGTGCCTACGGCTGAAACGGGCTTTCGGCCCTTTGCATATGGTACCAAGGGGCCTAACGTGTGTGTGAGGTTCCTGGTTCACCACGCCACAACTCCCCCATTGCCTCCCCTCTCCCCCATCGCATGCCCTCTCACCTCATCTCCCCCACATCGCCCCTCCCACCTCATTGCCCCCTCACCCCATGGCCCCTCACCTCATCGCCCCCCCCACTCCATCGCCCCCCCACCCCATCTCCCCCACATCGCCCCTCCCACTCCATCGCCCCCTCACCCCATGGCCCCCTCACCTCATCGCCCCCCCACTCCATCGCCAGCCCCACCCCATCCCCACCCCACCGCCCACCCCACCCCATCGTCCCCCACCCCATCACAAACCCCCTTGAATTTCTAGGCCCTAATTTGTTCATTTCTGGACAGTTTGCTCAAATACTGAAGGTGTGGCAGATCCTAAATCGAGAACGGACAGAAAATATAAAGTAGGAATAAACGGGTCATTTTCGGGTTGGATGAGGGGACCAAATGTAATGGCCCAGAAATTCGGGTCGGAGGCTTCCCGCGGGTGCAAGCCTCCGACCTGCACTTACCTAGCACGCCAGCCGTTGAGCTGTGGGTCCGCGTGGGATTCTGATCCTGGGCCTCCTCCAGCTGCCGGCGCGCAGTGCTTGCGTATCCCAGGGGCGCAGTTAGTTCAATGCGTCCCCTGGGATCACGTGGGCCATGGAGAGCCCATGGTAGCAGGGAAATGCTCATTCATAAAATTGACAGGAAGAGCTGTCAAAACTATAAATACTATAAGCCCCAAAACATCACTAAAACTTTAAATAATTTTTTTTTTAAATCACATTTTAAAAATAACTATAAATTACATAAAATAACTATTTTAAACAATAATTTAAATTTTTGAAAAAAATAATTACATTTTCTAACGGGGCTAAAAATAAACTTACCTTTCTTTAAAGTATTTAAAAATAATAAACCTGTGGAAAAAATGTTTTAATTTTAATTAATTTACCACTTACCTTGTTAAAAGCAGGCCTTGCACCTGCTTTTTACATGTGTAACTTTTGGAGACTTACCCTCCCGGAGAAACCTGCAAAAAAAATGTAAGCTCCAGGCGTACGCGCTGCCTCTCCGGCGCACGCGTTTGACCTCTGAACCCCTTCCTTTAAGGGAACGGAAGTTCCGGTTTCCTGCGCATGCACAGCGCATGCACGAAACCGGCACTTCCGTTGGGCCTACGGGTGAGTACCCCATGCGTACTCACGCATTGGGACCCGAATTTCTGGGCCAATATATCCAAGTTTGCTGATGATACAAAGCTGGGTGGAAATGTAAGTTGTGAGGAGGATGCAAAGAGGATTCAAGGGGATATAGACAGGCTCAGTGAATGGGCAAGAACATGGCAAATGGAATATAATGTGGAGAAATGTGAAGTTATCCACTTTGGTAGGAAAAATAGAAAAGCAGAGAATTTTTTTAAATGGTGGGAGATTGGTGTTCAGAGGGACCTGGGTGTCCTTATACACGAATCACTGAAAGTTAACATGTAGGTACAGCAAGCAATTAGGTATGTTGGCCTTTATTACAAGAGGATTTGAGTATAAGAATAGAGACGTCTTGCTGCAATTACAGTATATAGGGCCCTGGTGAGACCACACCTGGAGTACTGTGTACAGTTTTGGTCTCCTTACCTAAGGAAGGATATACTTTCCATAGAGGGAGTGCAACGAAGGTTCACCAGACTGATTCCTGGGATGGGGGGATTGTCCTATGAGGAGAGATTGAGTAGACTAGGCCTATATTCTCCAGAGTTTAGAAGAATGAGAGGTGATCTCATTGAAACATACAAAATTCTTACAGGGCTTGACAGGGTAACTGCAGGGAGGATGTTTCCCCTGGCTGGGGAGCCTGGAACCAGGGGTCACAGTCTCAGAATAAGGGTTCGGCCATTTAGGACTGAGATGAGGAGAAATTTCTTCACTCAGAGGGTAGTGAATCTTTGGAATTCTCTACCACAGAGGGCTGTGGAGGCTCAGCCGTTGAGTATATTCAAGACAGAGATCGATAGATTTTTAGATATTAAGGGAATCAAGGGATATGGGGATCGTGCAGGAAAGCGGAGTTGAGGTAGAAGATCAGCCATGATCTTATTGAATGGTGGAGCAGGCTCGAGGGGCCGAATGGCCTACTCCTGCTCCTATTTCTTATGTTCTTCTGTTAACCTGCCTCCAGTGACGTCACAGGAATACATTTACTGTACACAGAATTACTGTTAATTCTATCGCAGCTCTTAAGCACAGAATGAATCAGTACTGGAATTGTCAGGGATGCCTTTTGCTGTATATAAACTGTCCAGACAGACTCATTACAGCTTTTAACATAACACCTGGGGATTCTAAATCCTCATTTTTCGCTCCCAAAGGTCTCATAGTTTCAGTCGATTGGGAATCCTATCCTATACAAGCACAGACTCCAGCACTAACAGATTTCTATTGAGGAATCACTGTGTCCCTGATAGTGAGTTATTATTTGTCTGCAGATTGAGTGAGTACCACTAATTGCAACAGTAGATATAAATCCTGTGCTGTCCAGTTGCTGCTGTAGTGTGAGTGATATACTCATCGCCACAGGCCGCCAATAACCAACCTCACTCCAAAAAAGGGAAAATCAATTTGCTCCAAGGTACTGTCGCTATAACTCACCCAGCTTTATATTTTTCAATCACACTAGGTAATTGCTATTCACGATATGCATTGGATGAAGGCTGCTGCCAATTGTGGATCAATGCGGACAGTCTGTAGAAGACCCAAACCAACGTTGCAAGGTCAATCACTCGCTGAGACGTCACAGGATCTGATTTGTTGATTCTTGTGCTTCTTGTTCTGAAACTAAAACAAGATGCACTTTCACTTCTAGAGAGCAGAATTTAAATCTTTTTAAGGCAGGGGTGGGCAATTATTTGGGCTGGAGGGAGGGCCACTTAACAAGTTTGGATGAGCGGTTGAGGGCTGTTGAGGGCCGCACACCAATGTCCCCCCTAATCGTGAGGTTCCGTGCAGGAAGAGATACTGCGTTAGTGAGAGATACCGTGTTAGTGAGAGATACCGCGTTATTGAGAGATACTGCGTTATTGAGAGATACTGCGTTAGTGAGAGATACCGTGTTAGTGAGAGATACCGCGTTATTGAGAGATACCGCGTTAGTGAGAGATACCGCGTTAGTGAGAGATACCGCGTCATTGAGTGATACCACGTTATTGAGAGATACCGCGTTAGTGAGAGATACCGCGTCATTGAGAGATACCGCGTTATTGAGAGATACCGCGTTAGTGAGAGATACCACGTTATTGAGAGATACCGCGTTATTGAGAGATACCGCGTTAGTGAGAGATACCGCGTTAGTGAGAGATACCGCGTTAGTGAGAGATACCGCGTTATTGAGAGATACCGCGTCATTGAGAGATACCGCGTTATTGAGAGGTACCGCGTTATTGAGAGATACCGCGTTATTGAGAGATACCGCGTTAGTGAGAGATACTGCGTTAGTGAGAGATACCGTGTTAGTGAGAGATACCGCGTTATTGAGAGATACCGCGTTAGCGAGAGATACCGCGTTATTGAGAGATACCGCGTTATTGAGAGATACCGCGTTATTGAGAGATACCACGTTATTGAGAGATACCGCGTTATTGAGAGGTACCGCGTTATTGAGAGATACCGCGTTATTGAGAGATACCGCGTTAGTGAGAGATACCGCGTTAGTGAGAGGTACCGCGTTATTGAGAGATACCGCGTTAGTGAGAGGTACCGCGTTATTGAGAGATACCACGTTAGTGAGAGATACTGCATTATTGAGAGATACCGCGTTATTGAGAGATACCGCGTTATTGAGAGATACCGCGTCATTGAGAGATACCACGTTATTGAGAGATACCGCGTTATTGAGAGATACCGCGTTATTGAGAGATACCGCGTTAGTGAGAGATACTGCGTTAGTGAGAGATACCGTGTTAGTGAGAGATACCGCGTTATTGAGAGATACCGCGTTAGCGAGAGATACCGCGTTATTGAGATACCGCGTTATTGAGAGATACCGCGTTATTGAGAGATACCGTGTTAGTGAGAGATACCGCGTTATTGAGAGATACCGCGTTAGCGAGAGATACCGCGTTATTGAGAGATACCGCGTTATTGAGAGATACCGCGTTAGTGAGAGATACCGCGTTAGTGAGAGATACCGCGTTATTGAGAGATACCGCGTTAGTGAGAGATACCGCATTAGTGAGAGGCACCGCGTTATTGAGAGATACCGCGTTAGTGAGAGATACCGCGTTATTGAGAGATACTGCGTTAGTGAGAGATACCGCGTTATTGAGAGATACCGCGTTAGTGAGAGATACCGCGTTATTGAGAGATACCGCGTTATTGAGAGATACTGCATTAGTGAGAGATACCGTGTTAGTGAGAGATACCGCGTTATTGAGAGATACCGCGTTAGTGAGAGATACCGCGTTAGTGAGAGATACCGCGTCATTGAGAGATACCACGTTATTGAGAGATACCGCGTTAGTGAGAGATACCGCGTCATTGAGAGATACCGTGTTAGTGAGAGATACCGCGTTATTGAGAGATACTGCGTTAGTGAGAGATACCGCGTTATTGAGAGATACCGCGTTAGTGAGAGATACCGCGTTATTGAGAGATACCGCGTTATTGAGAGATACTGCGTTAGTGAGAGATACCGCGTTATTGAGAGATACCGCGTTAGTGAGAGATACCGCGTTAGTGAGAGATACCGCGTCATTGAGAGATACCACGTTATTGAGAGATACCGCGTTATTGAGAGATACCGCATTATTGAGAGATACCGCGTTATTGAGAGATACCGTGTTATTGAGAGATACCGCGTTAGTGAGAGATACCGCGTTAGTGAGAGATACCGTGTTAGTGAGAGATACCGCGTTATTGAGAGATACCGCGTTAGTGAGAGATACCACGTTAGTGAGAGATACCGCGTCATTGAGAGATACCACGTTATTGAGAGATACCGCGTTAGTGAGAGATACCGCGTCATTGAGAGATACCGCGTTATTGAGAGATACCGCGTTAGTGAGAGATACTGCGTTATTGAGAGATACCACGTTAGTGAGAGATACTGCATTATTGAGAGATACCGCGTTATTGAGAGATACCGCGTTAGTGAGAGATACCGCGTTAGTGAGAGATACCGTGTTATTGAGAGATACCGCGTTAGTGAGAGATACTGCGTTATTGAGAGGTACCGCGTTATTGAGAGGTACCGCGTTATTGAGAGATACTGCGTTATTGAGAGATACCGCGTTATTGAGAGATACCGCGTTAGTGAGAGATACTGCGTTATTGAGAGATACCGCGTTAGTGAGAGATACCGCGTTAGTGAGAGATACTGCGTTATTGAGAGGTACCGCGTTATTGAGAGATACCGCGTTATTGAGAGATACTGCGTTATTGAGAGATACCGCGTTAGTGAGAGATACCGCGTTATTGAGAGATACCGCGTTATTGAGAGATACCGCGTTAGTGAGAGATACTGCGTTATTGAGAGGTACCGCGTTATTGAGAGATACCGCGTTATTGAGAGATACTGCGTTATTGAGAGATACCGCGTTATTGAGAGATACCGCGTTATTGAGAGATACCGCGTTATTGAGAGATACCACGTTATTGAGAGATACCGCGTTATTGAGAGGTACCGCGTTATTGAGAGATACCGCGTTATTGAGAGATACCGCGTTATTGAGAGATACCGCGTTAGTGAGAGATACTGCGTTAGTGAGAGATACCGCGTTATTGAGAGATACCGCGTTAGTGAGAGATACTGCGTTAGTGAGAGATACCGCGTTATTGAGAGATACCGCGTTAGTGAGAGATACCGCGTTATTGAGAGATACCACGTTATTGAGAGATACCGTGTTAGTGAGAGATACCGCGTTATTGAGAGATACCGCGTTAGTGAGAGATACTGCGTTATTGAGAGGTACCGCGTTATTGAGAGGTACCGCGTTATTGAGAGATACTGCGTTATTGAGAGATACCGCGTTATTGAGAGATACCGCGTTATTGAGAGATACCACGTTAGTGAGAGATACCGCGTTATTGAGAGATACCGCGTTAGTGAGAGATACCGCGTTATTGAGAGGTACCGCGTTAGTGAGAGATACTGCATTATTGAGAGATACCGCGTTAGTGAGAGATACTGCATTATTGAGAGATACCGCGTTAGTGAGAGATACTGCGTTATTGAGAGGTACCGCGTTATTGAGAGGTACCGCGTTATTGAGAGGTACCGCGTTATTGAGAGATACCGCGTTAGTGAGAGATACTGCGTTATTGAGAGGTACCGCGTTATTGAGAGGTACCGCGTTATTGAGAGGTACCGCGTTATTGAGAGATACCGCGTTATTGAGAGATACCGCGTTAGTGAGAGATACTGCGTTATTGAGAGGTACCGCGTTATTGAGAGGTACCGCGTTATTGAGAGATACCGCGTTAGTGAGAGATACCACGTTATTGAGAGATACCGCGTTAGTGAGAGATACCACGTTATTGAGAGATACCGCGTTAGTGAGAGATACTGCGTTATTGAGAGATACCACGTTAGTGAGAGATACCGCGTTAGTGAGAGATACTGCATTATTGAGAGATACCGCGTTATTGAGAGATACCGCGTTAGTGAGAGATACCGCGTTAGTGAGAGATACCACGTTATTGAGAGGTACCGCGTTATTGAGAGATACCGCGTTAGTGAGAGATACCACGTTATTGAGAGATACCGCGTTAATGAGAGATACCGCGTTATTGAGAGGTACCGCGTTATTGAGAGGTACCGCGTTATTGAGAGATACCGCGTTATTGAGAGATACTGCATTATTGAGAGATACCGCGTTATTGAGAGATACCGCGTTAGTGAGAGATACTGCGTTATTGAGAGGTACCGCGTTATTGAGAGGTACCGTGTTATTGAGAGATACCGCGTTATTGAGAGATACCGCGTTATTGAGAGATACCGCGTTAGTGAGAGATACCGCGTTATTGAGAGATACCACGTTATTGAGAGATACCGCGTTATTGAGAGATACCGCGTTATTGAGAGATACCGCGTTATTGAGAGGTACCGCGTTATTGAGAGGTACCGCGTTATTGAGAGATACCGCGTTATTGAGAGATACCGCGTTAGTGAGAGATACCGCGTTATTGAGAGATACCGCGTTAGTGAGAGATACCGCGTTATTGAGAGGTACCGCGTTATTGAGAGATACCGCGTTATTGAGAGATACCGCGTTAGTGAGAGATACCGCGTTATTGAGAGATACCGCGTTATTGAGAGATACCGCGTTAGTGAGAGATACCGCGTTATTGAGAGATACCGCGTTATTGAGAGGTACCGCGTTATTGAGAGATACCGCGTTATTGAGAGGTACCGCGTTATTGAGAGGTACCGCGTTATTGAGAGATACCGCGTTATTGAGAGATACCGCGTTATTGAGAGATACCGCGTTAGTGAGAGGTACCGCGTTATTGAGAGATACCGCGTTATTGAGAGATACCGCGTTATTGAGAGATACTGCGTTAGTGAGAGATACCGCGTTATTGAGAGATACCGCGTTATTGAGAGATACCGCGTTAGTGAGAGATACTGCGTTATTGAGAGGTACCGCGTTATTGAGAGATACCGCGTTATTGAGAGATACCGCGTTATTGAGAGATACCGCGTTATTGAGAGATACCGCGTTATTGAGAGATACCGCGTTATTGAGAGGTACCGCGTTATTGAGAGATACCGCGTTATTGAGAGATACCGCGTTATTGAGAGGTACCGCGTTATTGAGAGATACCGCGTTATTGAGAGATACCGCGTTAGTGAGAGATACCGCGTTAGTGAGAGATACCGCGTTATTGAGAGATACCGCGTTAGTGAGAGATACCGCGTTATTGAGAGATACCACGTTATTGAGAGATACCGCGTTATTGAGAGATACCGCGTTATTGAGAGATACCGCGTTATTGAGAGGTACCGCGTTATTGAGAGGTACCGCGTTATTGAGAGATACTGCGTTATTGAGAGATACCGCGTTAGTGAGAGATACCGCGTTATTGAGAGATACCGCGTTAGTGAGAGATACCGCGTTATTGAGAGGTACCGCGTTATTGAGAGATACCGCGTTATTGAGAGATACCGCGTTAGTGAGAGATACCGCGTTATTGAGAGATACCGCGTTATTGAGAGATACCGCGTTAGTGAGAGATACCGCGTTATTGAGAGATACCGCGTTATTGAGAGGTACCGCGTTATTGAGAGGTACCGCGTTATTGAGAGGTACCGCGTTATTGAGAGATACCGCGTTATTGAGAGATACCGCGTTATTGAGAGATACCGCGTTAGTGAGAGGTACCGCGTTATTGAGAGATACCGCGTTATTGAGAGATACCGCGTTATTGAGAGATACCGCGTTAGTGAGAGATACCGCGTTATTGAGAGATACCGCGTTATTGAGAGATACCGCGTTAGTGAGAGATACTGCGTTATTGAGAGGTACCGCGTTATTGAGAGATAACGCGTTATTGAGAGATACCGCGTTATTGAGAGATACCGCGTTATTGAGAGATACCGCGTTATTGAGAGATACCGCGTTATTGAGAGATACCGCGTTATTGAGAGGTACCGCGTTATTGAGAGGTACCGCGTTATTGAGAGATACCGCGTTATTGAGAGATACCGCGTTATTGAGAGATACCGCGTTATTGAGAGATACCGCGTTATTGAGAGGTACCGCGTTATTGAGAGGTACCGCGTTATTGAGAGATACCGCGTTATTGAGAGATACCGCGTTATTGAGAGATACCGCGTTATTGAGAGATACCGCGTTATTGAGAGATACCGCGTTATTGAGAGACACCGCATTAGCGAGAGATACCGCGTTAGTGAGAGATACCGCGTTAGTGAGAGCAAAGTGTTAACTTGATAAATTTGAAACAGACGAACTCATAGAGTTGATCAGCACTTCCACTTCTACATTCCTAATAATTTATAAACATAAATTCAGATAGTTGTCCAAAAGGCTGTTCCCACTAGTGGATGGTACAAAGACTAGGGGACACAGATTTAAGGTTTTGGGCAAGAGATACAGGGGGGGATGTGAGGAAAAACTTTTTTACGCAGCGAATGGTGAGGACCTGGAACTTGCTGCTGACGGAAGTGGAGACACTCAATGTTTTCAAGGGGAGACTGGATAGGCACTTGAGGGAAATAAACTTGCAGGGCTACGGGGATAGAGCGGGGGAATGGGACTGACTGGATTGCTCTACAGAGAGCCGGCACAAACTCGATGGGCCGAATGGCCTCCTTCTATGCTGTTATGACTCTAGTCAGATACTATCTTAAATACACAAAACGTAGAGTAAAATAGTCAAATCTTCTGTTACTAAATGAATGAAATGATTGATCGATCGATTATATGTGGTACTGAAAGTCTATGTGGCTGCTTGGCGGAGCGGCTGGAGTCAGCGGGGCCTCTGACGCGAGAGGTGTTCTCTTTGTACGGGAGCTGAGTACGAGAGCCCGAGGCCTCGCAAGGCCCGAGCTACAATCGTGTGCCATTACCTGGAGTCCATGTGCTCCGGGATCCACTCGGCCCCACGGGCTGTATTTTTCCCGCCACTGGGCTAGAAGCTTCTTTACTGAGGAAACGCCCAGAAAACGGCAGGGACCCGACGTAAGTGGGTCCGCGCCCGAGTTACACCGGGAGACTGGCGGTACCTCTGCGGAATTCCGACAACACCTTTCACCCAATTGCGCCAACAAACAAAAATAGCATTTTCTAACTCACTGGAATGAAATCAAGCCTAGGACTAATTTTGAATTAGTCGCTAAAATCCCTTCAGAGACAAGTTGAGACTAAAAACTCGCTGCAAGTTTTAAAACAAGCTCTAAGTAAACAATCTTCCAATCGATTCGATTGTGTCAATCCCGAGTCATGTTGCCAATGGCATTATTTGATATATTTAAAGTATTTATGTTATCGTGCATTGATCTGGAAAGTTTGCACAGATTTATGGAAACTGAACCCACAAACCGTGAGTGACTCACCTTTCACGTTGCAGTGACGGAGCAGAAACGGCGGTTTCGGGTGTGGTAACGACACATTGATACAGCGAACAGCAGACTCGAGTTGCCCCACCTCTGTTTTTGGTAATGACTCCCCCGCTGCCTCGGAGACAATGACCCGGCTCCTGTCGTTCCGTGGGGCGAGGTCAGGCTATGGGTTAGGTGCGGCGTACATTTGGCCTCGAAGCCAAGCCTTGGCGGGCCAGAGTGAATCCATTGGCGGGCCGGAGTGAATCCATTGGCGGGCTGGATATGGCCCACGGGCCGTCTTTCGCTCACCACTGTTTTAAGGGGTAATTATAGAATCATAGAATTTAACAGCACAGATGGAGGCCATTTGGCCCATTGCTCTGAAAGAGCTATCCACTTAGTCCCATTCCCCTACCCTTTCCCCATACCCCTTTAAATGCTTATTTTTATCCACCTCCCACAATCGTCTATATTACCCTCCAAATGCACAGCTCGCAGTCACCACATCCGACTTCCAAACTGGAGTACAAACTGAGGAAGCAAAACTATTAAGTTCGATAGCTCTGAGAAATGTATTTCCTGCCCTCGGCAGCTGATCATGTCTCACCGCCAACGTGCCACTGTGTGCCCCGCCATCGCTGCCTAATCTGGTGCTGCCTGTGAGTGAGAGGTCAGAGTGTGCAAGGTGGCTGCGGACTGTCTGATTGGGCCTCTGGCCAGTGGCGGCCTCCTTTCTCCCGTCACCTACAGCCTGCGATGGAGCAGCTGTAGTTCCAGTGCTTTTGACGGGCTGTCTGGCCCTGTTGCCTTATTGCCACCTGTGCAGGCATCTGAGCGGGCTGACCCGAGGGCGTACTGGGCACTGATTACACAAGGTCACGGCTCAGTGTAATTGTAGGCTGAGCTATGAATGAGTGCTGCAAAAACTCTGTCTCATGGATAGTCTGCAACTGGTTGCCATTCGTGTCCAACCTGGAAGAGACTGTCCTCTCCAAGTGCTCACCCAAGGCCTCAGTGTTGGGGGTGACTGGAACGGTCAGAGGCTATGATGGTGCAACCGTGTTGCCCACACTGGAGGACTGCCTGCAGTGCCTGTCCGGAGGGGCAATGGTTTGCAACAATCCGTCTTTTAAAAAAGGACCCACGAGATCAACCAAGGGCTGACGTTTCCTGACCTTCTGCTCAGGAGCATCAGGCTGCTCGCCCTCTTGCCCAGTCATGCTCTTTGCATCGCCCTGAGCAATGTCCTCATCCTTACTATGGGCTGGTTCGGCACGGAGAGGGAAGATGACGGTGTGGGAGATGCAGTGCCTGCACAGCCTGATGCAGAAGGGCCCAGCTGATCTCTCTCCTCCTTGCTTCTCTTTCAGATGGAGCCTCATTACACATCCTTCCTTTTGCCTCTACATGTGGAAAGTGGAAAGGTTTGTTCCAAATGTCACCTTGTACATATGAGATAATGATATATGGAGTCACTGACACCCAGCAAGGAATTACATGGCTGTCATTCAATGAAGGAAGCTCTGACCTTATTGCAACAGTTATCAGAACCTTCCAGATTGAATGTCAACTTTATAGCCCTCCTGGAATGTTACACTTTATATATTTGTGCATAATATACTTTACCTTCGGTGCCTTATTTAGTGTCAGTCACAAAACAAGAGGAAGTAGGTGTGTTGCATTTCACTACCATTAGAGAGTATTAAAGGTAACAGTTCATGTTTTACATCAATGCATTTAATAGTTAGCAAGTTCTAACTAGTGTGCAATGATGTATGAGAAAGCGTTTAATCAGTTGTGATGACATTTGACCCAAGGGTTTTCTGATCATGAAGCGGTGTAGCTGGGATGGCTCTCCAAGGTGTAATCTCATCTCATCGCATTCTGATTGCTAAATGACCCACACTCCCACTCTCAGGATTTACAGTGTCATCAGAAACTCGGAATTCTGCCATCTTATTCTCGAGGTAATGTAACTGAGTGGGTAGACGCATAAGGAATTTTAGGGAACATGCCCTGGCTAATTGTCACAATTATAGTGTGGCTGCTGCCTTTCTCGCTAAGCTGGGGTATACACAATACCACGGGTCTTTAGGGCGATACCGAGAGTCCGTCTCAGGGCAGTCAACATCAACAATGGAGCTGGTTTACATTAAACTATGAGCCTGGGATCTGGCAAATGGAGTAAGTATCCACAGACAATCACCCCCTGCCTGACACCCCTCCCCTGATACCCCCTCCCCAACACTCCCTCCCCCTCCCCTGACACCCCCTTCCCACGTCCTCCCTGACTCCCGCTCAATGACAGCCCCTCCCCGGACACAATTCACAATTCAAATCGCTTTATTGGCATGATAAGTTACATCTTATGTTGCCAAAGCATCAAAATACATTTATGGTTTAGCACATAAACGCAGTTCTATTCATACACCCTCCCCTCCCCCAACACGCCCTCCCCCAATACCCCATCTCCAACACTCCCTCCCCTCCCCCGATACCCTCTCCCTGACACCCCTCCCCTGATACCCCCTCTCCAACACTCCCTCCCCCTTCCCTGACACCCCCTCCCCACGTCCTCCCTGACTCCCGCTCAATGACAGCCCCTCCCCGGACACCCTCCCCTCCCCCAACACTCCCTCCCCCAATACCCCCTCTCCAACACTCCCTCCCCTCCCCCGATACCCCCTCCCTGACACCCCTCCCCTCCCCCTCCCTGACACTCCCTCCCCGACACCTCCTCCCCAACACCCCCTCCCCTCCCCCGATACCCCCTCTCTGACACCCCCTCCCCTCCCCCTCCCTGACACTCCCTCCCCAACACCTCCTCCCCAACACACCCTCCCCTCCCCCGATACCCCCTCCCCTCCCCTTCCCTGACACCCCCTCCCTATCTAAAGACTTAAATATATGTTTACAGTGAGACAGGACCTGTTCCAAGTTACTATATTAAACAATTAAAAATGTAACAAAATTATTTTTTTAAATAGAGAAAGCCAGTTAAAATAGAAAAATTAATGAGCAAGAATCAACCAATAAAATGAAAAAATAGGCATTGCTTAAATAAAATAATGTATATTATAATGTACTAGCTGAAGTGCCCGGCGGTGCCGAGGGTCTTTTGAGGGCATGTTGTTGTTGGAAGAGAGAGAGAGAGAGAGCGACTGGGGGGAAGAGAGAGAGCGACTGGGGGGAAGAGAGAGAGCGACTGGGGGGAAGAGAGAGAGAGCGACTGGAGGGAAGAGAGAGAGCGACTGGGGGGAAGAGAGAGAGTGACTGGGGGGGAAGAGAGAGAGCGACTGGGGGGAAGAGAGAGAGAGCGACTGGGGGGAAGAGAGAGAGAGCGACTGGGGGGAAGAGAGAGAGAGCGACTGGGGGGAAGAGAGAGAGAACGACTGGGGGGAAGAGAGAGAGAGCGACTGGGGGGAAGAGAGAGAGAGCAACTGGGGGGAAGAGAGAGAGCGACTGGGGGGAAGAGAGAGAGCGACTGGGGGGAAGAGAGAGAGCGACTGGGGGAAGAGAGAGAGCGACTGGGGGGGAAGAGAGAGAGCTACTGGGGGGGAAGAGAGAGAGCGACTGGGAGAAGAGAGAGAGCGACTGGGGGAAGAGAGAGAGCGACTGGGGGGAAGAGAGAGAGCGACTGAGGGGAAGAGAGAGCGCGACTGGGGGGAAGGGGGTGGAAAGGGGAGGAAAGGGGAGGGGGGAAAGGGGGGAGGGGAGGGGAGGGGGGAAAGGAGAGGGGAGGGGGGAAAGGGGAGGGGAGGGAGGAGGGAGGAGAGGGGAGGGGGGAAAGGGGAGGGGAGGGGGGAAAGGGGGGAGGGGGGAAAGGGGGAGGGGAAGGAAGGGGAGGGGGGAAAGGGGGGAGGGGGGAAAGGGAGGGGGAGGAAGGGGAAGGAAGGGGAGGGCGAGGGGTGGAGGGGGGAGGGAAGGGGAGGGGAAGGGAGGGGGAGGGAAGGGGGGAGGGGGAAGGGAAGGGGGAGGGGGGAGGGGGTAACCCTCTCCGCTCCCCCTCCCCTCCCGAGCCCCGCCTCCCCCGCTAACCTGCTCGCTTTCCTCTGGTCGCGCTCTGTCTGGAGGTGCGCGTGCGTCGTGCAGCGCGAGGAGCTTGCAGTGAGCCCAGCCAGCCTTTACCAAGATGGCTGGCCGCTGGTTCGGAATCGGGCCCAGCGGGGGGGTGGGGTGTGGGAGGAGCTTGCCACAAAACAATTGCCTAGGGTCCAGCATGGCTGGCAACAGATGCCCAGGCTTCGAGGCCTACCTGCAAAAACGGGGAAAGGTAGGAAAATTAATGAGGTTAGATAAAAGATTTAGAAAGTAATTAACTTTTAAAAAAAACAATGGGGCAGAAATTCGGATCAGGGGCTTGCCGCGCGTGCAAGCCCCCGATCTGCACTTACCCGCCGCGCCTGCCGTTCACCTCCAGGGACGCCTGGAATTCCTTTTTGAAAGAGAAGAATCCCGGGCAGCGTCTGACGTCACGCCGCCCAGGAGTGCAGCCAGCGCAAAGTCTGGAGCGCGCTGTGCAACTGAGACACGCCCCTTGAGGTCTCAGTTTAATAGGACACGCCCCCAATGTTTCTCACAAGCTGCTAAGCATTTTTACATGCAGAGCAGCATTTTAAATAGGTTTTTGGTATTTTTATGAAGCTTTTGGTAACTTTTATAAACTTTTAAAAACGTTTACATTATTTTGAAGAATCTGAAGTAGTTTTAAACAGAATTAAAGCAATTTAAAGACTTTTAAAAGCCCTGAAAGAATTTTTTTCATTCCATTTATTTATTTAGCAACGTCGTCGTCATACATGTCTTCACACTGTTCCCTTTGGGGAACTGTATGAAGTGGTGGAAGGATTTATGGCCGTGATTAACGCTCCTTCCGTGACTGTTACCATCTTTGTACCAGCCATTAGGGTGGTTAGTCCTATGGCGGGAGGGTTTTACGGGCTCCCACAAGCTATACGAGGAGGGAGGGCCACCCACACCCACGGACGCAAATATCCCACTGGATGTCAACCCAGAATTTAGAGCCGGAGCTCCGACTCCACTTGCCGGGACTGTCTGGAGCGGGGTTCGAAACCCTACCCCATCCGGCCCAGCGGCGGGGATCCTACCGCTACGCCAAAGGCCCACTCCGATTAGCAACGTGAAATGGCTGGAATGAGCACAATTCACGGCATTAAAAGAACTCACAATTGAACTGATGATGACCTCAGCAATCTCCTCAACGAGGTGGAGGCGCAGCGCCTGCTCATCATTGGTAATGAGAAGTCCAAGGCGCTGCAAAAATAACAGATGATAGCTTGGTCTTTCAAGTGGCAGCATAGGGCTCCAGTCACGGGGAGGGAAAAGGCGCAGGAAACGTATGGGTGTCACCTTTTGCGCGGAGTGGGCCTTTTGCGTAGCGGTAAGCATCCCCGCTGCTGGGCCAGAAGGAGTAGGGTTTCGAACCCCGCTCCAGACAGTCCCGGCAAGTGGAGTCGGAGCTCCAACTATAAATTCTGGGTGGACATCCAGCGGGATACTTGCGTCCGCGGGTGTGGGTGGCCCCCCCCCGTCAGATGGGTTGTGGGAGCCCGTAAAACCCTCATGCCATAGGACTAACCACCCTAATGACTGGTATGAAGATGGTTATGGTCACGGAAGGAGCGTTAACGTGGCCAGAAATCCTTCCACCACTTCAGACAGTTCCCGAAAGGGAACAGTGTGAGGATACGTACGACGATGACCTCTTGCGCAATGCACCTCCTTGGACCCTCAGTCGCAGATGCGAGGGGGCAAATCGTGCAATTGTTAAATTTTTCATTTTATTGACATGTAAAATGTTGGCCCAGTAATTCCGTTCCAAACGCGTGAGTACGGTCGGGGTACTCACGCGTCTGGCCGGAGGAAATGCCGGTTTTCAGCATGCACAGCGCATGCGGGGGAAACCAGCATTTCCTGTCCTCTGAACGAAGGGGTTCAGAGGCAGAACGCGTGCGACTGCACAGGCAGCGCGTGCGCAGTAAAATTCGTCGGTTTCATTCATGCTTTCAGTGAGGTTAAGTCCTTACAACTTACGCATGAAAAAAGCATGAGTACAGTTGCTCCAGAGGCTGCGGAGGAAGATATATTTTATCGTGGAGCTTCTGAAAGGCAATATTTTTGTTTGGGAAAGGGAGGAAAGTTATTTTAAGAAATGCTGAGGTACGTTTCAAAGTTTATTTTTGTTTTTTAAAACGGGTTTTCAGTACTGTAGGTAGAAGGAGCAATTGTGGCTATGTGAATTGAATTTGCTGTGTTTATTAAATGTGAAAATGACTCCAACATTTTTAAGAAAGAAACTTTTCATCAGTAATATATTCTTTTAAGTAATTATGTATGTATGTCTGTATATATTCCTTTGCGTATATGTATGTATGTATATATTCCTTTACTTATGTGTATGAATGTATGTATTTAATTATGACTTTCAGAGAAAGTAATTTATTGGAAAATCATAATTAAATACATACATTCATACACATAAGTAAAGGAATATATACATACATACATATACGTAAAGGAATATATACGGACATACATACATAATTACTTAAAAGAATATATTACTGATGAAAAGTTTCTTTCTTAAAAATGTTGGAAATGTTACATTATTAATTTTAGAACAGTCATTTTCACATTTAATAAACACAGCAAATTCAATTCACACAGCCACAATTGCTCCTTCTACCTACAGTACTGAAAACCCGTTTAAAAAAAAAAATTTAACTTTAAAACCTACCTCAGCATTTCTTAAAATAACTTTCCTCCCTTTCCCAAACAAAAATATTGCCTTTCAGAAGCTCCACGATAAAATATATCTTCCTCCGCAGCCTCTGGAGCAACTTTACACATGCTTTTTTCATGTGTAAGTTGTAAGGACTTAACCTCACTGAATCCATGAATGAAATCGACGAAGTTCACTGCGCACGCGCTGTGCCTCTGAACCCCTTCGTTCAGAGGACAGGAAATGCCGGTTTTCCCCGCATGCGCTGTGCATGCTGAAAACCGGCATTTCCTCCGGCCAGACGCGTGAGTACCCCGACCGTACTCACGCGTTTGGAACGGAATTACTGGGCCAATGTGTGTTTTAAAAGCATCTTTTTTTTTAAAGACGCAGAAAGCGGGAAAAAGAAATGAAAAGTTTGGAATCAAGATGGCGGCGACTCACCTCGGTTCAGAACGATAAGGCCCGCCCACACACGCACCGATTGGTCGACAGTCAGGTCACCGAAGTGTAGGATTGGTCAATCGTCCCGTCACTCGACTCTAGGAGGGCTCGCCCGCACGCGCCAGGAACCCGCCCCCGCCACGCAGCGATTGGTCGACCGTCGGGTCGCTCGACCGTACGATTGGTCGACCTCGACGTCACTCAATGCTAATGAGCAGATAATGAGCGGAATTTTGAAAGTTTTTTGGATACCGCGGGCACAATTTTTGTCTCACCGAAACGTAAATATGCTTACGACCGTTATGGAATCATAAGCTTTCTTTTGATGTAACACACGTGTAGGTATGCTCTATAACTTTTGATTGTATAGCCGGACAGAGAGACAGAAAGACAGACAGAGAGACATACCGCTTTATATATATAGATATGCTACCGAAGTGTATTGGTTCCATTTCTCAGGCACTGCAATTGGCAGTGGAGCACGACATTACAAATTATGTTCTTTGTTCTCGGGATGCAGGTGACACTAGCAAGGCCGCCTTTAGTGGCCATCCCTAGCTATCCTGAAAAAGTGCTGCTTCCTCCTGGAATCACTGCAGTCCTTGATCTGGGTCTGGAGCAGTTATTAGTTTTTATAACTGAGACCATGCTGGCCATTTCAAAGGGCCTTAAGTGTCAGCCACATTTAGTGGGTCTGGAGTCACCCCTGCCCCTCCTTCCCGGAACCACAATAGAGTTCCCCTTGTCCTCACCTTTGTAGGATTCGCAAAATTGAACATTGTCCTATAAGGGTCTATTGGCAGAAAAGGCCTTAATTTTAAAGACTGTTTTAAAAGAAGCCCAGAAAAAGGGGCACACAAAATGGCCACCAGACCCTGTGACCAGCTCTTTGGGACATTTTAAAATGGTTCCTGCAGTCCACAGACAGCTTTTGTGGATTCAGCCCACAGTAAGTTCTGGAATGCAATTTCGGAGAATGCAAAACCAGACAGAACCCCATACATATGGATTGGATGCAGATCCAATCAGATCGGCCTGTAGATAAAGGCCATCAAAATGTTTACCCAGACAAAGGGAAACAGCCTCAAATTCAAAGGGGAACATCAAGACCCATTAAAGACAATACAAGGTCATTCCAGACCAGAGATGGCAGTTACCGGCCATCCCGAAAGTACTTTAAACACAATGACTACCCCTCTGTGCTACAAGCCCGCAAAAAATTTAAACAAAGACTAACCTTGATATGGTGGGAGATAAGGGCTATGAGAAGTATAACTGGAGACCCAGGGTAGCTATCGGGAGATGTTCGAGGGGGAAGTTCGAGAGAGAGGTTCGAGAGGGAAGATCGAGTCAGCGCCCAGACCCGGGGTAGCTATCGGGAGATCATCGACAAACCCCGGGCCATTGACGAGATGAGAAGACGACGACCCTCCAAGAAGAGACCTTATGAAAATGGTCAAACAGTTGGTCTCTCTCCACGCCGACATCCAGGCCTGCTAACATCCAGCCTGTCCGTGTCCATTGCCTCGAGGGAGAAAAGAGTGTGTCGCAGCCCGCTGAGTTCCGCTGACCACGTGGAGACAGGATGCCTGAGAGGACCAAAACGCAGACTTCAAAACCTCTATTTTCTAACTGGGACTGGTGAGCATGTTTCTGGCCCCTCATAATCTAATCTAGCTAGGTTTAGGGGGTGGGCATTTTAGGGGATAATTAACAATGAGTTGTTGTCCCTCGATGTTCCGTGTGTTTCCCTATTTCATGGTGAACCTTGCAAAGTATAATATGCCTGTAGGTATATTGGTTAGTACTGTATTATGATTTGTTTTTCCCTCCCATGTACCTTATTTTGGCTTACATTCAATTTTTCCTTTATGCAATAAAATTTCACTTCGTTTCATTAAACTTGGTCTACAGAGTATTCTCTGCATTGTAGTTCCTGCCTAAAAGCCCAGTGTACAGAACCTAAGGGGTGAGTGGGTCGAACCACTCGGTAAATTACTGTGCAAAAGAGAGAGGTCTCACCAGAGAGAGAGACCTGGCAAGAAAACCCCTTACACCTTTCACCCCACCAGCCTCCACATTCAACGGATCATCCTCCGTCATTTCCGCCACCTCCAGCGTGATCCCACCACCAAACGCATCTTCCGCTCCCCTCCCCTTTCAGCATTCCGTAGGGACTGCTCCCTCCGCAACACCCTAGTCCACTCCTCTACCACCCCCAGCTCCCCTTCCCCTTCGCCCGGCACCTTCCTGTGCAAGTGCAGGAGATGCAACACATGCCCTTATACCTCCTCCCTTCCCACTGTCCAGGGCCCCAAACACCCCTTCCAGCTGAAACAGCGATTTACTTGTACTTCTTGCAATTTAGTATACTGTATTCGCTGCTCACGATGTGGTCTCCTCTACATTGGGGAGACCAAATGCAGATTGGGTGACCGCTTTGCGGAACACCTCCGTTCAGTCCGTAAGGGTGACCCCAAGCTCCTGGTGGCCTGTCACATTAATTCTCCGCTTCACTCCCACTCAGACCTCACCATCCTCGGCCTCTTGCATTGTTCCATGGAAGCTCAGGGAACAGCACCTCATCTTTTGATTAGGCACTTTACAGCCCTCTGGACTCAACATAGAGTTCAACAATTTCAGATCATAACCTCGGCCCCTATCACATATATATATATATTCTTTTTTTTTATCCACACTTTTTGTTTGGCTTTTTTTCTTCCCTCCCACATGGCAGCTGTCCTTCATTCTGCCAGCGCAATTCACACCTCATCTACAGCCATCCTTTATTCCTTAACCTGTCCTATTACCAGCTCCTCTCGCCTTGAATATCTCTTAATGTCTCTCAATCTCTCCTGCTTTCTATCCTATCACTGACCTTCCCTTTTGTTCTTTCATCCCCTCCCCCTTTTCCCAGCCCCTAAACTTGCTTTCCATTTCCTGCTTTTTTCCAGTTCTGACGAAAGGTCTTCGACCTGAAACATTAACTCTGTTTCTCTCTCCACGGATGCTGCCTGGCCTGCTGAGTTTTTCCAGCGTTTTCTGTTGTTATTTAGGTGGCGTGACAGGTTCCCTTCTCTGAAGGACATTAATGAACCTGATTGGTTTTATAACAATCGGCACCTTTGATAATCAATGTACCTAGTGCTTGCCACTAAACTGCCATATCTATTGCATTCATGGTGGGATTTGAACCTTTAGATCTGGGTTGACCAATACCATAACTACTACACTGCCATACCCAATGGCACACAGTTTAGGCATATAATAGTGTAGGTATATAAGGTGCTACAATCACATATGATGTATGATGGATAGTGTTACAATATCTTGTAGTGTAAGATTTATAATGTTACAATTGTACATTGTCTATGATCCATGCTGTGAGAATGGGAAACATTCATGGTGTTAGTATCCAAAATTCTACTGATTGAGAAGTAAGATTAACGAAGTTGGTCTTAACTCCCACGAAGAACAGATTATCATCAACAGCTCTGCAACTCATGACTGCTGACAGTTAAAATTCCATTAAGTTCTGTAAGAGACAGCACTGCTGAAAGTGAACAATTTTTTTGCACATTAAAGGTTCGACATGATTTCAAAAGTGTGTCGTTGAACGTCATTACTTCACGATGTATTGTTATGCTAACATTGCTCTTCATCAGTTGTAGGACAGTAATATTACTGTTGATAATCTTGTGTTGTGGAATAAATCCTAGTCTTGTTTCAGTAACATTAAGGCAAGAAAGTTTTGTGGTAAGTAATAGTTGTAAGGAAACGGTTATAGTGTAATGTAAATGTAACCACTTATGCTGCAAGGCATGTCAGAATCAATCTATGTATTGGACCCATTTGTTATCTGTGTAACAATTTCTAAACCTCTACATATGATAAAGATCCAAGTCGGCAAGTCCCAGGTATCTGTTCAATCAACAACATTCTGTATTTACATCATGTTTGTATTGGGATCTCTCCAGTGGGTCTGTCAATAGCGGGGTCGAGTTCAGACAGAGTCAGCTGTTTATACCATTGACGGGGTTGTCAGACATTCAGCTTAAAATACAAATTTTGTCAGTTTGATTATTTTAACATCATCTTCAGAATCTGCATCCTAATTAAAGATAGTCCCACCGTACCCACATCCTGATAGAAATCGCTTTCAGGTTCTACAGGGTTTGAAGTTTTAGCAGCGTTTACGGTTTCACTTGAGAAGCTGTTCGAGTGCATGACAAAATGCAAAGGCTATTTTAAAACTCTTGCTTTTTATACAAACGTGGCCCCTGGTGACGGGTAGCGCAGGTGCACTGGAGGCGAGCTGCAATATCTTTATCAATGTGGAATTGTGTGTTGCTGATCAGGCGTCACAGCCCATTAGACAGCGGTCAGATAATGTGTTCCAGTAAAAATACCCAAACCTCATGCTTTGAATGTGAAATAATTAAGTTTAATACATGTACGGAGCCTGGTCAAGGTTTGTATTTTCTGAGAAGTGGTAACCAGTGCAGCATCATGCGGTGTTCAAAATAAAACATACGGCTTAACTCACTAACCCGGGAACTAAAACATCAGCATTTGAATGCCTGTTCCCTTTATTCAAGAACTTTTCCCAAAATAGGACAGTTCAAGCGCTCAGTTTTCCAAGTACTCTTCTGCCGCTCTGTAGGTGAGCTCAACCTACACTCCTTCTCCGGGCTCCTTGTCAGAACCATGTTACGCTCAGGATTAATGTATGACGATTTCATTCTTACAGATGTGCTTAAAAATACAGATGGTTTTAAAGGAAACTTGCTATAGCACTGAATATCTTGCTGACTGGTAGAGAAATACCTCATTTGTTCCATTACACCTGCACTTTCGTATTAGTGCCATATTGGTTGTGGATTAAAACAGCCACAAGGATGACCAAAGCACACGGAGATAGCCTGCAGAGTGCTCGCCATAATGGACCAACAGTTGATCATTCTGTCACTTGTACATTCTGGTTTCTACTTTTTTTAAACAAATGTTTTAACAAATGAATAATGCCCACAGAAGTCTTTTTAGTTAAAGGGCAGAAGGAAATGTCAGGATGATACCACCATTACAGGTTGTACCCGAGCCAGCCAAAAGCCGTTCTGAGTTCGCCAAAGCAAATATTTTTCTTAAATGCTTCCTGAGCGTTTTCTCTTTTTATTCAACAACAGCTGCTTACAGTCTGACTATTAAAGTGATTTCCAAAGATCTGGAGCAGGAGACCAGGCTGCTCTTCAGAGATTCCCATCACCAAGTGTTCATTGACCTCGGACGCACCTGTTCCCCACTACTTTTAACTAGATGCAGGGCTGAATCTTGCAGGAGTAAAGAATGATAGAATATCAGCGGAAACTGATCTGTCTAGTGTGCTGAGCATTCTTGCCCCTGAAACATAGGGTTAAAGTACACCACTGAAAGGTTAGGGAGACAAATGGTCATTTACTTGGACATAATAGGAGAGCAGTGAGTTTCTCCGAACACTCTTCTCCCTATCTCCCCTCAGTTCTTCTCTTCCCACCCCACCCTCAGCGCTTCAAGCAGCTCACTCCCAATTCAAGCTGGTACTTCACCCACGCCACGTTCTCCCCCGCCCCCACACCCCACACCATGCTCCCCCACACCATGCTCTCTCTCTCCGCACACCATACTCTCTCCCCGCACACCATGCTCTCTCCTCCCCACACCATGCTCCCCCACACCATGCTCTCTCTCTCCCCACACCATACTCTCTCGCCGCACACCATGCTCTCTCCTCCCCACACCATGCTCCCCCACACCATGCTCTCTCTCTCCGCACACCATACTCTCTCTCCCCACACCATGCTCTCTCTCCGCACACCATGCTCTCTCTCCCCACACCATGCTCTCTCTCCGCACACCATGCTCTCTCTCCCCACACCATACTCTCTCTCCCCACACCATGCTCTCTCCTCCCCACACCATGCTCCCCCACACCATGCTCTCTCTCTCCGCACACCATACTCTCTCTCCCCACACCATGCTCTCTCCCCCCCACACCATGCTCTCTCTCTCCGCACACCATGCTCTCTCTCTCCCCACACCATGCTCTCTCTCCCCACACCATGCTCTCTCTCTCCGCACACCATGCTCTCTCTCTCCCCACACCATGCTCTCTCTCCCCACACCATGCTCTCTCTCTCCGCACACCATGCTCTCTCTCCCCCACTCCATGCTCTCTCCTCCCCACACCATGCTCTCTCTCTCCGCACACCATGCTCTCTCTCTCCCCACACCATGCTCTCTCTCCCCACACCATGCTCTCTCTCTCCGCACACCATGCTCTCTCTCTCCCCACACCATGCTCTCTCTCCCCACACCATGCTCTCTCTCCCCACACCATGCTCTCTCTCTCCGCACACCATACTCTCCCCACACCATGCTCTCTCTCCGCACACCATGCTCTCTCTCCCCACACCATGCTCTCTCTCCCCCACACCATGCTCTCTCCCCCCCACACCATGCTCTCTCTCTCCGCACACCATGCTCTCTCTCTCCCCACACCATGCTCTCTCTCCCCACACCATGCTCTCTCTCTCCGCACACCATGCTCTCTCTCTCCCCACACCATGCTCTCTCTCCCCACACCATGCTCTCTCTCTCCGCACACCATGCTCTCTCTCCCCCACTCCATGCTCTCTCCTCCCCACACCATGCTCTCTCTCCCCACACCATGCTCTCTCTCCCCACACCATGCTCTCTCTCCCCCACACCATGCTCTCTCCCCCCCACACCATGCTCTCTCTCTCCGCACACCATGCTCTCTCTCTCCCCACACCATGCTTTCTCTCCCCACACCATGCTCTCTCTCTCCGCACACCATGCTCTCTCTCTCCCCACACCATGCTCTCTCTCCCCACACCATGCTCTCTCTCTCCGCACACCATGCTCTCTCTCCCCCACTCCATGCTCTCTCCTCCCCACACCATGCTCTCTCTCCCCACACCATGCTCTCTCTCCCCACACCATGCTCTCTCTCCCCCACACCATGCTCTCTCCTCCCCACACCATGCTCTCTCTCCGCACACCATGCTCTCTCTCTCCCCACACCATGCTCTCTCTCCCCCACACCATGCTCTCTCCTCCCCACACCATGCTCTCTCTCCCCACACCATGCTCTCTCCCCACACCATGCTCTCTCACCCCACACCATGCTCTCTCCTCCCCACACCATGCTCTCTCCTCCCCACACCATGCTCTCTCCTCCCCCACACCATGCTCTCTCCTCCCCACACCATGCTCTCTCTCCCCACACCATGCTCTCTCTCCCCACACCATGCTCTCTCTCCCCACACCATGCTCTCTCTCTCCCCACACCATGCTCTCTCTCCCCACACCATGCTCTCTCTCCCCACACCGTGCTCTCTCCCCACACCATGCTCTCTCCTCCCCACACCTTGCTCTCTCTCTCCCCACACCATGCTCTCTCCCCCCCACACCATGCTCTCTCTCTCCCCACACCATGCTCTCTCTCTCCCCACACCATGCTCTCTCCTCCGCCACACCATGCTCTCTCTCCCCACACCATGCTCTCTCCTCCCCCACACCATGCTCTCTCTCCCCACACCATGCTCTCTCCCCCCACACAATGCTCTCTCTCCCCACACCATGCTCTCTCTCCCCACACCATGCTCTCTCTCCCCACACCATGCTCTCTCTCGCCACACCATGCTCTCTCCCCACACCATGCTCTCTCCTCCCCACACCATGCTCTCTCTCCCCACACCATGCTCTCTCTCCCCACACCATGCTCTCTCCCCACACCATGCTCTCTCCTCCCCACACCATGCTCTCTCTCCCCACACCATGCTCTCTCCCCACACCATACTCTCTCCTCCCCACACCGTGCTCTCTCTCCCCACACCATACTCTCTCGTCCCCACACCGTGCTCTCTCTCCCCACACCACACTCTCTCTCCCCACACCATGCTCTCTCTCCCCACACCATGCTCTCTCTCCCCACACCATGCTCTCTCTCCCCACACCATGCTCTCTCCTCCCCACACCATGCTCTCTCTCCCCACACCATGCTCTCTCCCCCCACACCATGCTCTCTCTCCCCACACCATGCTCTCTCTCCCCACACCATGCTCTCTCCTCCCCACACCATGCTCTCTCTCTCCACACCATGCTCTCTCTCCCCACACCATGCTCTCTCCCCCCACACCACGCTCTCTCTCCCCACACCATGCTCTCTCTCCCCACACCATGCTCTCTCCTCCCCACACCATGCTCTCTCTCCCCACACCATGCTCTCTCCTCCCCACACCGTGCTCTCTCCTCCCCACACCATGCTCTCTCTCCCCACACCATGCTCTCTCCTCCCCACACGATGCTCTCTCCTCCCCACACCATGCTCTCTCCCCACACCATGCTCTCTCCTCCCCACACTATAGTTATCACTGTTATATCGTTACTCTATGGTTATCACTGTTCACACTGTTGTATCACTATACGAGGTCACCTCTTGTCACGCTGCTATACCTGGGCTGACCACTGCTGACTCCGCCCATGACTCCACCTACCTGCCCAGGTATAAAGGTAGTCGACTGGCTGGCATTCCTCCTTGTTGTATCCGATCACCCACGAGGGTGGGCTCTGTTATTTAGCCAATAAAAACCTATAGTTACTTTCTTAACTCGTCGCTTTTCATTGGATGAATTGATAGGTATATCAATTTTATTGGCTAAATTTTAAAATGTCGACACTTGAGCAGTCAAACGACCAGCCAAACGACCAGCCAAGCGACCAGCCAGACACCCAGCTACAACAGCCACAGCAGCTGGCCTGGCTGCGAGCCCTCAGACCACCGTACCTGGACCTAAACCCACAGGCAGCAAACTCAGCCCTCGACTTCGAACACTGGCTGAGCTGCTTCGAAGCCTACCTGGGAGAATCCGGCGTGCCTCAGAAATCCATGCTAAGAGTTCTGAACGCCCAAGTGAGCCCTAAAGTATTCGCACTCATCCGGGACCTTAAAACATACGAGGACGCCATCAACCGGCTGAAAAGACAGTACCAAACCCCGGTAAATTCCATGTATGCCAGACACCTCCTAAGATCCCGCCCGCAACAGCCAGGAGAGCCCGTGGAGGAATTTTTACGGGTGCTACAAGCACTCGGCAGAGACTGTAACTTTAAAGCGGTAACGGCGGCAGAAAATACTGAAGACAATGTCCGCGATGCCTTCGTGAAAGGCCTGCGGTCCGACTACTCACGGCAAAGACTACTGGAAGCAAGGGACCTCGACCTGGACAAAGCTGCAGCCCTCACTCTCTCTCTAGAGGTGGCCCATCGGGACCTCGAGGCATACTCAAGGTACTGTAACTCGCGACCCTGGGACTTGGGACCGACCCCGACCGCGATACCCCCCGCAGCAACCCCCCTGGGACCTACCTCAGCGTCGGCGTCCCGGACCCGATCGAGACCGCCACTCCCGGTACCGGCTCCGACATCGCACCCCCGCGATCGGGCCGCCGGCTGCTTCTTCTGCGGCCAGGCGAAACACCCGAGGTCGCGCTGCCCAGCCAGGAACTCTACCTGCTCAAACTGCATGAAGAAAGGCCACTTCGCTAAGGCCTGCAGAGGTGGATCATCAGAGGCCAGCAGTGCCTCATGCGAGCTGTGGGGGCGGCCATCTTCCTTCAAGGCAACAGAGGCCAGCATCCCCACATGTGAGTCATGGGGGCGGCCATCTTTGATACAGGCAACCGACACCAGCAGTGCCTCATGTGAGTTATGGGGGCAGCCATCTTCTCCGCCATTTTGTCCAACCTCGTGGGAGACGCCATTTTACCCACCACGCCCGACCGCCACCGTGCCTCTAGACCCGACTACCGCCTCAACCGCAGACTACAACAACTCGCTCAGCTATACACTAGCCTCCATCACACTGGACCAGGCCCACCCGCATCACCTGTCCAAGTCGATGATGGACATCAAAGTAAACGGCCACGCCACGACCTGCCTGTTCGACAGCGGAAGCACGTAGAGCTTCATCCACCCAGACACGGTGAGCCACTACTCCCTCCCTGTCCTGCCAACGCGCAACCGGATCTCGATGGCATCGAGGTCACACGCCACAGACATCAGCGGCTACTGTGTTGTGACCCTGTCGGTTAAGGGTACGGAGTATAAAAATTTTAAACTCCTCGTCCTGCCCCAGCTATGCGCTGCCGTCCTACTAGGCCTAGACTTCCAATCCCACCTCCAAAGCGTCACGCTAGCATATGGCGGACCCCTCCCCCCACTCACAGTCAACAACCAGCAGATTTTAAACCGCCCACCGCGTAACACCTGCGGCCTATCCACCCTCAAGGTCCCGCCACCTTCCCTGTTCGCTAACCTCACCCCCGACTGCAAACCCGTCGCTACCAAGAGCAGGCGGTACAGCGCCGGGGACAGAGCTTTCATTAGCTCTGAGGTGCAGCGTCTCCTGAAGGAGGGCATCATCGAGGGGAGCACCAGCCCCTGGTGTGCCCAGGTCGTGGTCGTTAAGAACGGCAATAAAAACCGCCTGGTCATCGACTACAGCCAGACCATAAACAGGTACACCCAGCTGGACGCATACCCTCTTCCCCGCATATCTGATATGGTCAATCAGATTGCGCAGTACCGGGTATTCTCCACCATCGACCTTAAGTCGGCCTATCACCAACTCCCTATCCGCCCTGAGGACCGCCAGTATACAGCCTTCGAGGCGAACGGCCGCCTCTACCACTTCCTTAGGGTTCCCTTCGGCGTCACCAACGGGGTTTCGGTCTTCCAAAGGGAGATGGACCGGATGGTTGACCAGAATGGGCTGCACGCCACGTTCCCCTATCTAGATAACGTCACCATCTGCGGCCGCGACTGGCAGGACCACGATGTTAATCTGGAGAGATTCCTCCGTACGGCCCAACGGCTGAACCTCACCTACAATAAGGATAAATGTGTGTTTAACACCTCGCGCCTTGCCATCCTCGGCTGTGTAGTAGAGAACGGAGTCATCGGCCCCGACCCCGAAAGAATGCGCCCCCTCATGGAGCTACCCCTCCCCCACTGTCCAAAGGCACTGAAGAGAACCCTGGGGCTCTTCGCCTACTATGCCCAATGGGTGCCCAATTATGCGGACAAAGCCAGACCCCTCATGAAGTCCACATCCTTCCCCCTTACGGAGGAAGCGTGCGCAGCCTTCTCCCTCATTAAGGGAGACATTGCCAAGGCCACAATGCACGCAGTGGATGAGTCCATCCCCTTCCAAGTCGAGAGCGATGCATCCGACTTCGCCCTAGCCGCCACCCTTAACCAGGAGGGGAGACCGGTGGCCTTCTTCTCAAGGACCCTACAGGGCCCTGAGATCCGACACTCGTCGGTCGAGAAGGAGGCCCAGGCGATTGTGGAGGCGGTACGACGCTGGAGGCACTACCTGGCAGGCAAACGATTTACCCTCCTTACCGACCAACGTTCGGTCGCTTTTATGTTTAATAACAAGCTGAGGGGCAAAATCAAGAATGACAAGATCTTGAGGTGGAGAATCGAGCTCTCCACCTATGATTATGATATCTTGTACCGGCCAGGTAAGCTGAACGAACCCCCCGATGCTCTGTCACGAATTACATGCGCCAGCGCGCAAAGTGATAGACTTCAGACCCTCCACAACGACCTCTGCCACCCCGGGGTCACCAGACTTTACCACTTCATTAAGGCCCGCAACCTGCCCTACTCCATCGAGGAGGTCAGGACCATGACCAGGAACTGCCAGACCTGTGCCGAGTGCAAACCGCACTTCTTTAGGCCGGACAGAGCAAGCCTGATCAAGGCCACCCGCCCCTTCGAGCGCCTGAGCATCGACTTTAAGGGGCTCCTCCCGTCCTCTGACCGTAATGTGTACTTCCTCAACATTGTTGATGAGTACTCCCGTTTCCCCTTTGCCTTCCCCTGCCCAGACATGACCAGTACCACGGTCATTAAATGCCTGAACGACCTCTTCGCCTTGTTCGGGTTCCCAAACTATATACATAGTGACCGGGGCTCCTCCTTCATGAGCGAGGGACTCCGTCAGTTCCTACTAGCGAGAGGTATTGCTGCAAGCAGGACCACCAGCTACAACCCCCGAGGGAACGGCCAGGTGGAAAGAGAGAACGCGACGGAATGGAAGGCCGTCCTCTTAGCCTTAAAATCTAAGGGCCTCCCAACCTCCCGCTGGCAGGAAGTCCTCCCGGCAGCGCTGCATTCCACCCAGTCACTACTTTGCACTGCCATCAACGCCACCCCCCATGAACGAATGTTTGCTTTCCCCAGGAAGTCGACTACGGGAACCACGCTACCAACCTGGCTGACCTCTCCGGGGCCCATCTTGCTGCGAAAGCACGTGAGGGCCCATAAAACGGACCCTCTGGTCGAGAGGGTGGACCTCCTGCATGCCAACCCCCAGTACGCCTATGTGGCATACCCAGATGGGCGGGAGGACACAGTCTCCTTACGAGACCTCGCATCCTCGGGCACTCCGGAGACACCACCTTCACCCCCCCCCACCACCCCCCCAATTCCAGCCCAGGTAGACGGCATGCCGGAACCCCACGAGCCTTCGCCGACCACGCAGACACCAGCATTAACACCGGATAATGCAACACCGCCGCTGCGACGATCAGAAAGGCTTACGAGGCCTCCGGACAGACTGACATACCAGAACTGGTAGTACACTTCACCCCGCCGGACTCAAATCTAAACAAGGGGTGAATGTGGTAAACCACTTTTATCGTTCACTATCGTTACACTATAGTTATCACTGTTATATCGTTACTCTATGGTTATCACTGTTCACACTGTTGTATCACTATACGAGGTCGCCTCTTGTCACGCTGCTATACCTGGGCTGACCACTGCTGACTCAGCCCATGACTCCACCTACCTGCCCAGGTATAAAGGTAGTCGACTGGCTGGCATTCCTCCTTGTTGTATCCGATCACCCACGAGGGTGGGCTCTGTTATTTAGCCAATAAAAACCTATAGTTACTTTCTTAACTCGTCGCTTTTCATTGGATGAATTGATAGGTATATCACCCACACCATGCTCTCTCTCCCCACACCATGCTCTCTCCTCCCCACACCATGCTCTCTCCCCACACCATGCTCTCTCTCCCCACACCATGCTCTCTCCTCCCCACACCATGCTCTCTCCCCACACCATGCTCTCTCCTCCCCACACCATGCTCTCTCCTCCCCACACCATGCTCTCTCCCCACACCATGCTCTCTCTCTCCCCACACCATGCTCTCTCCTCCCCACACCATGCTCTCTCCCCACACCATGCTCTCTCCTCCCCACACCATGCTCTCTCTCCCCACACCATGCTCTCCCCACACCATGCTCTCTCTCTCCCCACACCATGCTCTCTCCTCCTCACACCATGCTCTCTCCCCACACCATGCTCTCTCTCCCCACACCATGCTCTCTCTCCCCACACCATGCTCTCTCCTCCCCACACCATGTTCTCTCTCCCCACACCGTGCTCTCTCCTCCCCACACCATGCTCTCTCCTCCCCACACCATGCTCTCTCCCCACACCATGCTCTCTCCTCCCCACACCATGCTCTCTCCTCCCAACACCATGCTCTCTCCTCCCCACACCATGCTCTCTCCTCCCCACACCATGCTCTCTCTCCCCACACCATGCTCTCTCCTCCCCACACCATGCTCTCTCCTCCCCACACCATGCTCTCTCCTCCCCACACCATGCTCTCTCTCCCCACACCATGCTCTCTCCTCCCCACACCATGCTCTCTCCTCCCCACACCATGCTCTCTCCCCACACCATGCTCTCTCCTCCCCACACCATGCTCTCTCCTCCCCCACACCATGCTCTCTCCTCCCCCACACCATGCTCTCTCCCCACACCATGCTCTCTCCCCACACCATGCTCTCTCCTCCCCCACACCATGCTCTCTCCTCCCCCACACCATGCTCTCTCCCCACACCATGCTCTCTCCTCCCCCACACCATGCTCTCTCCTCCCCACACCATGCTCTCTCCTCCCCACACCATGCTCTCTCTCCCCACACCATGCCCTCTCCTCCCCCACACCATGCTCTCTCCTCCCCCACACCATGCTCTCTCCCCACACCATGCTCTCTCCTCCCCCACACCATGCTCTCTCCTCCCCCACACCATGCTCTCTCCTCCCCACACCATGCTCTCTCCTCCCCACACCATGCTCTCTCCCCCACACCATGCTCTCTCCTCCCCACACCATGCTCCCCCACACCATGCTCTCTCCTCCCCACACCATGCTCTCTCCTCCCCACACCATGCTCCCCCACACCATGCTCCCCCACACAATCAGAGTAGCTCTGTGCTGCTACTTTTCAATAATATTTATGCCTTTCCTAGTGGCTGTTTTTTTAAGTCGTACAACTTCTTCCTCGAAATAACAACAGAAAATGCTGGAAATACTCAGCAGGCCAGGCAACATCCGTGGAGAGAGAAACAGAGTTAATGTTTCAGGTCTGGGACCCTTCATCAGAACTGGAAAAAGCTGGAGATGTAATAGATATTAAGCAGGTGCAGAGACTCTCTCTGATCCTCAATATATGAATGCACAATCCACAAGGTCTGGGGCATGTTGCTGTAATATATGTGGGTAGAACAAATGAAGGACAGAGACATGTTGAGTTGCTAGTTAATGTGCTTGTTTACTAGGCCAAAGCAAACTGTGCATGCTCACACTAAACCATGTGATAAACCATGTGATAATACATTACACTGCTTTTCCCTTAAAAAAAGTATGTATTCCCCTCTCAAATACAACAGAACTATGGTCCCATTTTTCCCAGTATTACATGTACCACATAACAAAAACGCCTGGCTTTTTTTTTAATGCACTACAATTCCAGTTTAATAACAGTTATGCGGAGCGTTCCTGATCGCCTTACTGAAGGTTTTGGTGTTGAACCAATTTTCAGGCTGTTTTATTTTGGTTCCAAACTCAAAGAAATAGGTACCACCACTCTGTTTCCTCACTTGATACAAACTTGCTCACAAGACAATTCAGTACGATGGTTATGGAATGATTTCAATTCTCTGTCCATACACTGATCAGCCCATCCATTCAAGGTATTTTCATGCACTCTTTTCAGTACTGAGTACTTTTGAGTCTCATCCGCAATCTCAGTTGCATTCATGGGAAAGTCTTTGTCAACTGCACCTAGCGTGAAAATAGCACCTTCACTCCCAACACGAGTCCTCATGTGGCAACCTGGAAAAGGCATCTGCGATTGCGTTTTGCTTTGAAGTGTGATATTCAATTGTGTAGTCATATTGTGACAACACCGCCCAACGTTGTATTCTTGATCCGGCCATTGCAGGGATGGCAGATTTGGACCCCAATATTGCTAAGAGTGGTTTGTGATCAGTTATCAGGGTAAACTTTCTGCCAATCAGGAACTGTTGGAAGTTTTTGATTCCAAACACTATGGCGAGTGCTTCCTTTTCAACTTGCATGTAGTTTTTTTTGCTCTTTGTGAAGGTTTGCAATGCGAACGCGATTGGTTTCACGTGGCCATCATCCATTACATGACTTGTGACAGCTCCTGCACTATAGCTGGAAGCATCACATGCTAACTTAAGCTCACGCTCTGTGTTGTAGTGCACAAGTAGAGCATCGCTAGAGAGACTTCTCTTACAAGCGTTGTAAGCTTCCTGTTGCGCTTTTGTCCACTTCCACTGGACATCCTTCTTGAGGAGCTCATGCAATGGAGCTAACATGGTCGCTAACTCAGGTAAGAAACATGCATAGTACTGGACCATTCCAAGGAAGGATCTTAACTCAGACATGTTCTGTGGCTTTGGAGCATCAACCTTTTCCTTAACTGCACAAAGGCACATTTGCTCCTTTTCAATTTTACATTGTGGGCATTCAATCTTTAAAGCACTAAATCTAACACTTCTAGATTTTCTTCCTCACTGCTTGTTGCAATCAGCACATCATCTTGATTGCATAAGTAATTTGGAACTCCTTGCAAAATCTTATCCATCGTAGCCTGGAAGATTTTGGGGAGGACTTTACACCATAAGGCAGCTGGGTGTATGAGTACAGTCCCTTGTGTCTGTTGATGGTGAGATACTGTTGACTCTCTTTGTCAACATTCAGCTGAGCATAAGCATGTGACAGGTCAAGTTGGAGAAAACCTTTGACCCAGAGAGTGCTGCATACAAATCTTGTGATGTAGGTAACGGGTACTGCTCATTGTCAATTGCTTGGTTGATAGTAACTTTGTAGTCACCGCACAAGCGTACAGTTTTATCTGCTTTGGGGACTACCACAATCAGGGTAGCCCATTCACTTTTATCAGTTTTTACCAGGATTCCGTTCTCTCTCAGCTTCGCTAGCTCTTCCTTCACCTGACTTTTCAATGCATAGGGGACCGGCCTTGCCTTACAATAGACAGGCTTCAGGTTGGACTTGATGCAGATATGTGCGTCATGCCCAGTGATGTCTTCATAACTGTCTGTGAACATGCTTTCATACTTCTTTAGCATTGTGTCGAGTCGTTTCTTTGAAGCATCTACACTGAAGGTGTTTTTCCAGTCTAGTTTTAACTTTCTCAACCAGCCTTTGCCCATGAGGGTTGGCCTGTTATTGTAGCTCACTACAATAATAGGCAGCTTTACTGTACATTCCATTTGTCCACATGTCTCTAGGATTTCTCCGGAGTAGGTTTATAACTCTACAGTACTCTTTGTAAGTGGTATTTGATTAAACTTACTCTCATATGTGTCTTTACTCATGATAGAGCAGTCCGCTGCCGTGTCGATATACGTATCAATATATTGCTCGTTGATCAAAAGTTTTGTACGGAAGTCTTTCTCATGACTGCTAGTGTTGCTGCTGGTGGCATAGATACTATAGAGTCTAGTTCTTCAACATTAGGTGTGTTCACTTCAATATTGGGCCAGAAATTCCAGGCCAGAAGCGTGAGTACGGTTGGGTTACTCACGCATCTGGCCGCTGGAAATGCCGGCGTTCAGCAGGAACAGCGCATGCGGGGAACGCCGGCATTTCCAGACCCGAGGTCTATTCACAGCGCGTGCGACTGCACAGGCAGCGCTTGCGCAGTGAACTTTGTAGATTTCACTGATGGATTCAGTGAGGGTAAGTCCCTAGAACTTACACGTGAAAAAAGCAAGTGTAAAGTTGTTCATTGGCTGGGGAAGGAGATATATTTTATGGAGGAGCTTATGAAATGCAATATTTAGGTTTGGGAAAGGGAGGGAAGTTATTTTAAGAAATTTTAAGTAAGTTTTAAACTTTAATTTTTTTTTTTTTTAAACGGGTTTTCAGAACGGTAGGTAGAAGGAGCAATTGTGGCTGTGTGAATGGAATGTGAGAATGAGTTATGTATGTATGTCCACATATATTCCTTTACGTATATGTATGTATGTTTTATATTCCTTTACTAATGTGTATGAATGTATATTTTTAATTATGATTTTCCAATAAGTTACTTTCTCTGAAAGTCATAATTAAATAATACATTCATACACATAAGTAAAGGAATATATACATAACACGCAAAGGAATATATACAGACATACATACTTTCAGAAGCTCCACGATAAGAAATATCTTCCTCCGCAGCCTCTGGAGCAACTGTACCCATGCTTTTTTCATGTGTAAGTTGTAATGACTGGACCTCACTGAAAGCATTAATGAAAGCGACGAATTATACTGCGCACGCGCTGCCTGTGCAGTCGCACGCGTTCTGCCTCTGAACCCCTTCGTTCAGAGGACAGGAAATGCCGGTTTTCCCCACATTCACTGTGCATGCTGAAAACTGGCATTTCATCCGGCCAGATGCGTAAGTACCCCGACCATACTAGCGCATTTGGAAGGGAATTACTGGGCCAACATTTTACATGTCAATAAAATAAAAAATTTAACAATTGCACGACTTGCCCCCTCGCATCTGCGACTGAGGGTCCAAGGAGGTGCATTGCGCAAGAGGTCATCATCGTACATATCCTCACACTGTTCACTTTGGGGAACTGTATGAAGTGGTGGAAGGATTTATGGCCGTGATTAACGCTCATTCCGTGACCGTAACCATCTTTGAACCAGCCATTAGGGTGGTTAGTCCTATGGCGGGAGGGTTTTACGGGCTCCCACAACCCATCTGAGGGGGGGGGGGCCACCAACACCCACGGACGCAAGTATCCCGCTGGATGTCCACCCAGAATTTAAAGTTGGAGCTCCGACTCCACTTGCCGGGACTGTCTGGAGTGGGGTTCAAAACCCTACTCCTTCTGGCCCAGCGGCGGGGATGCTTACTGCTACGCAAAAGGCCCACTCCGCACAAAAGGTGACACCCATACGTTTCCTGCGCCTTTTCCCTCCCCGTGACTGGAGCCCTATGCTGCCATTTCACGTTGCTAATTGGATTGGGCCTTTGTCATAGCGGTAGGATCCCCGCCGCTGGGCCAGATCGGGGTAGGGTTTCGAACCCCACTCCAGACAGTCCCGGCAAGTGGAGTCGGAGCTCCGGCTCTAAATTCTGGGTTGACATCCAGTGGGATATTTGCGTCCGTGGGTGTGGGTGGCCCCCCCTCCTTGTATAGCTTGTGGGAGCCCGTAAAACCCTCCCGCCATAGGACTAACCGCCCTAATGGCTGGTTCAAATATGGTTACGGTCACGGAATGAGCGTTAATCATGGCCATAAATCCTTCCACCACTTCATACAGTTCCCCAAAGGGAACAGTGTGAAGACACGTATGACGACGACATTGCTAAATAAATAAATGGAATTAAAAAAATTCTTTTAGGGCTTTTAAAAGTCTTTAAATTGCTTTAATTCTCTTTAAAACTACTTCAGATTACTCAAAATAATGTAAACATTTAAAAAAGTTTATAAAAGTTACCAAAATCTTCAAAAAACTTCCAAAAACCTATTTAAACTGCTGCTTTGCATGTAAAAATCCTTAGCAGCTTGACAGAAACATTGGGGGCGTGTCCAGTGAAACTGAGACCTCAAGGGGCGTGTCTCACTTACACTGCACGCCCCTGGCTTTGCGCTGGCTGCACTCCTGGGCGGCGTGACGTCATACGCTGCCCGGGAATGTGCTTTCTATTTCTGCAAGTTCAGGCGTCCCAGAAGCTGATCGGCACGAGCGCGGGGTAAGTGCAAATACAGGGCTTGCACGCGCTGCAAGCCCCGTTCTGGAATTTCTGGGCCATTGTGAATTCCTCCCTTTTGTTCTCGCTGCTTTGCATTGCTGCTAGAATGGTTCTTACTTCCTGCTTTCGATCTAGCTCTGCAAACTGTTGAAATATGGCCTTGCTTCTGACAGTGAAAACACTTCGCATTTCTGTAATGGCAGGACTGTGGTGAGTGATTTCCATTGCAGCGATAACAATTCACTGAACTGCTCTCACCAACATGCTTTTGACTTGGTCTCACAGCTTTAGGTTTGGTGGTGGCTTTGAGACTGTAGACCTCAGCTGCACTAGTCACTTGAGTTGGATGGAGCTCCCTAGCATTCTTAGACGCCATCTCCATAGATAGAGCAATTTTGCATGCTATGTCAAACGTTAGGTTCAGAGTGTTCAGTAACTTGGACTGTGTGCGCTCATCCACCAGTCCACACACAAACTTACCTCGTAACGCACGATCTAACAATGTGCTGAAGTTACAATGCAAAGATAGGTTCTTAAGAGCTACAATGTACTCACTGATGGTTTCACTTTGATTTTGGTTTCTGGTACCAAACTTATAGCTCTCCGCTATTTTTAAAGGCTTTGGGTCGAAATGGTCCTCGAGTTTCTTGACAAAATGTCTTCAAACAACGCATCCTTCACTTTCCCTGGTGCGAGTAGGTTTGTCAATGTTCCGTAGACATCTGGCCTGATCTCTGTTAGAAAAATTGCTTTTTTACGTTCAAGAATTACTTTATTTTGAGCTTGAACATTCTCATCTGCACCTTCGGTCTCAATAATTTTATTGGCCTTAAAAAACATCTCCATCCGCTCAATGTAAGAACTAAATGGTTTGCGAGCTTGGTCATACATGCCGAGGCTTCCAATGAATCCCGTAGGCATGGCCATGATTGTCCTGATTCCATCAAACAGTGACTCAGCACGCTACCTGGGTACCTGTGAGAATCAACACCGCTGTTGCTGTGTATACATACACACAAAGGCGAAGCGCAGACGATTCTGCATGAGCATTAACAGTAAAACATTGCAAAAATTCAGTTTAGGAGTCACAAATTCACCTTAAACTTTTCCACTCGAAGGTTGAACACTGTGTCCTTCCATGATCCCAGAAATGGCTTTGGGATCCCATTCTCGTCGCCAAAATGTAATATATGTGGGTAGAACAAGTGAAGGGCAGAGACAGGATGAGTTGCTAGTCAATGTGCTTGTTTACTAGGCCAGAGCAAACTGATAATGCTCATACTAAACCATATGATAAACCATGTGATAATACATTACAGTTGCCATGTGCCTTGTCTCCGGACCATGCTTGTGGGCCACTCTACCTGCCAAAAGAAGTCACCGTTTCTCTCTTACAGGTTCATTAAGGACCTACAAAGCTCAGGAAATGAACTAGGTTTTACAAAACTGGCGCTGAATTACTGCATAACAACATCCTGAGATGCTTTGCAGGGAGAGAAAGAAAAAACTGATAAAGGGAATAAGGAATGGATGTCAAGCCAAGCTGAGAGGGTTATGGGAGGAGACTGAAAGCCTGATCAAAAACATAGATTTTGAAAAGGTTTTTAAAGGTGGAGAGAGAAGAGTTGGGCGGGGGTGGAGGGTGGGAGTTCCAAAGTAAAGCACAGAAACAATTGGCACTGCACACATTTTAACATTTACACAGGTTAAGAATTGCTAAAGTATTGTTACAGGTGCTTAGTGATTGGCGAGCCTTCTGTTGATCCCACCAATATAATCATGCTGCACTGAATCACCTAATGGCAAAATCATGCGCAGGCACTCCTCATTTTGTTCCTGGGTTGTCCCAATTCATAGAATCCTTGAATAGTACAACACAGAAGGAGCCCATTCAGCTCATTGTGCCTGTGCCAGCTCTTTGGTAGAGCTATGCGATTCCCAACCAACGGGAGATTGGTTGAAAATGGCCGTTTATGCATCATCTCCAGAGCTTCAGTGATCTCCTGCCGAGGTTACGGCAACAACCGGACAACACCCAGAGACATTCAAAGCCAAGCTCTTTATCAAAAAACAAGGGAAATGTCGCCATGTATTCTATATTAGCTGCTACAATAGAAAATCTTGTATTGTCTTCATGTTTTGTGTAGGGCTGTTTTAAGTTAAAAAAAAGGGAAATGTCTGAAATGCCTACAAAGAACTTCTGTTTAATTGCCATTTTTTAAGAACAGCTTATGTCAGAAAGCAGGATACTGACATGTTGTGCAACTTGTGCAGTGTTATCTGCAGAATTCAAAATGTTGTTAGTTTCAAAGATCCTTTGGCTCATGATCAGAGTCATCTAGTGCTATGCAGGCCATTCTTGTAAATGGCATTACAAGAATGTACTTTCCAGAACAGCAGGTCAAATGTAGAACTGCCAAACTGAAGCAATGGTGTTATGGGGCTGGAGGGTGGGGTGTGGGGGATACTACCTTTCAGCTGCGGTGAACAAGGAAATCTTATTGGAACAAAAACCACAATGATAATGGTGCAAAATAATTTTGGAAAAGATTAATTGAGCTTGTGTTCAGGAGTTTGCTAGTTCATGTCCATGATCATAGATGCCACTTCATCCAGCTGTGTTAATGATCCTTCTGTTATGTGTGTTAAGCGGTCAACCTCCTTTCTCCTCTGGTCCACAACAACACGTTTCGAGTAAGCACGAGACTTCATAGTGGAGTATACGGAACAGACTTTATTGATACACAGTAAAGGTGATCAGTTTTAACTGCATACAGAGAGTGACTTTTTCGATTTCTGTATCTTTTGAACCTTCGGACAAACTGTTGAAAACCATGCTCCTTTATATATGAATATTTTGATTACATCAAAGGCAAATGTCATAGCTAAGCCTGTATGACATATCTATTTCCCAAATCCTTTGAAAACAGACTACCCATGTAAACAGTTTGCAATTGTTTACCTCACTTCCCCTACACGAGACTTCCTAACGTAACATTTGCTAGCATCTTTGAAGTAAAAGCTATACCAACTGCTATCTGTAGCTAATAGATCTCTACCCATGTTTATTACCCTAAAACTAAGGTTTACATTTTATTACCCTAAAACTAAACAGTAACCACTCATGGGTGATATCATTACTAACACTTATTCCCTTACACAAGCACTTTACATCTCAGAAAACAAGCAATGCATTTTTTTTACCACACTTCAAATTCATCCTGTTTATATCTTGGAAAGCCTGGAAGCCTGTTAATCCAAGATACAAAGAAGTTTGAATGGTAACCCTTAACTCCCCAAGATGTCCAACATACATCTCTCCAGGATGTCCAACAATGTGCTAGAATGCTTAATATTATAAAATCAATGTTATGACATGAAAGTGACTATGTTAAAACAATCTGTAGTGAGTCTGACACTATTTTAACATTTCTTCCTGAAGTGCAATATAGGTCAACTTTTATTATATCGTAATAATAAATTTAATGGGGTTAAATGACAAATCCATAAATCCAGTCCCATCCTTGAACATCACAACACATCAAAGTTCTTTGGCCCTACATGACTATGCAAGTCTTAATCAAATGACTGAATCAATCAGCATGAAATAAATGCACCCTTCCCTGTATGACACTAACTTCTATGAATAACATAACACAACATAAGTGTACATTCTCCTTTAATACAATAAAGTTCAAAGTGAACACAGCAATGTAATGTCCTCTTTGCTCACACCGTGCTTCCTCTAAGTGGCTATACATGTCTTTCTTGCTCCTATTCTAGTGCTTCTCCTAGGTACAGCTAGAGGTCCAGTATCATAGGAGGTGGTTGGCTGCTCCTGTGGTACTCAAGGGTCAAGGGGCTCAGATAGCAGCTGGTCCTGGGAGGGGGCCGATGCTGGCTGCATCTCTGGAGCATCTTCCTGGGCAGCCTAGTGTTGCCTCCTACATGCCACTGATGTAGTGCTCTGATTGGTTGTAAAGCGCTTTAGGAAGTCATGAGGTCATGGAAGGCGCGATATAAATGCAAGACTTTCTTTCTTTCACATTTGATAGTCAGTCTGTGCCGAGTTATCTGATCTCAGCCAAGGTGGTGAAATTTGCTTAAATTCATGTCCAAAATATTTTTACAAAATTGAATCTGAATAAGACTCATAATAAAGTAGCATTTTCATGAATTTTAAACTTCACAATCAGCAGGTAAATCATTGTGAGATATGAAGGCCATGGAAGCTATCATAGTCTTCCAGCCTCCTATTGATACCATTATTATACAGTGTTGTGGTCACAGTACTAGGTGACAGGACTCCCTCATACTATGTACTGGTGTAATTGCCATTCATGATAGAAAATGATAGTGACTTCAGCTCCCCACAAATAGAGTTAAACCATAGGCTGGTGGGTTACAAGTAACAAAATATTAACTGCTGCTTTGAATTTATAGACATAGGCTTTGTAACGGAATCAGTGCTGTAGCTCTTACTGCACTATTAGTCTGAACACTGTGGCCTGAAATTTCGATGGATTGTTAGGGTGTAAACTTGGTGGATCTATTGGGGGGGGGGGGGGGGGAGGGTTGGAATTTGGTGAGAAGAGAGGATCCACCAGTTTTATGTCCCATTTAAGTTGCACCTGTGCTGGCAAATGATGGGTTTAGGTCAAGATGATGTCCGTTATTCCTGCTCTAGGATGCACCAATCTAAGATGTACCACAATAACAAGGGCAATTTAGAACAGCAGCTAAAGATAACTCATGCTGGATTCTTAAAGGTGAATTGCTGTGTTTCATTGTGGTGTTTTAATCAATCATTACATTGGTGTTTTTTCGGAAAATTTCTTGCACTTTACTTTTGAGGCTTTGAGCTTCATTAAGACGTCTCCTTCGAGACTGTTTCTTGTTTGTGGAGGTGAAGATTGCAAAATATTTTTCTGCCATGGTAATTCCCCTCTTTATCATTTACTTGTTGGAGAAAGAGGTGGAATAGCAGGCAACCAGGAAGCCAAACTCATAGACATATGGCTGTGATTCTCTGCAAGCATTTGTCTTTTCATGGCAGGACTCCTGAGCTTGAATGCTCAACACATTCAGATTCAGACTTAAGCTTCCACTCAGGTACATCACCCCCTGGCTTCCTTGTGAGTTGTGAATCGCCGTGTTCAATTCTTTATCTAGACTATCTATATCACCCTGAGTTAACCTACCTGGGCTGGTGAGTACAAGTGATCGGGTTCATGATATAGTGGGCTAATCTTGTTGGCAGTGCCAGATGTTGAAGGTTCTGACATTGGTTCCTTCTCTCTCTCTACAGCATTTATCTTGCTTCCAGCTTAAGAACATAAGAACATAAGAAATAGGAGCAGGAGTCGGCCATTCAGCCCCTCAAGCCTGCTCCGCCATTCAATAAGATCATGGCTGATCTGATCTTGGCCTCAACTCCACTTTTCTGCCCGCTCCCCATAACCCTTGATTCCCCTGTTTTTCAAAAATCTGTCTATCTCCGCCTTGAATATATTCGATGACTCAGCCTCCACAGCTCTCTGGGGTGGAGAATTATAAAGATTTACGACCCTCTGAGAGAAGAAATTCCTCCTCAACTCCGTTTTAAATGGCCGACCCCTTATTCTGAAACTATGCCCCCTAGTTCTAGATTCCCCCACGGGGGAAACATCCTCCCTGTATCTACCCTGTCAAGCCCCAGCAGAACCTTATATGTTTCAATAAGATCACCTCTCATTCTTCTAAACTCCAATAAGTATAGGCTCAACCTCATAAGACAACCCCTTCAACTCAGGAATCAACCTAGTGAACCTTCTCTGAACTGCCTCCAATGCAAGTATATCCTTCCTTAAATAACGAGACCAAAACTGTATACAGTACTCCAGGTGTGGTCTCACCAACGCCCTGTACAGTTGTAGCAAGACTTCCCTACTTTTATACTCCAACTCCCTTGCAATAAAGGCCAATATTCCATTTGCCTTTCTAATTACTTGCTGTACCTGCATGCTAACTTTTTGTGTTTCATGTACGAGGACACCCAGATCCCTCTGTACTGCAGCATTCTCTAGTCTCTCTCCATTTAAATAATATTTTGCTTTTTTATTCTTCCTACCAAAGTGGATAACCTCACATTTTTGCACATTATACTCCATCTGCCAAATTTTTGCCCACTCACTTAACCTATCTATATCCCTTTGCAGACTCTTTGCGTACTCCTCGCAACTTACGTTCCCACCTATTCAGCAAATTTGGCTACAGTACACTTGCTCCCTTCATCCAAGTCATTAATATAGATTGTAAATAGTTGAGGCCCCAGCACTGATCCCTGTGGCACCCCACTAGTTACAGTTTGCTAACCTGAAAATGACCCATTTATTCCGACTCTCTGTGAGCTCTTATCTTGTGCAGTAACCTTTTATGTGGCACCTTATCGAATGCCTTCTGGAAATCCAAATGCATAACATTTACTGGTTCCCCTTTATCCACCCTGCTCGTTACATCCTCAAAGAACTCTAGTAAATTTGTCAAACACCATTTCCCTTTCATAAAACCATGTTGACTCTGCTTGATTATATTATGATTTTCCAAAGGTCCTGCTATTACTTCATTAATAATGGATTCCAGCATTTTCCCAATGACAGATGTTAGGCTAACTGGCCTATAGTTTCCTGTTTTCTGTCTCCCTCCTTTCTTGAATAGGTGAGTTACATTTGCAGTTTTCCAATCCGCTGGGACCTCTCCAGAATCCAGGGAACTTTGGTAGATTACAACCAACGCATCCACTATCTCTGCAGCCACTTCTTTTAAAACCCTAGGATGCAGACCATCAGGTCCAGGGGACTTGTCAGCCTTTAGTCCCATTAGTTTGCCTAGTACCTTTTCTCTAGTGATAGTCATTGTTTTAAGTTCCTCCCTCCCTATAGCCCCCTGATTATCAATTATTATTGGGATGCTTTTAGTCTCTTCTACCGTGAAGACCGATACAAAATATTTGTTCAAAGTCTCTGCCATTTCCCTGTTTCCCATTATTAATTCCCCAGTCTCATCCTCTAAGGGACCAACGTTTACTTTAGCTACTCTCTTCCTTTTTATATACCTGTAGAAGCTCTTACTGCCTGTTTTTATATTTTTTGCTAGTTTACTCTCATAATCTATCTTCTCCCTCTTTATTATTTTTTTGTCATCCTTTGCTGGTTTCTAAAAATTTCCCAATCCCCTGGCCTACCACTAATCTTCACAACATTGTATGCCTTTTCTTTCAATTTAATACCATTCTTAACTTCCTTAGTTAGCCATGGATGGTTCCTCCTTCTCGTAGAGTCTTTCTTTCTCACTGGAATAAACCTTTGCTAAGAGTTATGAAATATGTCCTTAAATGTCTGCCACTGCTTATCTACCGTCTTACCCTTTAATCTATCTTCCCAGTCCACTTTAGCCAACTCTGTCTTCATACCTTTGTAATTGCCTTTCTTTAAGTTTAGGACACTAGTTTTCAGACACCCTCAAACTGAATTTGAAATTCAATCACGCTATGATCACTCATCCCTAGAGGATCCTTTACAATGAGATCATTAATGAATCCTGTCTCATTATACATTACCAGATCTAAAATAACCTGTTCCCTGGTTGGTTCCACAACGTATTGTTCTGAGAAACCATCCCGAATACATTCTATGAACTCGTCCTCAAGGCTACCCTTGCCAATTTGATTTGTCCAATCTATATGAAGATTAAAATTGCCCATGATTATTGCAGTACCTTTCTTACAAGCCCCCATTATTTCTTGATTTATACTCTGTCCTACAGTGTAGCTACTGTTAGGAGGCCTATAGACTACTCCCACCAGTGACTTCTTTCCCATACTATTACTTATCTCCACCAAAACTGATTCTACATCTTGATCTTCTGAGCCAATATCATTTCTCACCACTGCACTGATCTCTTTTATTAACAGAGCTACCCCACCTCCTTTTCCTTTCTGCCGATCCTTCCGAAATGTCAAATACCCTTGAATATTCAGTTCCCAGCCTTGGTCATCTTGCAACCATGCCTCTGTAATGGCAATCAGATCATAACCATTTATTTCTATTTGTGCCATCAACTCATCTATCTTGTTATGAATGCTGCGTGCATTCAGATAAAGAGCCTTTAATTTTTGTCTTTTTACCATTTTTCTCTACTCTGACTCTATTTGCTGGTGCACTCTTATGCTTGTATGCTCTGTCTCTTCCTGTCACACTCTGGTTCTCATTACCCCTATCGCTACCCTACAGTATTGCCTTCTCCTTTCTCTTTGACTTTCTAAATTCCCCTTCACCTGAACCCTCTGAGCTTCTGTGGAGATAAGCAGAATGAGAAATGTAATGAGCTTTCTGCTGTTCACATTTTCCTTCCTATTAAGCTCATGAAAGGGTCTCCTTAGAGTGCGAGCCTCAGAAAATAGAAACCATCTTGATGTTTGACCAGTAGCACTTAGTCAGCACATACCAGCTATAGGTGCAAGGCCTTCCAAATCTCCATCCCCTACAGCATTAGCTGAGTGAGTTCCCAGGACTTCCATTGCCTCCTCCTCCTGAAGTCTACCCTCAGGAATTTTGTGCAGTCGTTTCCTGCATGACAAAAGACTTCTTGGTATTGCTAGTCAGACTGTTTAATTTTGACATCTATTTGAGAATCTCACCACTTCTCTCACAGAATTCTCACAGAAATAGTGAGGCTTCAACAGGCATACATGCATTGCAGGGTGCTGTATCCATCTAAGTTATGCAGGTGTCACTACAGATCATTCAGTGCACATGGTGTTACCTTTAGATTTGTGAATGCATTTTTCAGGTAAATTTTAGGTCTACTGTCTAAAATTCGCAAAATATACATTGACAGCAGCTTGTACCTTTGCTGATCTTGTGCAGTCATTAAACCTCATCCTATATTGGAAAGGGGTCCTGGGAGATAGGGAGTTGTCACTCACTGCCTGTGCCACTTCCTGGCTGCTGCATTGGCAGGCCTCTTACCACCCACGCCCACTATTCCATCTCCACCCCTCCCCCACCAGTGCCTATTTTGCAGCTCTCTTCATAAGAACATAAGAATTAGGAGCAGGAGTAGGCCATACAGCCCCTCAAGCCTACTCCGCCATTCATGGCTGATCTTTGACCACATCGCCACTTTCCCGCCTAAGCTCCATATCCCTTGATTCCCCTAGAGTCCAAAAATCTATCTATCTCAGCCTTGAATATACTCAACAATTCAGCATCCACAGCCTTTTGGGATGGAGAATTCCAAAGATTCACAACCCTCTGAGTGAAGAAAGTCCTCCTCATCTCAGTCTTAAATGGCCGACCCCTTATCCTGAGACTATGCCCCCTATTTCTAGACACTCCAGCCAGGTGAAACAACCTCTCAGCATCTACCCTGTCAATCCCCCTCAGAATCTTATATGTTTCAGTGAGATCACCTCTCATTCTTCTAAACTCCAGAGAGTATAGGCCCAATCTACTCAATTTCTCCTCATAGGACAACACTCTCATCCCAGGAATCAATCTAGTGAACCTTCGTTGCACCGCCTCTATGGCTAGAATGTCCTTCTTCAGATAAGGAGACCAAAACTGTGCACAGTACTCCAGGTATAGTCTCACCAAAGCCCTGTACAATTGTAGTAAGACTTCCTTACTCTTGTAATCCAATCCCCTTGCAACAAAGGCCAACATGCCATTTGCCCTCTTAACTGCTTGCTGTAACTGCATCCTAACTCTGTGTTTCCTGTACGAGGACACCTAACTCTCTCTGAACACCAACATTTAATAGTTTCTCACCCTTTGAAAAATATTGTTTTTCTATTCTTCCTACCAAAGTGAATAACCTCACATTTCCTCACGTTATACTCCATCTGCCAGCTTATTGCCCACTCACTTAACCTGTCTATGTCCCTTTGCAGGCTCTTTATGTCCTCCTCACAGCTTACTTTCCCACCTAGCTTTGTATCATCAGCAAACTTGGATACATTACACTCGGTCCCTTCATCTAAGTCATTAATATAAATTGTAAATAACTGAGGCCCAAGCACTGATCCTTGTGGCACCCGACTAGTTACAGCCTGCCAACCAAAAAATGACCCATTTATCCCTACTCTCTGTTTTCTGTCCATTACCTAATCCTCTATCCACGTTAATATATTACCCCCAACCCATGAGCACTTATCTTGCGTAACAATCTTTTATGTGGCACCTTACTGAATGCCTTTTGGAAATCCAAATATACCACATCCACTGGTTCCCCTTTATCTACCCTACTAGTTACATCCTCAAAAAACTCTAATAAATTTGTTAAACATGATTTCCCTTTCATAAAACCATGTTGACTCTGCCTAATCATATTATGATTTTCTAAATGCCCTGTTACCACTTCCTTAATAATGGATTCCAGCATTTTCCAGACAACTGATGTCAGGTGAACTGGCCTGTAGTTCCATATTTTCTCTCTCCTTCCTTTCTTGAATAGTGGGGTTGTATTTGCTACCTTCCAATCTGCTGGGGCCTTTCAGGAATCTAGGGAATTTTGGAAGATCACAACCAATGCATCCACTAGCTTTGGAGGCACCTTTTTAGAATCCTAGGATGTAGGCCATCAGATCCAGGGGATTTGTCGGCTTTTAGTCCCATTAGTACTGGTTCTCTACTAATATTAATTACTTTAGGTTCCTCACTCTCAACTTGGTTCCCCACTATTTTTGGTATGCTTTTTGTGTCTTCTTTTGTGAAGGCAGATACAAAACATTTGTTTAAAATCTCTGACATTTTCTTATTCCCCATTAGAATTTCTTCTGACTCAGCCTCTAAGGGACCAATGCTTAGTTTTGCTACTCTCTTCCTTTTTACATACTTGTAGAATCTCGTACGATCTGTTTTTATATTTCTTGCTAGTTTACTCTTTCTATTTTCTCCTTTTACTAAATTAAATTTTTGGGTCATCCTATACTGATTTCTAAAGCTCTCCCAATTCTCAGGCTTACTACTATTCTTCACAGCCTCTTTTTTAATCTACTACTGTCCTTAACGTCTTTAGTTAGCCATGATGGATCACTTTTCACATGGTTTTTATTTCTCAAAGGAATGTATATTCGTTGAGAAATTTGGAATATTTCTTTAAATGTTTGCCACTGCTTATCTACCATCATACCTTTTAATCTAATCTCCCAATGTACCTTAGCCAACATACCGCTCATACCTCTGTAATTAGCATTATTTAAGTTTAAGACTCTAGTTTCATACTTAAGTATTTCACTCTCAAACCCAATGTGAAATTCTATCATATTATGATCATTCTTCCCCAGATGATCATTTACTTTGAGATTACTAATTAACCCTATCTCATTACACAATACAAGATCTAAAACAGCCTGTTCCCTGATTGGTTCCACAATGTATTTTTCTAAGAAACTGTCTCAAATGCATTCCATTAACTTGTCCTCCAGACTACCTGTGCCAATTTGATATGCCCAGTCTTTCTGAAGATTAAAGTTCCCCACAATTATTGCATTACCTTTGTTACAAGCTCCTATTATTTGTTGATCAATACTCTGTCCAATGGTATAGCTACTGTTGGGGGGGCCTATAAACTACTCCCACCAGTGTTTTGTGCCCCTTGTTATTTCTTACTTCCACCCATACTAATTCTGCTTCCTGATCTTCTGAGTCAAGATAAGTTTTCACTACTGCCCTTATGTCATCCTTTATTATCAGGGCTACCCCCATTCTTTTCCATTCTGCCTGTCTTTTTGAAATGTCAAGTACCCTGGAATATTTAGTTCCCATCTTTGGTCACCTTGCAACCTGTAATGGGTATTAGATCAAACCCATTTATCTCTATTTGTGCCACTAATTTATCTATCTTGTTATGAATGCTTTGTGCATTCAGATAAAGAGTCTTTCATTTTAACTTTTCACTATTATTCCCTGCTTTCACCTTATTCGCTGATGCACTACTACCGTTAAACTCTCTGTCCCTTCCTGTCACACTCTGCTCATCTTTACCCAAATCGCTACACTGCTCCATTGCCATGACTTTTCTCTTGATTTCTAAATTCCCCCATACCTGACCCCCCCCCCATTTTTAGTTTAAAGCCCTATCTACAGCCCTAGTTATTCAATTCACCAGGAGACTGGTGCCTGCCTGGTTTAAGTGGAGCCCATCCCAACTGAATAGCTCCCTCTTTCCCCAGTACTGGTTCCTGTGCCCCATGAATCGAAACCCCTTCCTCCCACATCACTCTTTGAGCCAGGCATTTAACTCTCTGATCAGCTTGTTCCTATGCCAATTTTTGCATGGCTCAGGTAACAATCCAGAGATGAATACCTTTGAGGTTCTACATTTTAATTTGGACCCTAGCTCTTCAAACTCTCTCAGAAGAACCTCATTCCTAGCTCTACCTAGGTCATTGGTTTCTACATGAACCACAGCAACTGGATCCTTGGCCCTCCCACTCCAAATTCTTCTCCAGAGATATCCTTAACCCTGGCACCAGGCAGACAACAGAGCCTTCGGAACTCCCGGCCGCAGCTGCAGAGAACAGTATCTATCCCCGATTATACTGTCCCCTACCACAACATTCCTTTTTACTCCCCCCACTTGAATGGCCTCATGTACTATAGGTGCCATGATCAGTTTGCTCATCCACCCTGCAGACTCTGCCCTCATCCAGGCAGCAAGAACCTCATACCTGTTGGATAAGGGCAAAGGCCAAAGCTCCTCCAGCACTGCACCTGGGGTCCTGTCAACTGCATGAGTCGCAGCCACACCCTCCTGTCCTGTCTCGAGAAGCTTGAGGACCTCTTCTTGATGTTTTCAAATTGCTGCTTATTGGTTCTGCTTGAAGAGCAGAACAGGTTTAATTCCTGCAGCATGCTGTGCCATTAAGCACAACTCTATCCCCCTCTACCCTACGTGTTTTCTGGGCTTCCCAGCCCAACTACCCGATTGCTGGCTGGATTCACGCCTTTCTATTGAGATGACCCTGCCATTTGGGGCCATAGAGATGGTGGAATTCCTACTCTGACACACAGCGGATTGCGGGAATCGGAGTTTCTGGGACTATGTCTTTTAAGTAGAATTTTAAAATGGGAAATATTTGGTATTAAACCAGTAATTGTCTTATAGGCCCAGATTTTATTTTCTGCGGCAGGCTCTATGTGGCTTCTTGCTTCTAATTTTGGCTTTTTACGTGACCATTTCCCTCCTTAAAATACATCTGGCTTTAAAGAAGTTGTTTAGTTATTGGCACAAGAACGTATGACACTCCCCATCTGTTGATGAAATTAATTTCTATTTCAGTATTTCTTTGTAATAAATTCTGGACCAAAAATCAGTAAGTGTAACAGTTGTGATCCTTATAAACACCCTGTTTAATGACTCTAGCAATAGAGGACTTTTTATTTGAACTAGTGTTATCACAGCAGGGGTCTTCCTTGGTTAAACACTCTGCCTATTCCCTTGGAGAAGGCACTGCAGATGGCGTGAGCTCATTCTTTTTCACGCTGAGGTCCTGCCCTGTTTCCACAGGATATAGAGTATGAGCTGATGTGAAGAAACAAGTGTAATTTAAGCTATTGCCCAATTATGAACCACCAAGTAGAAGGCTTTATGCTGCCAATTTGTAAAGTAGTTTATTGTGGAATCAGTTTGGATTTTGAACATTAACAAGCATCAAACTCACCAGATAAATCCACATACAAGCCATAACTTAATATACAATTCAGTTCTTGCAGCATTAACATCCTGGTGATAATATTTCTTTACTCATTTATTTCTTTTAAAGTACTAAAATCATCCTTCCATTCAAATATTATACTATAGTTCTAAGTATCTAAACTCTGGTTGTTCCCGTAATAATTCTTTTAGACAACAGCCCAATGAACAAAAAGACTTGCATTTATATAGTGCCTTTCACGACCACCAGACGTCTCAAAGTGCTTTACAGCCAATGAAGTACTTTTGAAGTGGAGTCACTGTTGCAAAGTAGGAAATTGCTTGATATGGCTTGATCATAAAAACTAAATGCTCAACAGTCCTTTCATTTTGGTTTCTAACAGCACAACAATTTTCTGGTCACTTTAAGAAACAGATTTTGTATATTGTGAAAAAAAGAACATCCTTATAAGTTCATATAAAGCTGCAGTTTAACCTTGTGTTTCAAATTAAGTTCACAATCATTTAAACCGTGTTCTCTCAAATTGATATTACCCTAATCTTCATTTAAATTATAGTCTCGATGCTTACTGCCAATCATCTATTCTTTTTACAAGCTCCACTAGTCATATATTTATTGAAAAAATTTGAAAGCTGTTTTGAATATTCAGGTAGAATATCAATTAAGACCTGTGTTGTTCATGTGCCAATTATATTTTCTTTAGGGTAGCTTTGCTTGATTCATCAACCTTGCTTTCATATTCATCTTTCATCAAATGTAGTAGTTACTGTCATGGAAACTCAGATCTGTCACTTTATTTTGTGTGATTTAAGAAAATGGCTTCAGCCAGCCATGTCTCTGGGAAGTGTGCAAGAAGATGCTATTGTTCTGCAATAAAGGTGGTATCTAACTGATCAGTACCAATAGCTGGCAGCATTCAATCAAACCTAGTTTTCATATTCACGGAGAAATACCTGTCCCAAATGGGCTTTATTTCCTTTAATGCATATTGGGTTATACCAAGTAGTTGATTGCTACATCTGTGGGGCTCCTCCGCATTGCTACCAATGTGAATAATTTTGGGTGATGGCTGTCTCAAGTCATTGCCTTTGGTTCCCATCAAAAACCGTGTACCCTTGCCACAGATTCCATCCGCCGTTTCAGGTTGAACCATACGGTTTGCAACTTCAGCATCCTATTCAAGCCTGAACAGAGCTTCCAACCCCATAACCTCTCCAACACAAAGATCGCCTACTTCTACCACTAACACGGTGGCATAGTGGTTAGCACTGTTGCCTCACAGCGCCAGAGACCCGGGTTCGAATCTGGCCTTGGGTGACTGTCTGTGTGGAGTTTGCACATTCTCCCCGTGTTTGCGTGGGTTTTCTCCGGGTGCTCCGGTTTCCTCCCACAGTCCAAAGATGTGCGGGTTAGGATGATTGGCTATGATAAAAATTGACCCTTAGTGTTAGGGGGATTAAATACGTGGGGTTATTGGGATAGGGTGGGATATGTGTTGGTGCAGGGGTTACGGGGATCGGGTGGGATACGGGTCGGTGCAGGCTTGATGGGCCGAAATGGCCTCTATCTGCACTGTGAGGTTTCTGTGATTTCTGTGATCACGCAGCTCAGCCCTTGTGCTGCTGAAACTCTCATCCATGCCTTTGTCAGCTTCAAACTCAACTATTCCAATGCTCTCCTGGTCAGCCTCCCATCCTCCATACTTTGTAAAATCCAACTCACCCAAAGCTCGACAGCTCGCGTCCTATCCTGCATCAAGTCCCCATCACCCGTCCTTGTTGACCTACATTGACTCCCAATTTAAAATTCTCATTCTGGTTTCAAATTCCTCCATGGCCATCTCTAATCTCCTCCAGCCTTACAAGTCCCCCGCGCCTGACCAAGAACTCTCCATTCCTCGGACTCTGACCTCTTGTGCATTCCTCTTTCTCTTCACCCCACCATTGGTGGCTGTGTCTTCAGCCGTTTCTGGAATTTCTTCCTAACCTAAACCCCTCCAACCTGCCTTTTCTCCTTTGACCCTCCTTAAAACCCATCTTTCTGACCAAGTTTTTGGTCACTCCTTCTTTGGTTCAGCCTCCATTTTTGTCTGATTATGCCTCTGTGAAGCACCTTAGGACATTTTTCTAAATTAAAGGCTCTATATAAATGCAAGCTGCTGCTGCATGTTGTGCAACTGGCTACTGTATTCCCTTTAGTATCTTGTCTCTTCTTGCTTCTGTATGTTACTCACCTGTAAATAAATTTGACCCAAGTAGTGTTAGCATGTGCATATTTGGTCTGGTGACGTTATTTTTCTCCTTCAAAGATGACATAGAACACGATGGGAATCCCACATAACATTAATTATAGAAAATCTACTAGAGGGTAATTATTAAACCCAAGCAATCTAACCAATGCACATTGCTAAATAAACCCAGGTTTCAATTCATAGTGGCCTCAGTCTGTTTATGGAAGCTGAAGTCTAGTATGAGCACAAGTGTTTGGAAAAACCCCCAAACTGTATCAGTCACTTCTCCCCACTCTGAAACACTGTGGAACTGTCTGATGATATTGTACTGCTTCCTCTTGTAACAGTCCAAATGGACTTATAGTACATGTGAAGTCATGCTTTCAGAAATCAACAAATGGAGGATCTGCTCAAGTAAATGAGGCCACCCCTAATACACAGCTCAGTTGGTATATTTGGCTCATGAGTAGCAACTCACCACCATTGTATTACTCCCTCATCAGAAAATGCAGTGGTATTACAACCAAAACACCTCAACCACCAAAATGGCCAGCTTCCTCTTGGTGGTAGGCTGGCAGTCACATTACTACTCATCTAAAGATTTCTTCACCCCTATGGTTTTTTTCTATAACTTACTGGATGAAGAGACATGACCGTTTAGAGAACTTCCTGCATCCATTCATGCCAAGCAAAGAATGAAAACTGCCTGCTGAGAGATGGAATATACTCATTATTTTAATGTGTAAATTATTTCAAATATAATTACATAAACATTTTCTTACACACTAAGTACAAGTAAAAAGTGTCTGCACAGAGAAACCAGTCATGGTGTTCAGGAAAACTTTTTATTTTTTAGGTTATGGCTATTACATAAAATCACCAACAAATACACTGCACCATATTAAAGATGGCAAGAACCTACTGATGCACAACTCAACTCTCAAACTAATGCATCATTATGAGAATTATCCTCTTAAAAGATGCAGTTAGAATCAATAGTTCTTCCATGCAGTTCATTAAAGCACCGCTTCAAAGCAATAAACCCATCACTATTTTCGGAAGGGTGGGAGGCTGGACAGTATTTAGGGGAACAAAGCAGATAGTTGAACAGCCCAGTACCTCTGGAGGCACAGTGGACTTCCATTCAGGATGCCCAAGTTTAAACTCTTCTCCTTTAATAGTTAACTGCACAGCACCCAGGCTGCAAGAGTAAGATTGTTACATTGAAAAAAAAGACAATTAGTATGTAATAAAAACAGAAAATGCTGGAAATACTCAGCAGGTCAGACAGCATCTGTGCAGAGAGAAACAGAGTTAATGTTTCAGGTCAATGACCCTTCGTCAGAACTGAAACGTTAACTCTGTTTCTCTCTCCACAGATGCTGCCTGACCTGAGTATTTCCAGCATTCTCTCTTTTTATTTCAGATTTCCAGCATCTGCAGTATTTTGCTTTTGTAACAATTAATATGTGTTCCCTTACAAGCAGAAAAAGGGCCAAAGAGATTTCATTAAAGATTTGAACCTTTAGGCAACAGATGATATTGTTGCTTGAATGCAGTGCAATATTTACCCTTCCAGTAATATTTATGTACCATGACTTTCAAAAGCTTTAACTTTTTTAAATATGTGAAAATAGCACTTGTAATGCACCTAAATGCTATAATAAAGCCTCAAGCATTATGTATTGATATTTATTCATCCATGAATAACTAGATAGGACTGTAGCCTGTTGCTTTATTTGGGTTTCATTATTGCCCAAGAAATTAAAAGGATAACAGACAACTACAACTAGATTTAATAACGTGTATAAGTTTGCAGCAGTTCTGTTAATATACGGCAGATAATTAACAGGTAGGTTTTATACACACATACAAGCCCAGCTCTAAGGCATGGTTACACACAAACTGCGGAAGCTGCAAGCAGAAACTTCAATTTTTTTCTTGGAAACAACACATCAATCAGCAGAGTTATTTGTATACAGGGGAACTCCAACTCCCATAGAGGTGAACTGACAGTTCCCTTACATGTCAGCAGCCAAAAGAACGTGACAACTGACGGTTTTTAAGGAAGGGGTTGTTAGTGACAGGAGCACTTGATAAATGATGGTTGTGTTCCCTAAGCCAATACCTATAGTCAGCAGTCATCGCTCATCTCTTCTGGGCTGGCTGCCTGGCAGGTGTTGGGTGGGGTGAACACAGATGGGTCACTGATCCCTAGCTGCAGATCAAAAAAGCGTGTGGAGGTCGTTACGTTGTAGCTCTTGGTGTAAGTTTCTTGCACTGGATAGCAATCCTTAACTGTGTAAACTCCAACCCATGTTTCGACTGTGAAAAAAGCAGAAATATAAAAATAAATATATTCCCAGGATATGTAAAGGCTACTTAATTTGCCCATCGCAAAATTAAACTGGAGGATAACACATCAATCTATCATGAAATTATAAATGATTAAAATACAGGATGTAATTTAGCATTGTTTCAGTAATGGTAGTTTGGAACTCCTAAAAAGTGTTAGGTAAAGTATTTGAGCCATGCTCTGCTGGTGGAAGTACGTTGATGTAGGTAAGGTGCTGAAAGGAGAAGGTGCCAGGAGTAGGGGGAAGAGAACAAGTTGAGATTTGCTGATAAGGGCCACAGTTTTGGGGGGGGGGGGGGGGGGTGCAGTAGTACTGGCCAGGCAGAGAGACTTTAGTAAGGGACATGGTGTCATCATCTGTGAGACAAGGTTCCATCGAGGCCATGCAATCCTCCACAATAAGGTCACAGATGACAAGGGCCTTGTTTACAAGTGAACGGACATTCTGGAGGAAGATGTGGAGAGGGGCAATGATTGCTGATCCATTGGCAGAGTCCAAGGGGTGAGCGGTGGGAAGGGCGAGTGGTGAAATTAGCCATAAGCGGGCATGCTAGGTTGGAAGGTTGGAGAGAGAGGATGGGGCAGTTGGGGTTGCTGCTCGTAAGGAGCCAGCAACAAATGCCTTGATAGACCCTTGAGAATGCGGAGAGGCACAGAGGGAAGTTGTGGGCTTATCCAGAAGTGATTCAAGCCTGGGATGGAGACAGGAGAGTAGGAAGGTAGAGGAATAGTGAAGGGTTGGGGGTAGGGATTTTGGGGGACAAAGTACCCGAGAGGGAAGAGATGAAAGGTGACACGCCAGAGTGGCAGGAAAGCTAGGATACAGGAATGGCCAAAGAAGGGTGAAGAGAAAAAAAGGGGGATAGAAGTAATGGACTCGGGTCCAGAGTAGCAGCCAAAATGCACATGTAAAGAACACAAAGGAAATTCAGGTTACATAGGCATAGCAAAGATTAGGATATTGCCCTGGTTGCAAACAGACAATGAGAGAGAGTACTATACGGGAGTGTCAGCCTAGATTATGAGCACAAACACTGAAATGGGATTAAGAGACAAAACTGAGCAATGGTGACACACACTTCAGAGGATAAGAAAACAGAGGAGTTTTCCCAGACACACATGCAAACTAAATGGAACTATAAGCTGTCCACAAATATAATAAGCATGTTCAACATCACCTGATGCTGTGAGCGTCTGACTTCAGTCATTCCAAGGTACATACTTAAATTCGAAGGGTCAGAATAGACCTTAGACTCAATCTTTAACAAGAAGCATTGATACCAGCTGATGCTGAAGATTCAGTATAAGTGTGACACCTCAGTACCAAACACTTCTGTGTTTTGCTTTAGAGTCATAGTCGTAACGGCACAGAAGGAGGCCATTCGGCCCATCGAGTCCATGTCGGCTCTCTGTAGAGCAATCCAGTCAGTCCCATTCCCCCGCTCTATCCCCGTAGCCCTGAAAGTTTATTTCCCTCAAGTGCCTATCCAGTCTCCCCTTGAAAACATCGAGTGTGTCCGCTTCCAACACTTCCGTCGGCAGCGAGTTCCAGGTCCTCACCACTCGCTGCGTAAAAAAGTTTTTCCTTACGTCCCCTCTATATCTCTTGGCCAAAACCTTAAATCCGTGTCCCCTAGTCCTTGTACCATCAACTAGTGGGCACAGCCTTTCCCCGTCTAGCCTATCCAAACCTGTCATAATCTTGTACACCTCTATCAAATCACCCCTCAATCTCCTTTGCTCTAATGAAAACAAATCCAGCTTCTCCAACCTGTCCTTGTAGCTAAGATCCCCCATCCCCGGAACCATTCTGGTAAATCTCCTCTGCACCCTCTCAAGAGCCTTCACATCCTTCCTAAAGTGTGGTGACCAGAACTGGACGCAATACTCCAGTTGTGGCCTAACCAGTGCTTTATAAAGGTTCAGCATAACTTCTCTACTTTTGTACTCAATACCTCTATTTATGAAACCCAAGATCCCATATGCTTTGCTAACCACTCTCTCAATATGTCCCACCACCTTCAGGGGCCTATGCACATTAACTCCCAGGTCCCTCTGTCCCTGCACACTCTTTAAAACTGTGCCATTAAGTGTATATTGCCTCTCCCTGTTCCTTCTGCCAAAATGCATCACCTCACACTTCTCTGCATTAAATTCCATCTGCCACTTGTCTGCCCATTCGGCTAGCCTTTTTATGACCTGTTGCAGTCGATTGGTATCATCCTCACTGTTTGCCACAACCCCAAGTTTGGCGTCATTGGCAAATTTAGAAATTATTAATGGGTAAAATTATTAGATAGTTACTTGCAATGCGAGAATGAGCTAGTGATAGGAGGATGGTTCCAGAACATTAGCACTGAAGATATATTGAGAACAGGTAGGAGACACGTCTGCTGCCAACCCAAATATGGTTTAATTGCTGCACCAGAAGAGTACTGACTTTGGATATGAGTGATTACTTTGCATGCATTGTGATGAGAGACTGCATAAGCTTGGGTTATATTCTCTGGAGATGAAGTGCAGATTTTCCTCTGCAATGGTGTCGAAACTTTGGTGGGGTGGGATTCTGCACTGGGCATTTATGTGGATTTTAGGACTGTTTTGAATTATTCTAATCTATAATTTACAAGGAGGAAAATAATGTCAACTAGACATAAATGCCGACATATTTTTTCTGTGGTTTCTACACTGATTTACTTCCCCCCCAATTTCTAAAGGAGATCGCCTTACACCACATTGCTTCTAGGGTTCTGTTAAATAATTAGCCAGCTACTGCCATCACATCAAAACATTCACCATATTCCCTGCAATTGAGAAAAAATTAATCAACTGATGCAATGGGAAACAAGTGGATTTCTAGCAACTACTTGGGAATATGGCTGAAGACATTTGAAGCAAGCACCTTAACCACTACATCAGCAGACCTCCTGCCAGTTCAACCCCAGTGTGGTTTGGCAACTATTCAATTCCTAGGAGGTACAGTGCTAGAGGCTAGTCATAAAATGCATCTTACCATACAACATTATGTTAGCAAATTTTTTTATAGACTAAAAATATTGTTTGAAATAGAACCATTTCTAATTTCAACGTTCACTCTAAAATTAGGAATTCCTCCTTAGGGAGTCCCAATTCCCAACACTGTAAATCCTAAACAAACTTCCTTCCACAGCTGCAGAATTTTACTCCCAATCTCTTAATGAGCAAAAGGTCTGGTTAAAGTTCTTAAAATCACTCAAAATCTCAGATAAAGTAGAATAAATGTGAATATTATTTTCATAATATTAATGTGAATTATCATCTGTAAGAAGAAAATCAAAATAGTTTTGTGTCGTTTTGGGTATTTACACAAAGGGTTGGATGTTTTTGCAGCCAAGTACAAGGTTTAAAAGCCAAATCAGTTTTGAACAAACTTTGACATGTCTCTAGCCTCTTGCCAACAGCTAAATGGAAAACATTTTGATTGCATGCTGATTCAAATTATCTTCTAGTGCACTTGTTTTTTCAGGACATCTCGTAGCAGCAGGGAGATAGAAAGGATATCCAGAAATAGAAAATCTACTTCAGAACATTATAATAAAATGAAGGTCTAGTCTTCTCATTTATATTTTGGATGCTTCAGTCCATGTACATGTGTACAGACTATGCAGCAGTTACATTCCGATCTGTAAACTTTTACCATCAAAGAGAATTCCATGAAACTATTTGACTTTCTAGTGCCAAGGATTGTACTGGAGGGAAACAAGTAAATATCAACACTACTGGACATCTGAAACATTCTGTTTTTTTTAAACCTTAATTTCTGAAAAGGTCATATAGATCTGTAGATATGAAAAAGAGACACTGACTGGAGCAAAGCATTTATACTGATCATTTAGGCTAACTTGGAAAACTTAAGCTTGTATTATTTTAAAAGTTCTATTTCTTCACTAACATTTTGAGCCATCACTCCGCCAACTTTGCACCCATTTTGGATGCGTCGAATTTCTCAGCCCATGAGAGAGTGCTATGCCTTGGAAATACTCCCAGATATTGCTTGTTTATTTGTTGTCCCATTTACGTGTCCTGTGATCTAGCACCACACTGCAATAATCGTCAACCTTAATGGCAGTGATAAAAAGCTTGATGGGTAAACAAAACTTTGCAAAATAATACAATGCAAACAAGCAATGTTTGTGAGTATGTCAAAGGCTGCAAAACTTATGGTTTAATTGCCTTAATAGCACAGTCCCAGCTATTCCTTAATCTCTATTGAATGTGCAAGAGATACCCCCAATTAATTTTAATAGTCCACATACTATATAATTTATACACACAGTGCAACAATAAGTTACTATAGTTAACTGTGAAAATCTTACTTAAATTACCTCTATTTTAGACATTGATCATTTTACATTAAAATAAGAAATTTGTGGGCTCATAATTCAGTCTTGAGACTGAAAAAGACTTCAAGTGTGATTATAATTCAAAGTGATTGGCATTTGTTACTGAAAGATTCTGCTGTATGTACACAAGATAGTATAAACTGAATTTGAAATGACTGCTACACTCGACATTTACACAAAACATTATATGATCTCGTGGCTTGAATATATGTGATGTAAAAACAAGTCTCATTTCAAGTCATTATCAGTCAAAATTTCTAAAATTTGAAAGGTTAAGTAAGATATTATTGCAGCCGTCAATAACCCATTCAACAGAAACATACAGGCTATTTATAAGGCTTTTCAAGATATCAATGTCTACTCTCAAAAGTTTCAGATTATAACTATCCACTTTTTTCCCCCTCTTTACATGCGATGATGTATTTATTAGAATTTGGTGATATGTGCTTACTTTCGGAAAACCCTTTGACTTCAATGGGGTACAGGAAACTTTGAGATATCCGGCACCGACAGGACCGGCGTGTTGCCGATCTATCAAAACTGCCGGACATACAAAGTTAATGTTGAAGCATACGGAGGTTTTCATCTCCGTATCTGACAACAAACACTGTTGCTTAGCAACAGCTTCTAAAGAGGCGGCTGCAGTTGCAAGCATCTCTAGCTGAAGCTGTTGCTATAGCTACAGACCTTGCAGTGGCTGACTGGGGAAAGAAAAAGAACGAGATCGAAAAAAACTTACAGAAAACGGCACCTGATTTTTGCCATTAGATCGAGTATTCCGGACATACAACATCCGGATAAACCAAAGTTTCCTGTATAAATATTATCTTGATATTTTTAGAATTTTCTAACAGTGATGAGACTGATAACAGCATCCCCATGGGGGATGCATCAGACAATGATACTGTGTCAAGCCAATTCAATATGTGCCTGCTAGGTGATACAAGGTTGCATTGCAGCTCACAAAGAAATCCAGAACATAACTTTTATATTTCTAGTGTCTCAAACAGATTGAGCCATAACACTTTATTGCAATTGTACAAATAGCATGCTACTTACATTTACGAGCAGGTTTTCTGTCTGACCATTCTTGGACCTCAATCTGGTCTCCTGGCCCACCGATGTTGTATTGATCTTCATAGGTGGAGTTGTCAGGAATATCATATGGGTCCCATGGCTGAATGAGAGGTAGTTTGGAGCACTGCTTTGTCACTTGCTCAATCTTGAAAACAACTGGATTTTTAAACAGATAAATGTATTCATAAAATCTAGAAGGAACAAAAAAGAATAGAATGTAACGGAGTAAAGAAAGAAAGAACTTGCATTTATATACAGTAGCACCATTTATATAAGATTCTATGATTCTACTCTGATGACACCTCTCGATCCCTCCACTGCCTCTGTTGTCAGCCTGCCTGTCTGACATTCAGTCCTGGTTGAGTTGTAATTTCCGCCAGTTAAACATTAGGAAGACCAAAGCCACTGCCTTTAGCTGCCGCCACAAGCGCCGTTCCCTCGCCACCAATTCCATCCCCCTCCCCGTCCACTGTCTCAGGCTGAACCAGACTGTTTGCAACCTCGGCATCTTATTTGACCCTGAACTGAGCTTCTGCTCCATAATCTCTCCGTCATAAATACCACCTACTTCTAACTCTAACATCGGCTGTCTTTGACCTTGCCTCAGCCCATCCACTGCTGAAACCCTCACCCATGCTTTTGTTACCTCCAGACTCGACTATTCCAATGCTCTCCTGGCCAGTCTCCCACCTTCCACCCTCCATAAACTTGAGCTCATCCAAAGCTCTGCTGCTCGTATTCCAACCCGCACCAAGTCCCATTCACCCATCACCCCTGTGCTCGCTGACCTACATTGGTCCCTGGTTCACCAACGCCTCGATTTTCAAATTCCCATCCTTGTGTTCAAATCCCTCCATGGCCGTGCCTCTCTCCATCACTGTAACCTTCCCCAGCCCTACAACCCTCCAAGCACTCAGTGTTCCAACTCTGGCCTCTAATGCATCACCCACTCCCTTCGCCCTACTAATGGCACCCATGCCTTCAGCCATCTAGACCCCAAGCTCTCCCATCTCCTTTAAGACCCTCCTTAAAACCTACCTCTTTGACCAAGCTTTTAGTCAACATGCTTAATACCACCTCCTTTGGTTTGGTGTCTGTTTTTGTTTGATTATGTTCCTATTAAGCACCTTGGGACATTTTCCTACATTAAAGGAGCTATATAAATTAAGTTGTTGTTTGATATGAAGCTTCTAGGAAAATTAATGACTCTACCCCAGGCTAGATATTTTCAGCCATTAGGCACAAAAGTCTCTAAAAACAAGATGTTGCTACAATCATGTAGACGTCAAACCTCCGCCAGGCATACTTGCCTATTTCAGCATGAAAGTTTTTCTTCAAATAAGCTTTCAGTGATCCTTTGTGACTGACATGGACAATGATTTTTATTTCTTTTCTTTCAAGGACAAGTTACAAAACAGTATCAAGAAGGGCAAGACTGAAAATAATATTGGTACAAAAATATAACATTGTCACTGTTGAAAGTTTTCCACTGCAAAGGAAAAAGGTCACTGCATTTTTAGATTACCCCATGCTGCTAAAAACGTGACAAAAATAGGTGTAGTGTTTGTCTTTGATGTGAATCAGTCCAGGGTCTTTAACCAACAGGTAGGAAACAAAAAGGATATTTTTAATCATTGCCCTTCTATAAGTGGCCTCCCCCAACTCAAAATAATCCAGAATGGCTTCTAATACTGACTGCCCAATAATGTAGTAAAAAAATTAATCACACTGATGCAAATTTAAAACAACATGCATTATAAACTTTGTTGTCTACAATGTATAAATAAATCTTGGTTATGAAATTTGTGATATCTCCCTGTGGTAGGTAATCTGATTTATAATCATTTGCAACCATGATCGAGATGAATCTTATCAGAATCATCCTAAAAAGCTATATTGCTGCATCCAAGTCAGTGCCTCCAGATAATACAAAAACAATGCAAGAAATTATTTAAGTGAGCATATCCTTTACTACAGTATTGTTTATACTTGAAAATCACCTTGGCACAATGTTGTAAACACTGTCCACGTCAACATTAATGTACCTACTTGCCTGGTGCTGGAGTAAATAGAAGGTGCTCTCCAGCACACAGCAACATGACATATGTGGCTCACACCAGAGGCTATGCAAAGGTACTAGAAATCACACTATGAAAGGAGTAGATATTGAAAGCTAGAAAAGGTGTCTCTTGGGTCTTTTTGCACTGGGTTGCTCTGCCACCAAGTACCAAAAGGTATGAATACCAGCCTGGAGCTGCTTTAGTGCAGTACAAAGGCTAAATATGTAAATCAAGATTAAAAAGTGCTTGTATTTTGAAATTTAGCTGCATAAGAGGATATTAGGGCAAGGATAAACATCATATGAATTTGACCCTGGTAGCTGTGGACACAGAAAGATTGGTAGAAATGACATATGCCACAGATGGGCAAGTCACATATCCCCCACACAATGCATCCTCCAGCAACTCTCATTCAGTAATGGTTAACTCTATTTCTACATCCGAGTACAAAGAACACAACTCAAGACAGCATGTGGGAGAGATCCACAGAATAGACCCCAATGCTGAAGTACAGCTGCATCTGCTCGAGTTCCTGGCAAAAACATGGAGACTTTGCTTAAGGTCTAGCAAATCTTTGCTGCTTCTCCAGCCGTATTCATCACTGAAGAGGACTGACATTGACCCATCTCTTTAATACTGTACAGAGTTTAGACAGGTTTTTCTGCATTGGCAGAATCTACCATCTGTTTGTCACAGTGCTGAACCCAGTGAATTTTTTGGGATCAGCCTCACTTGAATGATTTCAGCACGCACCCAGCAGGATTCTCACCAACACCAGGAAGCCCATGTTGGGCAGGTGGAGGAAAACCACTGATGCAGAGCCAGCAGCTTCTTGGGCAGCTGAAAACAAGGGTCCTTAGGGTTCCAGGGGTGTAATTGATTGATTTAAATATTACATTTCCTCCTGCCCACAGTAGCAATGGTGGGCGCCAATAACATACTTGCATTCCCTCGTCTGGTTTTATGATGATGGTAATAATGAATAATACATCAAATTATGCTGTTCTGTCATTATCACCTAACTTGAATACAGCTGCGGTCAATTCTGGTGGAAAATCCTGGAAGTGCTAGAGAGCCAACAGAATAGCTCTCTGGCCAATTCTCAGCTTCTGCCCATCCCAGACCTGACAGAGCAACAGCCAGTGGGCCTCCAGTCGGGCTTTTCTTTGCTGGCCTAAATAAATTTTAAAATTACCTTATTGCAAGTTCAAAGAAAATGCTGGCAAGCCGTTTTCAGAACCTTTGATCCGAAGGGATGAGCCAGCAACCTCTAATGCCCACTTTCTCTGGCCACTTCTCTTCTGTGACAATTGTTGGACAGAAACCCCAGAAAATAACTAGATGTATGTCATCACTCCCACATCAGCAATATAACATTTGTATGCTCCCATCTGTTTCAGGTAGGAACTTCCCAGACATGCCAGGGATGCCTCTGCAAAGGGAGCAGACTCTTTGTTATGGGGCTCCACTCCAATTTGCTCATTCTAATGCCCTAGAAACTGGTTCACATAGGAAGTTAGGAGGAAGAAAAATGGCCTCAGGGTCTCAATACTGCTTGTAAAACTAAAGGAAATAGCTTACACAAATGCCAAGAAAAGTGGTAATCTCGCAGACTAGGAGAAATATGGAAAGCAACAAAAGGACAAAAAATATTAAGAGCTGCAAAAAGGGAATATGAAAAATTACTTGCAAGTAATATAAAGGCTTATAGTAAAAGTTTTAATCAATATATTAAGAGCTAGAGAGTGGCTAAGGGAGATGTGTGCCATTAAAGACAGGCCCAGGTGATACTGTAAGACAAGATAATGGCAGATTTATTAAAACAAGTACTTTGTATTCATTTTCACAGTAGAGGAAGAGGATAAAATACCAGTGATAAAAAGGAAACTAAAAATAATTCAGGGGGGGAAACTTATTTGATTCAATATAAGTAACAAAATGGTAATGGAGAAAATAATGGGGCTTAAAATAGATAAATCTCCAGGACCTGATGGGTTCCACCTCAGGATATTAAATGTAAGTTAGGGAGTTGCAGAAGCTTTAGTCATAATCTTTTAAAGCTCCCTTTATTTGGGAATTTTGCTTTTAGATTGGAAATTTGTTAATGCCACTCCATTATTTAAGAAGGGTGGAAGAGAGAAACCAGATAACTACAGACCTGTCAATTTAACGCCAGTTGTGGGGAGGGTACTAGAATCTGTTATTTGGAAGAATTCCTGAGAACTTGAACAAATATGAGCTGATCAGAGAGAGCCAACAAGGCTTTGTGGCAAGTCATATCTGACTAATCTAGTTGAATTTAATAAGGTAGGTGAGGGACTGTCTATGGATAGACTTCCAGACGCCAGTTGATAAGGTTTCACTTGAGATTATTAGCAACAATGAGAATTGGAGGTAGCCTTTTGACTTGGGAGGTAGGAGACAGAGAGTGGAGATAAAGGGTAGGGACTTGATTGGCGGGATGTGACAAGTGGTGTTTCTCAGAGATCTATTCTGGAGCCTTAACTTTCAACCATATTTATTAATAACTAGAGAGTTGTATGTCCAAATTTGTAGATTACACTAAGTTAGGAGGGACAGCAAGTAGCGCAGATGGGACCAGGAAGTTACAAAGGGACATAAATTAAGTGAGGCAGTAAAACTACGGCAAATAGAGTTCAATGTGGGCAAGCGTGAGGTCATCCACTTTGGATTTAAGATACATCGGAATATTTTCTAAATGGTGAGAAACTAGGAGCTGTTGGGGGTGGGGAAAGAGATTTGGGAGTTCAGGTACACAAATCATTAAAATCCAATAGATAGGTACAAAAAGCAATCAAAAAAGGCTAATGGAATGTTGACATTTATCTTAAGGGGGCTGGAATACAAAGAAGAGGAAGTTATGTTCCAGTTGTATAGAGCCTTGATCAGACTCTATCTGGAGCACTGCATTCAGTTTTACGCACTGCACCTCAGGAAGGATGTATTAGCCTTGGAGGGGGTACAGCGCAGATTCACCAGAATGATACCTGGGCTTAGAGGGTTAAATTACAAGGACAGGTTGCATAAACTTGGCATGTATTCCCTTGAGTATAGGAGATTGAGGGGGCGAATCATAGAATGGTTACAGCAAGGGAAAAGGCCATTTGGCCTGTCAAGCCTGTGCCGGCTCTCTGCAAGAGCACCTCAGCTAGTCCCACACTCCCCTGCCCTTTCTCCGTAGCCCTGCAACTTTTTTTTCTTTCAGGTGCTTATCCAACTCCCTTTTGAAAGCCGTGATCGAGTCTGCCTCCACCACCCTTTCAGGTAGTGCATTCCAGATTCTAACCACTCGCTGAGTAAAAGTTTTTTCTTAAGTCACCTTTGGTTCTTTTGCCAATTACCTTAAATCTGTGTCCTCTGATTCTCGACCCCTCTGCCAATGGGAACAGTTTCTCTCTATCTACTCTGTCCAGACCCCTCATGATTTTGAACATCTCTAACAAATCTCCTCTCAATCTTCTCTGCTCCAAGGAGAACAACCCCAGCTTCTCCACGTAACTGAAGTCCCTCGCCCCTGGAATCATTCTCGTGAATCTTTTCTGCACCCTACTAAGGCCTTCACATTCTTCCTAAAGTGCGGTGCCCAGAATTGGACACAATACTCCAGTTGAGGCCGAACCAGTGTTTTATACAGGTTCATCATAAATGCTTTTGTACTCTATACCTCTATTCATGAAGCCCAGGATCCCATAAGCTTTTTTAACTGCTTTCTCAACCTGCCTTGTCACCTTCAACGATTTGTGCACATATACCCTTAGGTCTCTCTGTTCATGCACCCCCTTTAGGATTGTACTCTTTAGTTTATATTTCCTCTCCTTATTCTTTCTACCAAAATGTAAAACTTTGCATTTTTCTGCATTAGATTTCATCTGCCAAGTGTCCGCCCATTCCGCCAGCCTGTCTATGTCCTCTTGAAGTCTATCACTAACTTCCTCACTGTTCACTATACTTTCAAGTTTTGCGTCATCTGCAAATTTTGAAATGGTGCCCTGTACACCCACAACCAAGTCAGTAATATATATCAAGGAAAGCAGTGGTCCTAGAACCGACACCTGGGGAACTCCACTGTATACCTTCCTCCAGTCTCTCTGTTTCCTGTCACTTAGCCAATTCCTTATCCATGCTGCCACTGTCCCTTTTATTCCATGGGCTTCAACTTTGCTGGCAATGTTTTCGACAAAGTGCCTATTATGTGGCACTTTGTCAAACGCCTTTTGGAAATCCATGTACACCACATCAACCGCATTGCCCTCATCAAAAAAACTCAATCAAGTTGCTGGGTGATCTGATCAAGGTCTTTAAAATGTTAAAAGGATTTGATAGGGTAGATTCGGAGAAACTATTTCCTCTGGTGAGGGAATCCAGAACAAGGGGATATAATCTTAAAATTAGAACTAGATCATTCAAGAGCAAAATCAGGAAGCAATTTTTCCACACAAAAGGTTGTAGAAATTTTGAACTCTTCCCCCCCGAAAGGCTGCGGATGCTTGGACAATGGAAGCTTTCAAGAGAGAGATAGATTTTTGTTAGGTAAGGGTATCAAGGGATATGGAGCAAAGGTGGGAAAAGAGAGTTGAGCTGCGGATCATCCATGATTTAACTGAATGGCGAAGCAGGCGAGGGGCTGAATGGCCTACGTATGCTCCTATGTTTAAACAAGCTATGGTATTCCATCTCTAACTATACAACAAACCAATTGGTTCACCTAGGAAAAGGTTTGTTCCAATTTTTGTGATTTCCTTCACCTTTACTGCAACTTCATTCTAGAGATGTACAATGGCGCAGAAATTGCCGGAGTGGTACCCCTCGAGGCGACCGCAGTGAATTTTTTCCTAATCCTTCAGATCCTACTTTTACGCCACAAATTGCTGCAAATGCGAATTGATAATGGCGTGGGAATTTCAACGGGGCATCTGGGAGCTCATGAACGTCATGCTCAATAGTCTATCTCTTTAACCAGAGAAAGAAACAGAGCAAATGGAGAAGGAAATAAAGTGAATTAAAGTCAAATTAGATACAGGAAGCAAAATAAAGAGAGGGAAAGAAAGATTAGATTGAGAGAGTAAAAGGGAAAAGTAAGAAAAAAAATTAAAAATTAAAATTCAAAAAGCCTCTAGGAACTACCTGCAGGAGTGAGACGCCAGTTTAATTTTTCCCTTTCTGGGCCTCCAAGGTTGAGTTTCATGTCAGGACCATAGATCATGTCATTAACAGGGTCTTTATGGCATGAAATGCCAGCCCTAAATGTCTGTGGTGAGATTTATTTGTTTTAACAGCGCTAACCCAGCAATTTCTCGATAGGTTGACGGTGAGCTCCTGTTTTTGCGAAGCTAACGGCAGAGCAGCGCAAATTGTCCAGCAATTTTTAAAGAGGTTCACAACTCACGGCATAGCTCTTCCTCGCCACAAATTGCTGTTTTTTTTTTATTTTTTAAACGCACTAATAATAGCGGGGCCCGTGAACCCGCCATTATTTTTCCAGCAATTTCTAGGTCACTATTTTGTAATTTTATCAGAGTTTCATTGCAGAAAGGGATAAAAATCTGGTGGCCTATTTGTATTTGATCTGCCTAATGTGTTTAGGTTTCATTGCAAAAGAAAGACAATACACATATATGTTAAACTAGTACGGTGAAATTTTGCTATAGAAAGAATTACTATAAAACCTAAATTAATTTTATTCGAATCTATTTTCTATCAAGAATATCTGGGCATTCAGTTAGGTTCTAGGGTTACAGAAGCTAGTCTTGAACTGTCGGAAGGATGTGGAGGTATGAGACAGATGGACAAGAGAATTCTAAATATGAAAAACACAGACTAAACAAAGACGGGTGGAAAAACAGATGGATAAGATTAATGGGTGAAACCCGAGTGGATTGTCTTGTAACCTGTGGTCAGTTCAAATATCATGTAGTGCTTTATTTAAGTGTAGGGGCATGGGTTCATAAACAGAACGGAATGCAGAAGCATTTTGTTCTTCCCACACAGGCAATTAATTTCAGCTGATAACAAAGAGGCATTACTTTCATATTTTATTGGTAAACTTATGCAGATTTTGCAAATTAACTAGTGCCTGATGCATTAACTTAAGGCATTTTGTACAGCTTCAGGATACTGTGAAGAAATAGGATCAACACTTTCAAATGATGACTTTTTTTTTAGAAATTTAACAATAGGTTACTTAGTTTTTATGGGGTTAGAAAAAAATTGAAACTTAGAATTTGCTATGCAATTGAAAATCTATTAAATTTCATTGTCTAAGACCTAGTGTGGCATGGATATCTTCAATTCAGTCACGGTACATAAATGGTTGAAACCAGCTTCAGGCACAGAAATCATGTACCATCTTAACTTGATACAATTATTTCAACAATTAGTGGGCTTGTCTGATACCTTTAACACCTGACTGGCAACAATTTACACTGGACTTTCTGAAATGGGTATCAGTAAATTTACTTTTTTGCATTTTATTTTTATGCCCTGTTAGCTATTTTTCCAGGTGGGTAGTTCAATTTAGATGTGACAAATTGTATTCCAAAGGAGGTCTGTGTTTGCATTTCTTTTATTTACATAAATGGTCTAGACTTGGAAATTGAGGGAATAATACTGAAATTTGTTGACAACACTAAATTAGGAGTATGGCAAATTGTGACAAAGATTTGTAAAAGTGTGCCAGATATAGGTAGGCTAACATGATACTGAAATGGAAGGGATACTAAATAGGTACTATGTATGATGCTGAAAACGGCAGGAACACCGAATAGATCATTTGCCTCAGTTTTCGCTGAAAAGGCTAACAAAGTGGAAATGACAACAGTGGATAAAGAAGGATATTATAACAGATAGAAAGAAAGGAGATAGTAGACAAACTTAGGGAGGACGAAAGCCTGAGTCTAGATGGAGTGCACCAACAGGAGGCAATAGCAGAGGCACTATTATCCTTATATAAAAATTCAATAGGAAAAGAAATAGTGCTAGAGGATTGGTGAACAGCAAATGTAATTCCTATCTTCATAAAGGGAGATACAAATAATCTAAGGAACGAGAGGCCAGTTAGCTTAAACTCAGTGGTGGTAAAAAAAAAGTCAGCATGAATTTCTAATAGGAAGGTCATGTTTAACCAAACTTTGGGACTTCTGCCAAAGAATTCAATAAGAGTCGACAAAGGTGATGTAGTGGATGTGGTATGCATGGACTTTCAGAAGGCCTTCAATAAAGGTGCCACATAAGAGATTCATTACAAAGGTCAGGGTGTGCAGAGTCAGGGGTCAGATAGCAGAATGGATTGAAAGATGGCTATAAAACAGAAAATAGGAGTTAAGGGAAGTTTATCGGCTGGCAGAAAGTAGGAGTTGGTGTCCTGCAGGGATCCATGCTGGCACCAATGTCGCTCACCATATACATAAATGATTTGGAATCAGGAATTAGAGGTATGGTGTTGAAATTAACAGATAACACCGAATTTTTTTAATTTGGGGGGGGGGGGGGGGTTGTTCGGCGAAAAGAGGTTAGCTAACAAGATGGAGAACTACACCAAAATACAGGAAAACATAAACTGGCTTGCAAAGTAGACATAAAATGAAATTCAATAGTGAAGTGTGAGGTGCTTCATTTTGGTCGGAGAAATAGGTCACTTATTCCTTGGAATTTGGAATCATAGGAATTAATGGCACAGGAGGAGGCCATTCGGCCCATCTTGTTCGTGCCGACCGACAAAGAGCTATCCACCCGAATCCCACCTCCCAGCACTTGGTCCGTAGCCTTGTAGGTTACGGCACTTCAAGTGCATATCCAAGTACTTTTTAAATGTGATGAGGGTTTCTGCCTCTACCACCCTTTCAGGCAGTGAGTTCCAGACCCCCACCACCCTCAGTGAAAAAATCTCTCCTCAAATCCCCTCTAAACCTCCTACCAATTACTTTAAATCTATGCCCCCTGGTTATTGACCCTTCAGCTGTATTTGTTAGAGCTGGTTCAGTTGTAGAAGCCACTTCTAAAACAGAGGAGGACAACATCGAAATTCTAACCGTAGAGCTGAGCAAAGTAGTAGTGACCTCAGTGTACAAGCCACCTGGCACAGATTTCAGCTTCTCTAACCCTGTACCCAACCTGCACAATAAACCACAGATCATCATTGGAGACTTTAATAGCCACAGTACCCAATGGGGGTACAAGGAGACTAACAACGATGGAGAAGCAGTCGAAGAATGGATGGACGCTAACCAGCTTAGTCTCATCCACGATCCTAAATTGCCAGCCTCCTTCCACAGTGCCCGCTGGAAGTGTAGATATAATCCAGATCTTGCCATTGCCAGCAACATCATCGCTGGCCTCTGCAAGAAGCTTGTCACAGACCCAATACCACAGACACAACACCGTCCTATTGGCATCCAGGTAAATGCAGCAGTGTTACCAACCGTCGTACCATTCAAAAGGCGCTTCAACTTTAAGGAGGCCGATTGGAACGGTTTTACACGAGCACTTGATCGCAAGGTTAAACGCATTAAACTACTACCTGAGCACTACAACCTCTTTGCAAAAGCTGTCCAAAAAACAGCTAGAAAGAAGATCCCCCGAGGTTGCAGAGTACACTACATCCCTGGTCTCACCAAGGAAAATGCTGAACTCTACTGGGAGTATGTCTCAATGTTTGAATCTGACCCCTTCTCAGAGGAAACAATATCTACCGGTGAGAGGGTGATGTTAAGTATCTCAAGAACATCAAAACACCTGGAACACCTTGATAGAGACAACAGATCTTACAAAAAACAGCAAGAAGGCATGGTCTCTTATACGAAAACTTGGAGGTGATCCCAAGAAAGCTGCCCAACATCCAAATGTGTCTGCTAACCAAGTTGCACACCAGTTGCTCCTAAATGGAAAAATCAACAAGAAACAACCAAGAGCACAACTAGATAGGAAGAAGTACAGTGATGATCCTGGCTTCACCAGACCATTCACCATGGAAGAGCTGGAAACTGGTATATCTAGTCTAAAACACGGGAAAGCAATTGGTCTTGACAACATAGCAACGGAGCAGATAAAGCATTTTGGACAGAAAGCAAAGAAGTGGCTCCTACAATTGTTCAACCACTGTCTGGCAACACACAAGCTACCTAATATCTGGCAGAAGGCACATGTAACAGCACTATTAAAGCCTGGAAAAGATCCCTCAGATCCTAAGAGTTTTCAGCCAATTTCACTGCTTTGCCACACCTATAAGCTGTTTGAACGCCTGATACTCAATAGGATAGCGCCAACTGTAGATGAGAAGATCATTCCAGAGCAAGCAGGTTTCCGCTCCGGCAAAATCAACAACAAGCCAACTGCTCAACCTCACACAACACATCAAAGATGGTTTTGAGCAAGGGATGGCAACAGGTGCTGTTTCTGTAGACCTGTCAGCAGCAGGCGATACAGTGAACCACAGACATCTCCTCTGCAAGATTCTAGAGATGACAAAAGAGATTCACTGAACAGAGCTGTTGGAAAGCATGCTTCAGAATCGCCGGTTCTATGTTGAACTAGGTGGGAAGCGCAGCAGGTGGCGTATTCAGAAGAATGGTCTTCCTCAGGGAAGCGTGCTTGCACCGCTGCTGTACAACATCTACACGAATGACCAACCGATAGACGGTGTCACACGCCGTTTTATATATGCTGATGACTTATGTGTCATTGCCCAAAGCACTGATTTTAACACCGTGGAGAAAACGCTTTCTGAGGCCTTGGAGGGACTAAAATCCTACTATGAAGAAAACCACCTTCGCGCAAACCCATCAAAGACGCAAGTTTGTGCATTCCACCTCAGAAACCGTGAAGCCAAACGCCAGCTGAAAGTAACCTGGTGTGGAGCAACACTGACGCATTGCGAGCACCCTATCTACTTAGGAGTCACCCTTGACCGATGCCTCACCTTCAAGAACCACATCGAGAAGACAAAGGCAAAAGTGAGCGTACGAAACAACATCCTGAATAAGCTCACTAACACAAGATGGGGAACAAGCCCGAAAACATTGCAAACCAGTGCACTTGCTCTTTGCTATTCCACTGCTGAATACGCCTGCCCTGCATGGGAACGGTCTACTCATGCCAAGAAGATGGATGCCGTTCTGAATGCAAGCTGCCGATTTATCACAGGTTGCTTAAAACCAACAAACACCAACAGCCTATATATCCTGGCGGGTATCGCTCCCCCTGATATAAGAACGGTAACCAGCAAGAAAGAGCGACTCCGTCAAACATCAGATGAGAGACCCCCTCTGCATTGTCATACACCTACACCCAGCCGCCTAAAGTCAAGAAAGAGCTTCATGAACAGTGTTGTTCCATTACAATCAACCTCATCTGAAGCCCGCATCGCCTTGTGGAAAGACCGGCTCGCCAGTCTTGAACAACCCCCAGCGATGGAAATTTTACTTGATGAAAGCCTTCCCCCAGGAGCTAAGGGCAACTGGGCAACCTGGAAGTGCCTTAACAGACTTAGGACCGGTGTAGGTTGCTCAAAGGTGTCACTAAGCAAATGGGGATATTCAACCAGCCCGACAACTTGTGAATGTGGAACTGAGGCACAGACTATGCAACATCTCCTGCAATGCCCATCGTTAGAGGAACCCTGCACTGTTGCAGATCTTGCTGAATTCAACAACAAGGCGCAAAAATGTGTCCAGTTCTGGCTGGGCTATGTATAGACTGTCCGTGGACACGATAAGCAGCTGCTAAGGGAAATAGGTCCTTCCTATCCACTCTACCTAGGCCCCTCATAATTTTATACACCTCAATTAGGTCTCCACTCAGCCTCCTCTGTTCCAAAGAAAACAACCCCAGCCTATTTTAAGAAGCTAAATGGGATAGAGGAACAGAGATCTGGGAAAACAGATACATACATCACTAAAGGTTTTCCCTCTATTTCTACATTAAAGAAATTGTATTTCTGTTCTTTTATCCTCCTCCCAGAGTGTTCTCTCCATTGTATAGATCCCCATAAGGTTTTAGCCACATACATCGAACTTATTCAGTGCAGTCATTGGTAGAATTATTTGTTGTTTATGGTACTAAACTCATTGGGAAGTCCATCCTAAAAATCTGAACAGCCTTATAGCTTGAGGAATGCATACTCCATAGCTAAACCTCACTGGTGGAAATCCTGTTGCTACTGTCAAAGGCCAGTCAACCTGATCTATGAATCCTACTTGGAAGCATGCACTCAAACACTGTCTGGCAGTAACCTGGAGCATTAGCCAGATATTCTCAAGTCATTATTGTGTAGAGTTAATCAGGGAGAAGATCCTGTTTGAGAGATCAATGGTAGATCTAGAATTTCTATTGCTTCTTAAGAGTACATTATTGTCCCAAAACTTTAGTAGCCCTCAGCATTGCATGGGGGTATGCAACATGTAGGAAAAATGTACCTACTGTATGGTCATTCACCAAAGAAACATCCTCTACACACCATGTATGCACGCATCAGGCCAGCCCTCAGATCTTGCAAGGGAGATCCATTTTGTTGTTCCCAAGTTCTCTCCAATGTCAAAATAAACTAGGTGAAAGGGAAGGTCACACACCTAATTCTATGGAATGAAATGAGGAAAGACTGGAGAAACTTGGGGTTTTCAGGCTGAAGAGGAGGATTCTGTGAGGTGATCTTATAGAGGTATATAAGATTGTTAAGGAAATGGATATGGTAAATGCAGAATATTGCTTTAAATTAAACTGAGAGAATAGGACAAGAGGACATAGGATCAATCTAATAGCCATTTTAGGGCTGATATCTGGTCATTTTCCTTCACACACAGTACAGCGATCAGTATGTGGAATGGCTCAGTGGGGGCAAAAAACACCAAGAATCATTTAAGAAACAATTGGATGCTGCAATGAGAGGACTGTAGGGTTGCTCTGGGAGGATGGAGCCATTGGACCTTCCTGGTCTGTAATGATAATACGACCTTGAGTGTGGAGTGGGGAGAGAGATGTGTAATAAATCTAATAGGGAATTAGGGAGAAACTTCTTGACCCAGAGAGTGGCGAGAATGGGGAACTCGATACCACAGGGAGTGATCGAGGTGAATAGCATTGATGCATTCAAGGGGAAGCCAGATAAACACCTGAGAGAGGAATGAATAGAAGGATATGCTGATAGGGTGAGGTGAAGAGGGGTGGGAGGAGGCTGGAGTGGAGCACAAACACCAGCATGGAGCAGCTGGGCCGAATGGCCTATTTCTGTGCTGTATACTTGCTGTCACTGTGTGTAAAGTGAGCCGGCCCCTTGTCCAGAGAGCCGCCGGGTTGGTGGGGTGGCCCTGGCCCGCTCTGGGCTTTCCGAGGAGTGCTGGTTCACCGACTAGACCCGACACCGGGCCAGCGAAATAAAAGCACGAAGCCGGCCGGCGGCTGCGGAGCGCAGTGAACACCTACTTTTTGCAGGGGATGTGGCCCTTCCGCTCCTCCAGGACCCGGACGCGCCGGTTCTGCCCGTCGTACGAGATCAGCACCCTGCTGTTGCGGCCCGTGTGGTGGTCGTACACGACGGCCCGGCCTTCCCACTGTTGGGGGGCCTGGCACGGCTTGGGCTGCAGGGAGGGTGGGGAGACGGCCAAGGCGGGGGCGAGGAGGAGGAGGCGGCAGCACCAGAGCAACGGCAGGAGCCGCCACAGCGCCGCCATCACCGAGCTCGAGCCCGCGCGCGCCATCAGCCGACCGTTACACTCGAGTCTTCAAAATGATTCAAAATCTAACGGCTGCTCCGCGTGACGCGCGTCACCGCCGCGAGACCTCCTGCTGTGATCAGCTGTGTAGGGCAGCGGGCAGGTAAGGAACGTCCAGCGCACACCTGCTCATCACCACCAACACACACACGGTGCATCCTGCCTGAGGTCACTACATGATGCTGTTTTTGGCGCGACCAACTAAAACTGTAACTTAACAAGAAACACAACAAATGAAACACAACACATTAAATTAACTGTCGCCTGGCACTGACCGCCTGGTCCCGCCGACTGGCACTGACCGCCTGGTCCCGCCGCCTGGCACTGACCGCCTGGTCCCCGCCGCCTGGCACTGACCGTCTGTCCCCGCCGCCTGGCACTGACCGCCTGGTCCCCGCCGCCTGGCACTGACCGCCTGGTCCCCGCCGCCTGGCACTGACCGCCTGGTCCCCGCCGCCTGGCACTGACCGCCTGGTCCCGCCGCCTGGCACTGATCACCTGGTCCCCGCAGCCTGGCACTGACCGCCTGGTCCCCGCAGCCTGGCACTGACCGCCTGGTCCCCGCCGCCTGGCACTGACCGCCTGTTCCCGCCGCCTGGCACTGACCGCCTGGTCCCGCCGCCTTGCACTGACCGCCTGGTCCCCGCAGCCTGGCACTGACCGCCTGGTCCGGCAATTTGGTAATGATAGCATGTCCCCGCCGCCTGGCACTGACCGCCTGGTCCCCGCCGCCTGGCACTGACCGCCTGTCCTGCCGCCTGGCCCACTTCTTCAGAATACACTTTGCTGCCTTCATAGAAACATAGAAGGTAGGAGCAGGAGTAGGCCATTTGGCCCCTCGAGCCTGCTCCGCCATTCAATGCGATCATAGCTGATCATCCAAACTCAGTACCCTGTCCCTGCCTTCTCCCCATATCCCTTGATCCCTTTAGCCTTAAGAAATATATCTAACTCCTTCTTGAATATATTTAATGAATTGGCCTACACTGCCTTCTGTGGTAGAGAATTCCACAGGTTCACCACTCTCTGGGTGAAGAAATTCCTCCTCATCTCTGTCCTAAATGGCTTACCCCTTATCCTTAGACTGTGACCCCTGGTTCTGGACTCCCCCGCCATCGGGGACATCCTTCCTGCATCTAGTCTGTCTAGTCCTGTTAGAATTTTATAAGTTTCAATGAGATCCCCTCTCATTCTTCTAAACTCCAGCGAGTATAAGCCCAATCGACCCAATCTCTCCTCATACGTCATTCCTGCCATCCCAGGTTCAGAAAGGCCCAGACATTCTTTTGCTCGTGGTTACCGGAATACATTTATTAAAGGAAAGAAAGCAGAAAAAAAAATTAAATTAAAATTTGGTTGCTGGGGTGTGATGGTGCACTCCAGTGCCTGCGGTGCCCACCGGTCGCGGAAGGCCTCGAGCGTGCCAGCAGACACCGCGTACTCCGTCTCCAGGGCCACCCGGGCACAAACGTGGCCGCGGAAGAGAGGCAGGGCAGTCGGGCCGAACGACCCCCTCAACCACCCGCTGCCTGGACCTGTTAATTGGCCACTTTGGCCAGGCCCAGGAGCAGTCCTACGAGGAGGTCACCCCCGCCCCCCCGCGACCTGTCCGCACTGGGTGACCAAAGATCAGGAGCGTGGGACTGAAGTGCAGCCAGAAATCGAGGAGCAGCCCCTTCAAATAGTGGAAATGGGGCTGCAACCTCTCACAATCCACATAAACGTGGAACACGGACTCCTCCAGGCCGAGGTGACTACATGATGGAGAAGAAAAAATTCATTCATCCATCCGTCTAGTCACCCACCCCTCCCAGTACAGCGAGTATAAGCTCTGTGTGCGGAGGGATTTTCTGCCATCAGTCTTAAATGCACCTTGGACCACTTTCAACTAATGTCCCCCTGTCCTACCCTTGTAGTTTAATTTAAAGTAATATTCTGCTGTTACTTTTCCCCCCATTCAGTTAACAATGTTGTTATATAATGTTTCTTTTTTTATTCATTCTCTTGGGAGAAATCAAAACTAGTGACCATAAATACAAGATAGTTACTAATAAATCCAATAGAGAAATAAGGAGAAACTCAGAAAGTGGTTGAGGCAAATAGTTTAGATGCTTTCAAAAGGAAACTAGACGAGTACGTGAGAGAAAAGGGACTAGAAAGATATGCTGAAAGGCTGAGATGAGGCAGATGGAATGGGAGGAGTCTTGTGTGGAGTATAAACACCTGCTCAGACTAGTTGGGCCGAATGGCCAGTTTCTGTGCTGTATATTCTGTGTTATTCTATGTAAAAAAAAACACCAATGTAAATTTGTTACTTTGTATTTACATCCTCCTGCTAGTAATGGCACTTCCTATCTCCTCAGCTTGCAGAGAAATGCTTCTGCTGCAACCAGCTCTATTGCTCAAATTGCCATAGCTTTTGCTATTGAACTATAAATAACAGAGAACTTGCATTTATATAGCACCTTTCATGTCCTCAAAGCACTCAAGAGCTAATAAATTACTTTTGAAGTGTAGTCACTGTTGTAGACAAATATGGTCACCAGTTTGCACACAGCATGACCCCACAAACAACAATGAGATGAATGGCCAGTTCATTTGTGTTTTGGTGGTGTTCGTTGAGGGATAAATGTTAGCCAGGACACCAAGAGGGCTCTGTGCTTTTCTTCAAGCAGTACCATGTGATCTTTCACATTTTTTAAATTATTGGTTCACAGGATGTGGGCGATGTTTCGGCCGTGTTTTCAGCTTCCTAGGCCCTCCCTAAACCTCTCTGCCTCTGTCTCTCCTCCTTTAGGATGCTCCTTAAACCCTACCTCTTTGACCAAGCTTTTGGTCATCTGTCCTAATATCTCCTTATGTGGCTCGGTGTCACATTTTGTTTGATAACGCTCCTGTGAAGTGCCTCGGGACGTTTTACTCCATTAAAGGTGCTCTATCAATGCAAGTTGATGCGGGCAAGCCCTCATTTGTTGCCCATCCCTAGTTATCCTGAGAAGTTGGCAGTGGTGCAGTCTTTGTGATGGTTCTCCCACAATGGCGTTAGGTAGGAAAATCCAAGATTCCGACCCAGCGGTGATGAAAGAATGACGATTTATATCCAAGTCAGGACTTGGAGGTGACAGTGTTCCCATGACATTGCTGCTCTTGTCCTTGGTGGTAGAGGTCACCAGGAGGGAGGTGCTGTTGAAGTAACCTATTTCTTCTACACTGTTCCAGTGAAGCTCAATGCAAGCTTGGGGAACAGTACCTCATGTTTCTATTGGGCACTTTGCATCCCTCTGGACTTAACATAACTTTAACATCTTCAGACCTTAACCACAGCTCCCATTTTCTCTTTGGCAGTAGGTGCTGGAAATGCAGGATGGGTGCCAGCATTTCCAGAGATAGGGAGTGGGGACCCTCCTCCCCTGTTCTACGCCCTTTCCTATGCGTGTGGTTCCCCTCTGTCCCCTCCCTCTATCCCTCGTCCTGTTCCTTCTAAATGTTGTCTATCTAATATCTTTCCATTCTGAGAAGGGTCTATACCTGAAACATCAACTGATTTTTGTTCTCTCAACAGATTCTGCATGGTTTTGTTCAAGGCATGGGACTTGTTACTCGGTGGAAAGATGCTGAAGCATGTGGATGAACAGAGAGACCTAGGAGTTTGAACACATAATTCCCTTGAAGTATGAGTGCAGGTAGATAAATCCATAAAAAAGGCCAACAGCATTTTGGGTTTTAAAATAGGAGCTTTTAAGTACAAGAGTAAAGCAGTAATGATAAATTTGTATAAAGCAATGGTTAAGCCACAGTTAGAGACTATGTGCAGTTTTGGCTGCCTCATTGTACAAAGAATATTGAAGCCATAGAGAGCGTATAGCATAGGTTCACCAGGTGATGCCAGGGATGGGAAACTATAGTTATGAGGAGAGACTTAAGATACTGGGACTTATTCCATTGGCACAGAGAATATTTAATTGAGATTTTTTTTAATTGTGGGGAATGACTTTCCTCCGGTTGGGGTATTAGTGATGAGGAGCCATAACCATAACATTCTCACTGAGAGTGAGAAGAGTGATTAGGAAAAAATTATTTGCACAGAAGGTTGTTGAAGCACAGAATCCATTACACAGGGAATGGTTGAGGCAGAGACCATTGCATTTTTAAAAGGAAAATGGGACAACTTCTTCTGTGCTGCAAACTCTTATGATTTAATAGAGATGGTCTGACCAGAGCTCTGTACAGTTTGGTTGTAACTATCTCTGATTCATATTGTACTATTTGGGTGATGTAGTTCAACATTCTGTTTACTTTGTAGATTGCTGCTTTGCATTGGTAGGATACATTGATCATCAAGTCTACTAAGACTTTTAGCTTTCTTTGCGCTTCGTCCTTAGCTATTTCAATACCATTGTTAAAGAACATGTGACACCTATTTTTTTTCTTATAAAAAAAACCTTGCATTTATATAGCGCCTTTCATGACCTCAGGACGGCCCAAAGCGCTTTACAACCAATTAAGTATTTCTAAAATGTAGGCACTGTTGTAATGTAGGAAATGCGGCAGCCAATTTGCACACAGCAAGCTCTCACAAACAGCAATGTGATAATGATCAAACATCTGTTTTAGTGATGTTAGTTGAGGGATAAATATTGGCCAGGACACGGGGGGAGCTCCCCTGCTCTTCATCGAAATAGTGCCGTGGGATCTTTTACGTCCACCTGAGAGAGCAGACAAGGCCTCAGTTTAATGTCTCATTTGATAGATGGCACCTCAGACAGTGCAGCACTGTATGTGCAATACTTTGTACTTGTTTGTAATAAATGTCATCTGTCATTGTTCTGTCCACTTATTTTGATATGTCCAAAACTCCTATAATACATTTTTGTGCATATTATACATATAAAATGCATTCAGTGAATAAATATTAAATACCTTGTTTCTGTGTGGATCTATGTGCATGTATACCTGATATAACCATCGTCAACACCTTCAGCGAAGCGTACGAGAGCATGGGCCTTACACTAAACATCTGTAAGACAAAGGTCCTCTACCAACCTGCCCCCACCACACAGCACTGCCCCCCGATTATCAAAATCCACGACGAGGCCTTGGACAACGTGGACCACTTTCCATACCTCGGGAGCCTACTGTCAACAAGGACAGACATCGATGACGAAGTCCAACACTGCCTTCAGTGTGCCAGTGCAGCCTTTGGTCACCTGAAGAAGAGAGTGTTTGAAGACCAGGACCTCAAACCCGGCACCAGGCTCATGGTCTACAGAGCAGTAGTGATTCTCGCCCTCCTGTATGCTTCAGAGACATGGACCATGTACATCAGGCACCTCAAAGCACCAGAGAGGTACCACCAATGCTGCCTCCACAAGATCCTGCAAATCCATTGACAAGATAGGCGCACCAATGTCTGTGTTCTCGCTCAGGCCAACATCCCCAGCATCGAAGCTCTGACCACGCTCGATCAGCTCCGATGGACGGGCCCCATCATCCGCATGCCCGATATGAGACTCCCAAAACAAGCGCTCTACTCGGAGCTCCGACACGGCAAGAGAGCCCCAGGTGGGCAGAGGAAACGCTTCAAGGACACCCTCAAGGCCTCCTTGGAAAAAGTGCAACATCTCCACCGACACCTGAGAATCCCTGGCCCAAGACCGCACAAAGTGGAGGAGAAGCATCCGGGAAAGCGCCGAACACCTCAAGTCTCTTCGCCGGAAGCAAGCGGAAGCCAAGCACAAACAGAGGAAGGAGTGCACGTCAACCCAAGCACCCCACCCACCCGCCCCTTCAACCACCGTCTGCCCCACCTGTGACAGAGACTGTAGGTCCCGCATTGGACTCGATCAGTCACCTGAGAACTCATTTTTAGTGTGGAAGCACGTCATCCTCGGTTCCGAGGGACTGCCTCAGAAGATTAAATACTTTGTTTCCGTGTGGATATATGTGCATGTATACATAGAATAGATATTCTGTGCATTGGTCTATTCTATACATAGATCTATCTATATATATATATATATATATATATTTAAAACAGTATGTGATCATAACAGTCCAAGAGCATTGAACCAGTAAGTGGTGCTGCCAGTGTTACATTACATGACATAATGTTACATGACAGAACCACCCTGAAGACCTGGAATTTAGCATCCCATGGACTGCTGCAGGAGCCTCCAAAAAAAATGCCAAAGACTACACGGGTAAGAAGGCACTAAAATGGTGCTAATGAAGCAGGAGACATTAAGAATGATAAAACAAGACCTCCCAAGAACCCTGGCCCAAACACAGCAATATTGATGTAGTCCTTAGATGAAAAGTCAAGGAAAAAGATGATTAAATCTTCAGAATCAATATCAGGTGCTTGAGGATTTACTGGAAAGTATAACAGCAAATCCAAGTTAATGCCAACCCAAAAGAAGACCTGGAGAGTAAGCAAAGACAAAATGGTTGGAAGTCCAGTGTAGACATGAAGCATAAACAGTACATACTGGCCATAAACCAAGTAGAAGCAAATCACTTATAACCAACTGCCATAGTATACGAGAAATCCCCCCCCCCCCCATGAAAGAAAACCAGCCAACCCCCAAGCTGAAGAGAACATTGCTTAAGATCTCCCCACTACCTGCTGAGGAGAAAATTGCACCCCCCACAACTGAGGAGCAAGTGGCAAATTTCCAGAATCACCTTTCCTCCTGCATGCTTCGTAAACTTCAGCTCATCCAAAACACTGCTGCCCATATCCAATCCCGCCCCAAGTTTTTCTCAACACTCACCCCTGTCCTTGCTGACCTACGTTGGCTCTTGTTCCCTCAATGACTCCAATTTAAATTCTAATCTTTATGTTTAAATCCCTTCATGGCCTTGGCCCTCCTCATCTCTGCAATCTTCTTCAGCCCTATAAAACCCCATAACCCTTGGAACCCTCCGATCCTCCAACTCTGGCCTCTTATGCATTCCCCTCTCCCTTTGCCCCACCATTGGTGGCTGTGCCTTCAACTGTGTAGGCCCCACACTCCGGAAGTCCATCCCTAAACCCTTCTGCCTCTAGCTCCCTATCTTCCTTTAAGACTCTACTTAAAATCCACCCCTTTGATCAAACTTTTGGTCATCCCGTCTAATATCCTCTTTGGCTCGGCTTCCATGTTTGTCTGATTACATTTCTGTGAAATGGCTTGGAACATTTTTCTATGTTAAAGACACTATGTAAATGCAGGTGGTTGTTGTTATCATTGTTGTCCCAACCCCCCGCCCATTGCTGAGAAGAATATCGCCCCTCAGGAACTCTCCCGCCCCCCACAAATGAATGCAATATCATCAAAGGAAGCCCCCTCCATTGTCTGTGCCTCTTTACCCCCTCTCCTCCTCCTGCACCTCCCCATTCCTCCTCCACCAGCCCTGTCTACCCCTCACCATCTTCCCCCTGTTCCCCTTTTCCTCATGATTCTCTTCCTTCTTTTCTTTATCTCCTGCTCCCCTTCTCCTCTCTCCCTCTGTCCAACTACCCTCCCTCATCTCCTCTCTCTCTCTTCCCCCTCCCTCTCCCCATTTGCTTTATTTCCCTCTCCTGCCTTGGTCCAATTATACCCCTACTCTCCAACCCTGCTTGACCTGAAAAATGCCTTTGGTCTTGACTCTCCATGTGCAATGCTATGGGAATTTCAACTAATAATATATGAAAAGTCGTGCATATCGTGCACACTTCCTGTAAAGTTTCACACTTATTTCCTGTAACACTTTCCTGATCATATTTTACTGATAACACTCTTACTGTTATGAAGCAGCATATATTCTGACTCACTGTGAGGAATAACATGGGAGATCTACTAGTAATATATTGAAAGCCTAGCAGATAGTCAGCACACTTCCTGTAATACTTTCCCATCACACTTTGTTGAAAACATTCCTTTTGTTATAAAAAAGCAAATTCTCTGACTTACTGTGAGCAATGTCATAGGAGAGCTACTAGTAATATATAAAAATTCTTGTGGGCAATTTTCAGGATCCCTGTCCAGCAGGAACAGGGTGCTAGCAGGCAGAAAATGGTAGTGCTCCACTTGCCGCCCCGTTTTCCCTTCCCATATGGCCACCACCATTTCAGTCCCATGGTGGAACCAGGCGATTAGAGCACCCACCTATTCAGGTGGGGGCTTACTTTTAATTGCAAATTAGGGTCCTACACCGATTGTAGGACTGCACCAGTAGTCCTTAAAGGGATGGCTGCAGGAATGGGTAAGTAGACGTTTTGTGCATGATCTTTGTGATGTCAGCAGGAGCAGGAATGCCCCTGCAGGCCCCACAAAAATCTTCCAACCTGCTGCTGTGGTCCCCCTTAACACGGAACTTCTAGCTAGGGTTCATGAGGCCGAGCCAGAAGTTCCACGTTACAAAAGCAAAATACTGCAGATGCTGGAAATCCGAGGAAAGGTCACCGACTTGAAACATTAACTCGGTTTCTCTCTCCACAGATGCTGCTTGACTTGCTGAGTATTTCCAGTAGCCTCTGTTTTTGTTCCATGTTACTGGTGGGCTACTTGTGGACGTTGGTTCAGCTCGCCAGCATTAACAAATGAGCCCCGTCATCAAAGTGGCTCGGGCCTCTTGGCAGGTGGCGCGATTGCACCAGAGGAAGCACTGTAACATCTCTCCACCTGTTACAAGCGCAGCTGGCAGACATACCGTTGCTGTCCACTAACTGTGAGCAAAGCCCCAGGAGAGTCATTCATACACGAATATTCTCTGTTTTCATATTAGAAAGAAAAGAAAGACTTTCATTTATATAGCGCCTTTCACAACCGCATGACGTCCCAAAGCGCTTTACAGCCAATGAAGTTAAGTCACTGTTGTAATGTAGGAATGATGTAGGGTGCAATGATTTTGCTACTTTTGGGATTTCTGCTTGGTGCCATACAGTAATTGCATTATAACTCTAGAATCTGCTTCCCACCTGACTCCAAAGCAGAGGGATGCGAGACCCCTGGGGGAGGCCAATCCCACACCACTTTGCGTTTGGCATAGGATGGTGTCAGGTTTGGTAGTTTTGCAGTTTTGAAACATACATGAGAGTTAATTTAAATGTATTAGCTTTCTAAAACATTTAGGGGTAGATTCTCCTGTTCCTGCCCCATGGCATATTGGATCGCCTGAGCAGATGGCATAGAAGACAATTGGGTGGACTCCCTTTTGGGCATGCAATCCTTCAAACTCGATTTTCCTTATGCACTGCCCCCAGACTATCCAACACACCCAGGTGCAGGAACAGGAAAATCTGACCCTTAATATTTAGTGGCACGGAGTTGAGCCCCATCTTTGCTGGAGCTATCCTGGTCCTGAGATTTGGCTGTTTGTACCATTGTACTGTGAGTGACCAGTCAAAATGTTCCTTGCCCTCTAATTCTACTTCACTTGAAGTCTACATTTGGTTTTGATTTCCCGGGTACAATGCCATTTAGTTACAGAAATGAATAGTTCATTGTACAAATAGAATAGAAATAAGTATTTACTCGGGATTATTTCTGCCATAAATGCCCAGAGAGCTTTTGCCGGGTGCAACTGGTTTCCCCAAGCGGGCACCCTTCAACCACTAATACAATAGCAAAATACTGCTGATACTGGAAATCTGAAATAACAACAGAAAATACTGGAAACACTCAGCAGGCCAGGCAGCATCCGTGGAGAGAGAACAGAGTTAACGTTTCAGGTCTGTAGGCGGCCCAGTCCGATCCTAAGGGCTCAGTGCTGGAACAGATGTTCAGTTCCATGTTCCACTATGAAATTTCCATTAATTGTTAACAATTCCGTCAGGTTTAAAAGCACCAGTAAATCACTTGTTTGAAAGCATCAACAGCGATATTTGGTTAAATTATAATAAAGAACACACAGGTGTGAGGTGTAAACTTGGATGTTATTTCCAGTATCGCTAAAATGATAATTGATATTTGCTTTGAACTTTGACTTTAGAATTTCTAAGCGTTTGGGAGAGACGAGTTTCTGTCTTGTCAGATTCACTGGCCGATTCAACCCAACATTGTACACACTTGCAGAAATGTTTTTATTAACATAATGCTCATAAAATAATGTTATTAAAATAACGTTTATAAACAAGAAAGTTAATCATTTGAATGACTTTGCCAAACTTCTGCATATGCCACAAACATTAGAGACTTAATCATGGATGGAACTAAAATTCAATCAGTCCTTCGGGCAGTTCTCTCCATCTCATTATAATTATGTCCTTTTAGCAAGTCATCTGTCAAGGCAACCATCATTTCCCCGTAACAGGTATCCATAAACTTGCCAGCTGTTCTCTGGAATCTACGTTCTAACTCTTCTTCAATACCTTTCCTTACAGCAACCCTCAAACCCAAAAGTAGTCCGACTATTATCAATACCCCGTCTTTACAGAGAAGTGTTATTTAAATACAAAAGCTGCATTCCTGGTTTCTGCTTTGATACGGCGGTGAAATGTGTACATTTAGTTCAATCCTTGAAACATGTTTCTTTGAATTTGTTGACTAGCACATTCATCGAACCAATGATAAGTATTTTCGAATCATAAGAACTCAAGGACCAGAATGTACCAGTGTGCAAGTTTTAAAAATCAGAGTGGGTGTTTTGCTATGTTGTGTATAGTCGGCGAGACTGAGAAAAGCCCAGCAGCATGCGGATTACAGCCTTCTAACGAAGCACTGTGGGCTATAAGAAACTCGGCGTTAGTGTGCATCTGTGCTTTTTTAACACAGAAGATATTGCCCTCGGAGTATTTTATCGTTCGGGAAAAAATTACAAGAGTTTTTCTCTATAACATTTAGAATCTTGGCATAGCATTCTATGCGCATTTAAAATAATGTGGCGGCATTTGTTAAATATTATATTTTAAAAATAACGTTGCAGAATAATTGCAAGTCATTCAGAGAAACCTGCTTCCGTACAAAATACAAATTGAATCAGAGACTGACTTTGGAAATCGGAATAACTGCTGAAACAATGAGTTACTGACATAGCAAATGGGATCACCTGCAAATTATCGACTCACTAGTCTGAGTCAGTTATTAGGAATATCAATGAATTCATATTCGTGCAACTCCGCCATGGCATTCTAACCAAACTTTGCTCTCAGTCAGTTGTGACGCTCAATTGTTCTCTGCCTACCCTGTTCTATCGTCCTTTGCTGAAGATCCCCTTGCCGGTTCCATCACCCACTACTGTGTTTTAAATGTTTATTGCACCGTGTTGCTCCCCGGGTTTGATCAGCACTGAAGCTTCTGGCTGGAAGACTTGTCCTTCTTTCGGATTCGTCCCACCCCATGCAACATTCTCCACGTCTAAGAATCATGTAGTAACACTTTTATCAGCGGTTAATCTAAAGTGCAGTCATTCAGAGGAAACGCTGCCGCTAAGTCACTGCATCAATACAGGTTACATTTCACATTTAATTGTTCTGCATTGTAATATTTAAGAGCTGCACTGCAGGGCAAAAGTAACAAGTAGACATTTATCTCTCCGGGACTATATACAAACATTGCGCTTCAAAACATGGATTTAAAAGTTAAGTGACGCGTAGGGAACAAAAAGCAGATGGAGATGATGTCACTGTAAGTGAAAAAAGGATGAAAGATGTAAGCGAGAGAACTTAAGTGGAAAGAGAACACGTCATTTATGTTATTCATTGCACGCTAGATGCCGTCCCATCATTTCCATGGCGGGCTGTTGCTGCGTCAATCTTCTGATAGCTCCCGATTGCTGAAATCCGACAGGAGTACCTCCTTTTTACTTGTTATCAACTTGATCGGCAGCCCTTAATTGGTCGCTCGACTTAAATGCAAGCAACGGAATTATCATCCCCACCCATCTGAACCGGTGATTTTTTTAACTTTTATATAAAAAGGTATATATACTGTGGTGGAGCTGGTGAATTGGTCCGCACTTTGCAAGATGTTGCCAGTGATTGCTGCTGTCTGCCTCTGGCTCGGTCCAGGAGTCTTGGTGCAGGGAGCACCCTGCGAACGTGTCAGGATCCCGATGTGTAAGACAATGCCCTGGAATATCACCAGGATGCCCAACCATCTCCATCACAGCACCCAGGAGAATGCCATTCTCGCCATAGAGCAGTACCAGGAATTGGTGGACACCAACTGCAGCCCAGTGCTGCGCTTCTTTCTCTGTGCAATGTACGCGCCCATCTGCACGCTCGAGTTTCTTCACGACCCCATCAAGCCGTGTAAGTCAGTTTGCCAGAAGGCAAGGGATGGTTGTGAGCCTATTATGAGGCGGTACAACCACAGCTGGCCGGAGAGCCTGGCATGCAATGACTTACCTGTCTACGACCGGGGAGTTTGCATCGCTCCCGAGGCAATTGTTACTGATGTACCCGAAGGTGAGACATGAGTTACTATTACCTGACATTCAGTGAAGTGCTTTGTAAATACAGCAGAACATCAATAGCCCATCAAAAGTAGAATAATAACATGCATCAATATGTGATTTCCCTTTTTATGTGGAAGCAGTTTCTTTCAAATGAAATTAAAGTAAAAAGATAAACGGAATGCTTTTAATTTCAATCAGAACGAATCATGTAGTAACACTTTCTCTGACGTTCTTAGATGAAAATACTAAATGTCTAAAGGTTTATTGTAACTTAGTATCTAGTTACTAATATTCAATGGAGAAGGCAGTTTGTGGAATTAATTCAACCAGAAACTACCTTATCTTTTTGTTTCAAACTTCCAGATGCCAAGTGGATGGACTTCACCCGAGAGATGGTGGTCCCGGAGGCTTCTGACTGCAAGAGCTGGAATGCAGGTGAGTGGTAAGAGAGCCAGCGATGAGCTTTTAAAGTCACGCAGTGTTCCACGGCCTCTATCAGAATGAATACAAATCTCAGATGCACAAAGTGCTAGTGGTGGGCTACAGACATAGTTACCGCTTCTCTTGTCCTGTGTTCTAGTGAAAATCTAAAAGTATTCTTTAAAGGTAGTCTAGTCTACCTGCCGGCCCCCTTACCACAAACCGTTAAACTCAGCGACTAACAATTGGGGAGCTCGATAACAGAAACCGCCGACATTATTGTCCGTAATAACAAAAGTCAGGTAGTAAGAGCTATGAATAGAACGCAGGAGGTGTAAACTTGAACAGACATGCACAGCTGCTCACCACTCCGGCTGATCCTGCACAGAGCCAGGGGCAGCTCTTTATGGGTACTAGCGAACGAAGCACGTTCGCTGTTGATATGGGTCTATTCAGAAATGAGCCCTTAGCGAATCCACCCGCTACCTCACTTTTGCATCGTTATTCTTATCTCAATTGAGCACTTTAATAATGTCAACTATCATTTTGTAATATGAAAAACAACCCATTTCTGGGATTTATAAAGGATCTATATTGATTTACAATTGTCTGTTTATTATATATTACCGGCACGCCCCTCTATTTCACTCTACCATTGTAAAATACACTGGGGGCAATTATTGCCACCTACCCCCTTAAAACAAACTGCCCAGATCGCTGCTGTAAAACATTTGCTAACCGATCTTTTCTCTTTATAGATGCTGACAGACCAGTTGTGTATTTATTGCCAGCATTTTTTGTTGTTATTTCAAATCTCCAGTATTTACATTTTTCCGTTTACTTAAAATTGTTTGTAGTAACACTTTATCTTACGTTTCGGCAGATCGTTGTAAATGTAGAAAAATTAAACCGACGCTAAAGACATACTTGGAAAAAAATTATAACTATGGTAAGTGATAGCTATCTACTGTCAGGTGGCGTTTTATTGTTCAATCGATGATAACAGCACCTACGCTGATCATGTTTTATTTTAAAAGAACAGCTCCAAGCTTTACATAAAACTGCAGACTATATTAAACTATTGACAGCAGGTGGGGAGCAGCGACAACCTGTTGCCTGATTGACTACAATGGTGTCCCAGACCGTTTTATGATCCCAGAAACTAAAGATTGAGGGCATTTTCACAAACTCTCAAGCACTTCTTTCATCCAACAGATAAATATCTTTCCATCCTCCAACCTCTTTTGCTACACTTTCACATTAATTTATTATAAATTCATTAGCATTGTACAGACTATAGCTTGGATTCTGTAACCTCCACAGGCAGTATCCTTTTCCATTGTCCTGTGAAATCTCTCCCTGAACACTGATGTTATTTGCTCCAAGATGTTAATTGGCCGGCATGTTTAAAATTCACTGTCTTAGACTGGGTACCTCAAATACCCTTGGTTTCTCTCCAAGGATGTAATATATTTTTGTCTGAAGGAAGAAGGCCACCTTGTTAAATGCTTTCTCCCAATGACGGTGAGAAGCAATCTAAAATTGTAATATTGAACCTGAACTATTCTGTGGTGAGGGTTAGTATGATGTGTTGAAAAAGTGCACCTGCTATGTAATATTATCCTGGATTGCACTTTTTGGGGGTGGGGGGCTCATTATCAAGATGAAAATATCAACTTTTTCACATACGGCACTCAAGCGTCAGTATTAATGCTTCCAGTTACAACATGGGTTAAGTGCAAATCAGAGGGAGGCTCCCTCTACTCTGTCCAATGTTGTACCTTAATCGTAACATTAGAAAACATCCACCATTGCACCAGTGTGACACTTCGATTCCCACACCATTTATCCTTATGCTTTTTCAAAGTGAGATTTCCAATTAGTTACAATTAGTGCCCAATTTGAGCTGAGTACTTTATAAAGGACTTGTTTGTCCAAATTCATTTCAAGTAGGATCCTTATAGGCAAGAAGGAGAGAGAGAGCAAACCTAGGTAAAAAGGAGATTGTTCTAACAGAGTCCATTAGTCCCTAGACACATGCATTTTAAAATAAAATACATCAGTGGAAATAAGGCTCAACATAAGTAGCTTATTGTGAAATCAGAATGTAACGGTGATGTATTGAATTTATTTAGCATCATAATTAAAGCTAACTGTTGCAGTTTATTATTGTGACGACTATTGAAATATTATCAAAACACTTTGGGATAAATGACCCATATTGAAAGTTAAACAAATGTAGAATGTAACTGATAAGTTTACTACCCCCCCTGTATAAGGTTTTAACTGACATTCAATGATGCCGGCTGCTGGAATATTAATTGTCAAGCATTCAGTCATATTCACTGAACAGAACTTCTAGGTAGTTTAGTGACATGAACTCTTTTTTGTCCTTGAGAGTCATCTTTGAGTTTTCACTGTGTCTCTTTATTGTTACTTCAGTTATCCGAGCCAAAGTAAAAGATGTGAGCAGAAGTGGCTGTAATGAAATCACCACAGTGGTGGAGGTGATAGAGACACTCAAGTCATTGACACCTATCCTGCAGGCTCACATAACCCTCCTCACCAACTCTTCATGCTCATGTCCTCAGCTGCCACCCAACCAGGACTTGCTCATCATGTGCTATGTGCTGCGCTCACGGTAAGTGTCATTGCTCTTTGATCAAACTTTATATACATGAACAGAAGGCTTCATAGCCAGGCCAGACTAACAAGCACCTTTGGGACTGACACCAGATAGTCTTTATCAGCAGGTGGTTTCATGATTCCACGACAAACCAGAGTCGGCTCCTAGGACTAAGATATGGTCATTATAAGTCCTGTAATCTCTGAAAATCCCTCTGATGTTTTTAGATTACAAATTCCATAGGTTTATATTATATCTGTAATGTAAATATGAAGGTGGGGTTAAATGACAGCATCACAGGAATAGAGAGAGGAATAGGCACCTTTTGAGTTGTTAATGTTGCTCAGACACTTAATCATTACAGAACCCTTTCAAACATTAGGTAGCACAGGACATCATCCCCCTCAATCAAATTTTATGGACATACTCATACATCAATGATCCATACTCTGGGGACAGCACTTTTAATTTAAATTACTCTTAAATAAAGATTCTTCATTTTTAGAATTTACTAAATTTTCATTAATAAATTCAATCTGCAAGATTTATTCCAAAATCCTGTGTATTTTTTGAGTCTCATGTGATTTGCTTTTTTGCCAGAGCTTTAAGAACATAATCACATAAACAAAAGGAGTGAACAGAAACACAACAAAAATATATGTGAAACTAAGACTGTCGGGGAACTAATCTAAATGTAATTTGTTCCGAATAACCATTAAAATAATGAGAAATTGGGCCAAAATTGTGAAGAAAAAATGGAATTCTGCCATGTGGTAGATTTGGAACAAAAACATACTTATCAATACTGGCATATAATAGCTCTATTATATTTATCATGCCCATCAATATAGGGATTTAATAACATCTTGCTTATATCGGAAATTTGACAGATGAAAGTGGATTTTATGTATTTAGCACATAATCAGAAACAGATTATTGAGGTTTTTTTTTACCATTGTTAACAACTACATTTTTCATTACTTAAATTAAGACAAAATATAAAGCGATTCTTAAAATGTTGTATTTCCTCAAAGTAAATGCAGAAGTGCACTTTTTCCTGCAAGTCATGTAAGATGCAAATGGTAGTCATGAAAATAAGAAACAACTAGAAATTCAGTCATACCTGTCAATATATTATTCATCGTGGAATGATCATTCAAACCTCTTTGAGAATAATTCAGCACAATGATACTCTCACACTACTCTGGGATACACCACAAAATGAACCAACAAAAACATCTCATATTCAGCCTTGATTCTTGCCCAAAAGCTCTGCTCATAAATGGTACAATTATCATATAATCATTATATAATATACAATTGTTATATAATTATTAAATGATTATATAATCTTCAATACAAGAGTAAATACAACATTAATTTTCTCAATGTCATTGGATTTATTTTTTTAAAGGCAAACATCATGGGAAATTTATTGAATCCTCCAGATCCAATGGTGTTTCCAGAGCCAATCTTGAGCCTTGTGAATTTTGCTTTAGCTCAAGGCTGTGAATTCTATGTTCTTTTCCACTCATTCTCTACCTCAGAGGGCTATGGATGTTCAGTTGTTGAGTATATTCAAGGCTGAGATTGATAGATTTTTGGAGACTAAGGGAATCGAGGGATGTGGGGACCGGGCAGGCAAGTGGAATTGAGATTGAAGATCAGCCATGATCTTATTGAATTGCAGAGCAGGATCGAGGGGCCGTATGGCCGACTCCTGCTCCTATTTCTTAGGTTTTTTATTTATTTATTTGGACCAAATAAACATATACAGTCAACTGATTATAGACATTTTTAAAATTAACTCTTTTACAGATTAAAAACTAAATGTGGATTATTTGGGCATTGAAGAACAGTCTATAACTCTTGAAATGCTTTCTGTAATATTTTTCAATGCTCTACTGTATAAATGTCCATCCTATTCAATTTTAACATTTACTGATTGTTTACAAGAGCAATCATCACTTTTTGGCAAGTTTATTTTTTAATTTTCCCTCATTACCCTCTTCTACATTTTCTCATTGCCACACACCATATCCAACGCAAGCAGATGACTTGCTTCCAAGCCTCTGTCAGTGCTGTTTGCTTTCTGGCTGTTACAGATATTAGAGAGTTAGCCAGTAACTCACCGTATGGTTTCCCCTTTCTCCTCTGGGGCAGTACCTAGTTTCCACTTATCATCTCTCCTCATGGCACAACTCAGTTCAAGAATCATAATGAGAAGAATTGCGCTACAAACTCACATTATTAACAGCATGTCATAGTTCTTTGCAACTGCACCATCTAATGTCATACTGTAAAGTTCAACAATTCTTGAAAGACCCTCTAATTCTTCTATAAAATTGTTTAATTAAGAATAAACAACAGAGCACTGTCAATTCTTTGGTACACCTTTTAATTCCGGTTAAGTTTGTTGTTACTAACTGCTCTAGTCTGTTCCTTGCAACAGTCTACCTAGAAAACTAGCAATTTCCACTTCAACTGAAACTTCTGCACAACTCGGTATTGTAGATCAGGTGTCCAAATACATGTCTGGAAAAATACAAATGATAGAATATGAAGTCATCTTTCATTTTTATAAATAAATTAACATGCTTTGCTTTATTTTAAGTTCTCTTTTGGTTTTAATCAATGCAGTCTGATTTCCGGGTTCCTAAATTACTACAATCTATTTTATAATGGTGGGGTGACGGTAAGTGCATTGAGAAATGTATATCAATTGCTGTGAAACAAATACAGAATTCCATCTTCTTACAAACAGATTAGCAACTTTTATGTAAGCAAAATAAATAGTAGTCAAAAGATAGAATACAGATGAGGCACAGCTCATTCATTCAGAATTTAAAAAAAACTTATATTCCCCAACATGTCATTGAACCTATAGTGGAAATTTGTACTGCATTCTGAAAAAGGCCATCCAGACCTTAGAGGGGTGCGGAGCAGAGCACTGAGGCTGATCCTTGGTGTTAGAGGGGTGCGGAGAACACTGAGGCTGATCCTTGGTGTTAGGGGGTGCGGAGAGCACTGAGGCTGATCCTTGGTGTTAGGGGGTGCGGAGAGCACTGAGGCTGATCCTTGGTGTTAGGGGGTGCAAAGAGCACTGAGGCTGATCCTTGGTGTTGGGGGTGCGGAGAGCACTGAGGCTGATCCTTGGTGTTGGGGGTGCGGAGAGCACTGAGGCTGATCCTTGGTGTTAGGGGGTGCTGAGAGCACTGAGGCTGATCCTTGGTGTTAGAGGGTGCGGAGAGCACTGAGGCTGATCCTTGGTGTTAGGGGGTGCGGAGAACACTGAGGCTGATCCTTGGTGTTAGAGGGTGCGGAGAGCACTGAGGCTGATCCTTGGTGTTAGTGGGTGTGGAGAGCGTTGAGGCTGATCCTTGGTGTTAGGGGGTGTGGAGAGCACTGAGGCTGATCCTTGGTGTTAGAGGGTGCGGAGAGCACTGAGGCTGATCCTTGGTGTTAGGGGGTGCGGAGAGTGTTGAGGCTGATCCTTGGTGTTAGAGGGTGCGGAGAGCACTGAGGCTGATCCTTGGTGTTAGGGGGTGTGGAGAGCACTGAGGCTGATCCTTGGTGTTAGGGGGTGCGGAGAGTGTTGAGGCTGATCCTTGGTGTTAGAGGGTGCGGAGCGCACTGAGGCTGATCCTTGGTGTTAGAGGGTGCGGAGCGCACTGAGGCTGATCCTTGGTGTTAGGGGGTGCGGAGAGCACTGAGGCTGATCCTTGGTGTTAGGGGGTGTGGAGAGCGTTGAGGCTGATCCTTGGTGTTAGGGGGTGTGGAGAGCACTGAGGCTGATCCTTGGTGTTAGGGGGTGTGGAGAGCACTGAGGCTGATCCTTGGTGTTAGGGGGTGCGGAGAGCACTGAGGCTGATCCTTGGTGTTAGGGGGTGCGGAGAGCACTGAGGCTGATCCTTGGTGTTAGGGGGTGCGGAGAGTGTTGAGGCTGATCCTTGGTGTTAGGGGGTGCGGAGAGCACTGAGGCTGATCCTTGGTGTTAGGGGGTGCGGAGAGCACTGAGGCTGATCCTTGGTGTTAGGGGGTGTGGAGAGCACTGAGGCTGATCTTTGGTGTTAGGGGGTGCGGAGAGCACTGAGGCTGATCCTTGGTGTTAGGGGCTGCGGAGAGCACTGAGGCTGATCCTTGGTGTTAGTGGGTGCGGAGAGTGTTGAGACTGATCCTTGGTGTTAGAGGAAGATGGAGAGCATTGAGGTTGATCCTTGGTGTTAGGGGGGAGAGCACTGAGGCTGATCCTTGGTGTTAGAGGGTGTGGAGAGTGTTGAGGCTGATCCTTGGTGTTCGAGGGTGCGGAGAGCACTGAGGTTGATCCTTGGTGTTGGGGGGGGTGCGGGGGAGAGCACTGAGGCTGGTCCTTGGTGTTAGGGGGTGCGAAGAGCACTGAGGTTGATCCTTGATGTGAGGGGGTGCGGAGAGTGTTGAGGCTTATCCTAGGTGTTAGGGGGTGCGGAGACTGTTGAGGCTTATCCTTGGTGTTAGGGGTGCGGAGAGCACTGAGGCTGATCCTTGGTGTGAGGGGGTGTGGAGAGCACTGAGGCTGATCCTTGGTATTAGGGGGTGCGAAGAGCACTGAATTTGATCCTTTGTATTAGTGGGTGCGGAGAGTGTTGAGGCTGATCCTTGGTGTTGGAGGGGTGCGCTTTGATGAATGATGAGATAAGTTAGATCTCTTCAGCCTTGAAAAGAGATATCTAACAGGGGACCTTATAGAGCCATATAAAGTACTCAATGCAAGACGTGGTCAAACCTTGAAGAGTTGAGACACTGAGCACTAGGTTGATTAAATCCTTGGAGTGGAGTTAGTTTCTTCTGTAGCTGGAATTGCTAATGCTTAGAAGTGGAATAGAGTGAAGATAGCCATAGGGTTGTGTTAATGAATAATGTAAAAATATGTTCTAGATTTCTATGTTTCCGTACTAATGGAATCGGCATTTCTGAATTCATGTGCGATCTTTAAACTTTATTAAAAACAGGGGGCAGCTTAGTGAATTAGCTTACTTAGTGACAGCAAATTAAAATTGGTGATATTTTAATTTTGGGGGCATTAATTTTTAGGAGCAACTAAAAGCACATCTCAGTTGACTCAAGCTATTTACATATGAATTTTTGATTTTCCTTCAAATTGTGCATTGACTCACTGTTTCCAAATAGAGTTAGGTGAGAATAATTAAGCCAATAGGTTGCTGGGTTAAATTGCCAGAAGAGTTGAATTCAAATCACCAGAAGTCATGGCAAAGCTTCAGGGAGCCCGAGTCAGGCTGAAGCGCTGGGCAGAGCGTTGCTGGACACAGAGCCCTTGCTGGACACAGAGCCCTGGTCAGAGCCCTCGCTGGGTACAGCGACCTTGCTGGGCATGGAGCCCAGGTCAGAGCCCTGGCCAGAGCCCTTGCTGGACACAGAGCCCTGGCTGGACACCAGAGCCCTGGTCAGAGCCCTTGCTGGACACCAGAGCCCTGGCCAGAGCCCTTGCTGGACACCAGAGCCCTGGCCAGAGCCCTTGCTGGACACCAGAGCCCTGGCCAGAGCCCTTGCTGGACACCAGAGCCCTGGCCAGAGCCCTTGCTGGACACCAGAGCCCTGGCCAGAGCCCTTGCTGGACACCAGAGCCCTGGCCAGAGCCCTTGCTGGACACCAGAGCCCTGGCCAGAGCCCTTGCTGGACACCAGAGCCCTGGCCAGAGCCCTTGCTGGACACCAGAGCCCTGGCCAGAGCCCTTGCTGGACACCAGAGCCCTGGCCAGAGCCCTTGCTGGACACCAGAGCCCTGGCCAGAGCCCTTGCTGGACACCAGAGCCCTGGCCAGAGCCCTTGCTGGACACCAGAGCCCTGGCCAGAGCCCTTGCTGGACACCAGAGCCCTGGCCAGAGCCCTTGCTGGACACCAGAGCCCTGGCCAGAGCCCTTGCTGGACACCAGAGCCCTGGCCAGAGCCCTTGCTGGACACCAGAGCCCTGGCCAGAGCCCTTGCTGGACACCAGAGCCCTGGCCAGAGCCCTTGCTGGACACCAGAGCCCTGGCCAGAGCCCTTGCTGGACACCAGAGCCCTGGCCAGAGCACTCGCTGGACACAGAGCCCTGGCCAGAGCACTCGCTGGACACAGAGATCTTGCTGGGCACAGAGCCCGGGTCAGTCTACAGCGGGACGCTGGGTAACATGACATGAAGTGGCCAACAGACCTTAAAGGGGGAGCAGAAGAGAGCAATGAGGCTGATCCTTGGTGTCCAGATGGGTGTACTTTGACACAACTAGTGAGAGGGGTTCCAGGTCAGGCAAGTGGCCTGGACTCTGGCAAATTGAAACAATTAAAACAAAATCATGATTCACCCCCTTACAGTGAAGCCCAAGGAAAACATGACTGGGTTTTAGGGGGGCCTGGGCATCCCCTCCCTAATAGCAGACAGACGCCTGACTTTCAGGCTGCATGGGGCAAATGGGTGCCAAAATTGCGCTCGTGGTGGTGTGTGTGCCCACCTGTGGCATGCAAGTTCTCTCCCACTGACCCACAAACTCCAGCAGTGTCAGCAGTGGAAGGCACTGCCCGTGCGATCCTGGCATAACTGCTGGGATTGCAACCCCAGAAATTCTGGGGTCACTTTGTGAACACAAGTAAACAAAAGGAATGGTTGAATAATCCTGGAATATCTAATTTACAAATGCACTGACACCTAGTGCCGGCTTGAAAATGTAAGTGAAGCTGTGGATTCAGATCACAGTTTATGGTATGAAGTTTATGGTCTTAGGCTGGATATAAAGAGGCAGACAGTTTCATACTGTGTTTGCATTTTGATTAGCAGGGTTAATGATTCAATCGCTGTGGACACTGATCAACAACAGGGGTTCAGGTGAAGGCTATAAACTGCTTGACCTTCACTCTGATTGATTATCATGCCATCTCATCCCCTCAATCAGACTGCTGCCCAATAATCACTCCCACCTGTTCAATATGAATAATGACGTATGATCTGCAATTTTGGTGTATGCAAAACAACTTGCAACCATTTTGTTTGCCAATGCAATCCTACTGGATATTGCAAGATTTTGTCAGATACATATTGGTCTTTCAAAGTCATAATTTTTAAAGACCTCTATTCAAAAATGGATCTTTATGAAGATTACCATTGAAACTACTATTTTGTCATAGTTTAGAAACTAGGGTTAGTCAAATCCACTTATATACACACAAATAAATTCTGAATGCAACAAATTATTACTAAGTCTTCATTTGTTCCTGACTAAGATCATTACTCATAAAGTTTTTCTTGAATTTTTTAAATAAATTCTTTTCATATTTTTTCCAAAAATGGTAACATTTTTCCACAGAAATTCTGTGAATGACCATTTGTGAAAAAATGTTTTTTTTTTAAAAACCCACACCATTAGAAACTTGGTGACTAATAACTTTAGTCAAAGTGGGAGCAAAGTCGGCTGTGGTACTGAGGAGTGGTCATCCCGTGGGGACACACGCATGATGAGTCAGCGACTTTAGTAGAGGAGAAAAGAAAACCCCTTCATCCTCAAAAACCTGTTCGTCTTTGTCACAATGCAACTGATAATCTGTAGTTTAATATACATATATCCAGTTTAGATAGGTCAGTCAAAGTAATGGGAGCGATGTTCACTGTCGCCTGCCCGATTTACACTGGAAAATGGGGTGAAGGACAGTTGGAAATTGAAAAATAAATTGTCCGCACAACACTTTTTAGGCGAGCCTCGAAATGGATGTCTCACACTCCCGCCAAAACTGACAGGAACCTTATTAAAATATTTAAATCAGCATTCTGTGCCAGTAGTACACCAATGCTATTTCCATGCACCAATTCACTGAATGTGTGCCAAGCACACTTTGCTCATTGGTACCAGGTGCTGAGCAGCCTAACCAACAGTCCTTACAGGGGCTGCTAGAAGCCGCACAGAAGCAGACCCTAAACATTGTGTACCATGATTTTGTGGGTCCTCCTGGTCCCCCAAAAATCATCAGGCCAGCTGCCAGCTACTCAGTGATTCCCCCCTCCCCGACTGCCTTCTGGCTCAGCTTCACAGAGCAGCCACCGGATTCTCCGTGCCCCCGCCCCAGCAGCAAGCTACTTGTCTGTATTTAGATGAGGTCCGATGATGAAAATGGTTCGGGCCTCTCACTGGAGCCATCGGGCAGGCACAGTGCATCCTCCGCCCACCGCCCACCTCACCCACTGCCCTCACCCATTGCCCCTCCCCACCCCACTACTAAGGAATCCAACACAATGCAAACAAACCACCCCAGTGCTGTTGCTAACAGGCACAGGATTAACTGCAGCCGAGATGCAATCCTGACACATGGAACCCGGCACTGGTCTTCACTGTGACCCACACTAGAAGACTTGAAAGGGTAGAAGTTGCAATCAGCAAAGTTCAAGTATGAATGCTTAACAAGCTCCTCCTACATTCCTATATATGCAATGTTCTCTGCTTACACTGCCTGGCTGGAACTATGGACGTTATCTATATGGACTTACAGAGGGCATTTGATAAGATTCTGCACATGAGATTATTAGCAAAGATTAAAGCGCACAGAATTGGAGGCAACCTTATGACGTGGGTTGGAAATTGGTTGGGAGGTAGGAGACCGAGATTAGGGATAAAGGGTACTTACTCTGATTGGCAGGATGTGGAATAGAGAGTTGTATATTCAAGTTTGTAGCTGACACTAAGTTGGGAGGCACAGTAAGTAGTGCAGATGAAAGCAGGAAGTTACAAAACATCATAGATAGATTAAATGCGTGGACAAAACTGTGGCAAATGGAGTGCAATGTGAGAAAGTGTGAAGTCATCCACTTTGGACTCAAGAAAGATACATCAGAGCAGTTTCTAAATAGTGAGAAACTAAGAACTGTAGGGGAGTGAAGAGATTTGGCTGCCTATGTACACAAATCACTAAAAGCTGGTAGACAGGTACAAAAAGCAATCAAAAGGCGGATGGAATCTTGGCTTTTACCTCAAGGGGGCTGGAATACAAAGGGGAGGAAGTGATGTTTCAATTGTATAGAGCCTTGGTCAGAACCTATCTGGAGCACCTCAGGAAGGATACATTAGCCTTGGAAGGGGTGCAGCACAGATTCACCATAATTATACTGGAGCTTAAAGGGTTAAATTATGAGGACAGGTTGCATAAATTTAGCTTGTATTCCCTTGACTATAGAAGATTAAGGGGAGATCTAATCACGAGTTTAAAGTGATCAAAGGAATTAATAAGGTAGATAAAGAGAAACTATTTCCTGTGGTGGGGGAAATCCAGAACAAAGGGGAGTAATCTTAAAATTAGAGCCAGGCCATTCAGGAGTGAAATCAGGAAACACTTCTTCACACAAAGGATATATTAACAGTATATTTTTATTCGTAATATATCTACACTATACCATAACGATGACCCGGAATTTGCGGTTGTAATGACGGTGAAACTGTCAGCATTCGCCATCATTACAACTGTGAAACTGACGGCAACTTCCGACGTCTGCACATGCGCAGTTAAACGTGGAAATCCAGAAGTTGCTGTCAGTCATTCCCTGCTCGTCCACAGGGCGCGTTGTTGAAATCCCTGCATTGGGCAATCAATTGAAATCACTGAACTGACAAGAACGACAGCTTTTATGCTCTAATATTATTAACCCTCCCCTGAAAAGTAAATTCTTGTTCAATGAGGTGTAATTGGGTTTTTAACAGTGTACTGACTCATAACTATTGCTGAACAACCTCGCTGGCCCTGAAAAAAAAATTATATTTGTGGAATGTCAAATGTTTCCATTATGAATTTTTTTTCCATATTTATTAATATAATTTTTTAATAGTTTGTTTATGATATTTCAGCTTTTAGCTTAATCCCATGTGTATGTCCCAATCTTTATTTTGCTCGCTGTAAAATGATTTAAAAGTGAAGGATAATCAGTGCATTTTACTTCCTGGTTTGCTGTCTGTGAGATGAGATTGGCTGTTTAGCCAGTTTGATGACATCACTGTTGCTGGACATTGGAGATCCTCTATAGGTGACGCCAGAATCAAAGTAATGTCAGGAGAGGTGAAATTCGACTGTGCTTCTGGTGAGCTTCCAGCAGATGACACTTGTTAGTTTGTTGTTGGATTTGGGAAAGGCATCTTGAGTGGGGTATTGATAATCATTACAAGAGTACAAAGGGTACTTGTTTGCCTATCCCTTCTCCCCATCTAACAGCATACTGGAAGTATATATTATATATAAATAAACTGTACAATGAGAATTCATCTCTCCAGTGTGCGCTTTATTCTCTTACAGAAAGGACAGTTATAGAGCACTCTGTGCACATAAGAACATAAGTAGGCCATACGACCCCTCGAGCCTGCTCCGCCATTCAATAAGATCATGGCTGATCATCGACCTCAACTCCACTTTTCCGCCCGATCTCCATATCCCTTGATTCCCCTAGAGTCCAAAAATCTATTTATCTCAGCCTTGAATATACTCAAAGACTCAGCATGCACAGCCCCCTGGGGCAGGAAATTCCAAGGATTCACAACCCTCTGAATGAAGAAATTCCTCCTCATCTCAGTCTTAAATGGCCTACCCCTTCTCCTGAGACTATGCCCCCTAGCTTTAGACACTCCAGCCAGGCGAAACAAGCTCTCAGCATCTACCCTGTCAATCCCCTTCAGAATCTTTTATGTTTCAATGAGATCACCTCTCATTCTTCTAAACTCTAATGAGTATAGGCCCATTCTACACAATCTCTCATCATACGACAGTCCCGCCATCCCAGGAATCAATCTCGTGAACCTTCATTGCACCGCCTCCAAGGCAAGTATATCCTTCCTTAGATAAGGAGACCAAAACTGTGCACAGTACTCCAGGTGTGGTCTCACCAAGGCCCTGTACAATTGTAGCAAGACATCCTTACTCTTATACTCCAACCCCCTTGCAATAAAGGCCAACATGCCATTTGCCTTCCTTATTGCTTGTTGTACCTGCATGCTAGCTTTCTGTGTTTCTTGCACGAGGACACCCAAATCTCTCTGAACACCAACATTTGAAAGTTTCTTACCATTTAAAAAATATTCTGTTTTTCTGTTCTTCCTACCAAAGGGAATAACCTCACATTTCCCTACATTATTGTAAAATGACATTACCTACCTGTTCATACATTAGCCCTGTGGCAGTTGTTTGTTCTGAGTGTATTGAACCAATTGCAAGATACTTGAAATCTATAGTAAATATTACTTGAAACTTGATGACTCAAACTGTAAGGCTATTTGTAGGTAGCTGTTAGGGAATGGATGATTTAACTTGTACGTTTATAAGTTATTCCAAACAGGGGGCTGAAGGGGGGGAGGAGCTAAACACGATCAAAATCACTAAGGAAGTGGTACTCGGTAAAATAATGGGACTCAAGGCGGATAAATCACCTAGACCTGATGGCTTACATCCTAGGGTCTTGAGGGAAGTGGTGGTAGGGATTGTGGATGCATTGGTAATAATTTTCCCAAACTCCCTGGACTCAGCAAAGGTCCCGGCAGACTGGAAAACTGCTAATGTCACACCCTTATTTAAAAAGGGCAGTAGACAGAAGGCTGGAAATTATAGACTGGTTAGCCTAACATCTGTGGTAGGTAAAATTTTAGAGTCCATTATTAAGGAGACAGTAACAGGACATTTGGATAATCATAATTTAATAGGACAAAGTCAGCATGGTTTTATGAAGGGAAAGTCATGTTTTACAAATTTGCTGGAGTTCTTTGAGGAAGTAACATATAGGGTGGATAAAGGGGAACCAGTGGACGTAGTGTATTTAGACTTCCAAAAGGCATTTGACAAGGTGCCACACAAGATTATTGCTTAAGATAAAAAATCACGGGATTGGGGGTAATATTCTGGCATGGATAGAGGATTGGCTATCTAACAGAAGGCAGAGAGTTGGGATAAATGGTTCATTCTCAGACTGGCAATCAGTAACAAGTGGTGTTCCGCAGGGGTCAGTGATGGGTCCCCAACTCTTTACAATCTATATTAACGATTTGGAGGAGAGGACCGAGTGTAACATATCAAAGTTTGCAGATGATACTAAGATGGGAGGGAAAGTAGTGAGTGAGGAGGACATAAAAAACCTGCAAGGGGACATAGACAGGCTAAGTAAGTGGGCAGAGATTTGGCAGATGGAATACAATACTGGAAAGTGTGAGGTTATGCACTTTGGCAGGAAAAATCATGAGCAAGTTATTATCTTAATGGCAAGAAACTGGAAAGTACTGAAGTACAAAGGGATCTGGGGGTCCTGGTGCACGAAACTCAAAAGGTTAGTATGCAGGTGCAGCAAGTGATTAAGAAGGCCAATGGAATGTTGGCTTTCATTGCTAGGGGGATAGAATATAAAAATAGGGAGGTATTGCTTCAGTTGTACAAGGTATTGGTGAGACCGCACCTGGAATACTGCGTACAGTTTTGGTGTCCATACTTAAGAAAGCTCTCGAGTCAGTACAAAGAAGGTTCACTCGGTTAATCCCGGGGATGAGGGGATGGACATATGAGGAGAGGTTGAGTAGATTGGGACTCTACTCATTGGAGTTCAGAAGAATGAGAGGCGATCTTATTGAAACATATAAGATTGTGAAGGGGTTGGATCGGGTGGCTGCGGGGAGGATGTTCCTGATGATGGGTGAAACTAGAACTAGGGGGTATAGTCTTAGAATAAGGGGCTGTTCTTTCAAAACTGAGATGAGGAGGAACTACTTCACTCAGAGGGTGGTAGGTCCATGGAATATGCTGCCCCAAAAAGCTGTAGAAGCTACATCATTACATAAATTTAAAACAGAAATAGACAGTTTCCTAGAAGTAAAGGCAATTAAGGGTTACGGGGAGCGGGCAGGAATTTGGACATGAGTCTAGGTTCTGATCGGTCATGGCCCTGTGGGTAGCGGAGCGGGCCCAGGGGCCGTGTAGCCTGATCCTGCTCCTATTTCGTGTGTCTAATTCTGTTAGATTCAGGAGATGGTTCTGTGATAGTAGATTGGTGGTTAGGATCAGATCAGCCATGATCTTATTGAATGGCGGAGCAGGCTCGAGGGGCCGATTGGCCTACTCCTGCTCCTATTTCTTATGTTCTTATGATAATATGGTTCAAAGTCATTTATTGGCTTTTGTAGGATTTAAGCATACAATGATAACCATTATTAGTAATAATTACACATACTGAAGATTACACTTACAATAATATGAATTAACGAAGAATTCACACGTTGCATTCTTGAGCGTCAATTGATTCGCTGGCCGAGCCTTGTAGAATTCTGAAGCATCGATTCTATCTCCCCTCGTTTTATACCTTTCTTTCGCTCTAGCTGCCTGAGAATCCACATGTTTCAAAGTATTACCTCATCCAATTAGCTCGACTTCAGTTTTAACAAGAACAACTCCCCATAACTTGACTCACTTCCTCATTTTCTAGATCTATGGCAGGTGCCTTTTCAAGGCTGGAGCTAACAGAGACAGTTTTGTGGCCACAGAAAATGCTGGAAAAACTCAGCAGGCCAGGCAACATCCGTGGAGAGAAATTAGAGTCAACATTTCGGGTCAAAACCCTTTATCAGTTTTGTGGCCTCTCCTTATCAGCTAAAATACTGTCTAACTGGAATCCCATTTACTAACTGAACATTGCTAACAGAAACTCACTTAACAGCTAAAGAATTTAGCTGTTTCCTTAGGCAGCCATAATTTTTTTTAAATCTTGAATTAAAATCCAACTGAATGAAACCATTTAATTATGAAATACCACTGGTTTATTTAAAGATGTGAGCCCCTAACATTTGTCGGCTGTGATCTCATCGGTTAAGCTGTTATCGTGCCTGCTGGTGCACTCCAGCATGGACCCTGTGGAGAATGCGGGGTCAGTGGACGGCACTTAATTTACATGGGCCTGGCGGTCACCTACGCCACTATAAGCGCATCTTGGGTGCTCACCTCCCTCATGCAGCTGGAAACTCCAGCGCCTAGCTGCCATCAGTGGGGTGCTCAGAACACCTCCCCCACCCCCACCCCATGCCTCTGTGTGTGTAAGGAGGCCGATACATAAAAGATTCATACCACCTTCAGAGGTCCAGTCTCTAACCTGTGTGGCCCACTTGCTCCCTTATGCCTGTATGTCTGATCTCATTGGGTGACTTGTCCTCCAGATCCCTTACATCCGGGGAAACGGAAACTCCCAATATAGCGTGTCCCCACCTCAGCCTCATTCTCTCCAGCACCAGTAGATATTAACACCTGGGACACATAGGGTTAGATTTTCAGTGCGCCGTGAGGCGGGCTTTTAGGCATGCGGGGGGGGCAAAAATCCCAAATTCGGGGGTCCCGACACCATCCCGCCCAAAACCTGCCTCCACGTAAGTTTCAGAGGAGGCGGGTACCCGCCCCACACTGGGACCTGCCGACCCGAGGCGGGAAGGGATTAGTACCAATTAACTGCCTGTTAACAGGCAGTTTTTAGCCTAATCCCTATTTTGAGGGGTGTCGTGTGGGATTCCCGACGGCTCCAAACCACGCCAGGTTAGAGCAGGCGGGCCGTTGGGTTGAAGGACCTGGAGGGGTCGCAATATCAGTGTACAGGTGAGTGATGGGTGCATGAGTGCAAAGGTAAGTGTGTTTGGTGTGTCTAAAGTGTGTAAAGAAGTTTAAATTACCTGTACTTACCTTAACAGCCTTTCTTCCTCTAGGCGTCAGGAGTCCATCACTCAGCCGGCACTGAAAGCTGAATGGCTGCGATCTGTCAAAAGTGACAGCCTTCAGCTTTCAGTGCCGGTGACAGTTCTAACTGAGTCTGCGTAGAAGGACTCAGGTTAGAAGTCAGACTGTCAGTGTGTGACAGCTTCAAACAGCTGTGAAACACTGATATTTCATCTGTCAAAAACTCTTGACAGATGACATTTCAGTCTGTGACGTCACCTGTTGCTGGGTGGCCCTTAATTGGCCTGCTGAGCCCGCTGAGCTGGCTCAACAAGGTCAATCAAGGGGAAATTGCGTCGATTGGCCGGACGTCGATGTAGGCGGGACTAAAACCCAAAAGTTGTAGTCCCGCCTCCTTCCTGACTGCTGAATGAAAATCCAGCCCATTGTTAGGGCCTCCAGGTGAAGCAAAAGTTACATATGAGATGGAACAAGTGGAGGTGGCAGGAGGGGGAAGAAGAAAGATCTGTGCAGGCTGCTAGCTGCTGCTTCATACTTACTGTATGGGCAAGGAATGCTATCCCACTGAACATGAATTAAGATGGTGGGACATGCAAGAGCACAAGGCATTTATTACATCCTTTGTAGCCTGTAGCAGTTGTCTGGGAATATGAGCAGACCACCTTGGACATCACTGTAGTCCTGCTGGAGGGTTTTACAGTAATACAGAGTACTGTGGAGTGAGTGGTATCTTCACAGCCATTTTCAGGCGGACCCCAAAGCAGTGAGGGACCAACCCAGAACAGTGTTCTCTCTCAAACACTGTGCCCAGCTCCATTCATACCTTAGACGCTCAGGGACACAACTTCATCAGTATCGCATTTGAAAGACTGGCAGATTGTTTGGATAGATCAATGATGGTATAGACACCCTATGGACTATTCTCATGCAGATTTCTGGGCCTCGAGCTGGGGTACCCTGCACCAATGCTGTAGCGGCAGAATGATCCAATGAGGTGGTTTCCTCTGAAAGTGGCTGCTTATCCTCCCACTCCAGCCAGGCTTCTCAAAGGGTGGGTGGGCAGGTGCTGACTGCCACTGCAGTGTGGCACAGGGATCCAGCTAATTTAGGAACATCTTGTGGCCCTGCACTCAGAGCTGTGAGCCCACAACCAACCCAACCACTCCCTGGCACCACAGTTGCTCCTCCTCCTTGGTGAGACTAAGGCACAGTCACATGTAAAAAAAAAAGTAGCATGAGCGGACTATATTGAGTGTAGATCAAAGATTTTCATAAAGGGCCAGAGGGAGTGCCATCGAAATTTTCAGATGAAACCAAAATAGGAGGCATAATAAATAATTCTTAGGGCCAAAAGAAATAATTTCTTCTTATCATGAAGATGTTTGAGTCACTCTGCACTTCTCTTTTTCTCCTTTCTTGTTAATTTCCTCAACTCTGCTCCTCTCCTGAATCACTGGGAAACACCAAGCTCTGAGTGTAAATCAATAAGCTATCTAAATATTTGGTGACATTTAAATTGCACATTGTCTAAAAACTATCCATGACTTTTGTGAATAATAAACCAGGCCCAGTCCTGTGAAACTCAGGAATATTTATTTTGGACCGTCTGTTTTGTAAAGTTCAGCCCGATGCCTTTCTTTCTGATTTTTCACAGACTGATGCTCTTTAACGGCTGTTTAGCTGAAAAATGGAGAGATCAATGGGTTAAGCGGTTCAAGGTAAGGCACATGTAAAACAACAGTTTGAGTGTTCATTTTAAAAATGCTAAATGTGTTGTTGCCAACTTAATTCACTAAAAGTGAAAATGGATGGAAAGTAGTTTAATGTAATGCTTGTTCCCAGCAGTCCGCTGACCTATAATGGTGCCAAGCCTGACAAATCACTTTGGACAGATGCAAAGGAAAAGACCTTTGTAGTGTTAGAGAGGTTTCCAATTGAATTTTCCCATGTATCTTATTTTTTGAAGTCAAGTTCAGTGGCCCAGGGAACCAAACCAAAGGTTAGAAAAGTGAAAACTCATTTACAGTCCTAAAGAAACTTATCAGTCTGTGCGGTAGTTGGATAACTTTACAGGGTAAAATTCAGTATGCAATGTGAATGTTAATGATAGACCACGGCAACAACACAGATTATCACCAGAGACAGATTTAATGGTGAGGAACACTATACTGTCTGCATTTGGGACATTTTAGGCAGAACTAGAACAAGGATTATCTGCATAAGAGCTGGTCAGTTCTACCTTTATTTATCACAACATACAGTTGCGGAATACTGCCACTGTTTCCAATTTTAGTTACATTTTACCAATGCTGTGTGGCACCTTCTCCATTACTCTCATGCCACTGGATGTTACTGAATCAACTCAAGTTACAGAGCACTTCTGTAAACAATGATTACACACACATTTACTGTGGTCATTATTTATCTTGGATTATACATCGTATTTACAGCACAGAAACAGGCCATTCAGCCCAACAGATCCATGCCCGGTGCTTATGCTCCACATGAGCCATACAAACTATACATTACCTGTACAGATATTATGAGTTCATCGTACTTTTACTATTGCTATATCCTATATTGGATGTTCAACTCTTGACAGTGTACTATATTCCTTAATTCATAAGTGTGAAAGAGAGCTCAATCAGCTGTGAGTGAGTTATATTTCCCTACCACACTACTGGGTTGTGGATTCAAATCCTATTGCAGAACCTCTGCTCGTAATCTACGCTGATTTTTCAGTGAAGTGCTGAGGGAGTGCTGCACTGTTGGAGGTGCCATCTTTCAGATAAATTGGTAAACGGAGGTCTTGTCTGCCTGCCCGATGTCCTGGCCAACATTTATCCCTTTACCAATACCACCAAATACAGATGAACTAATCACTTATCTCATTACTATTTGTGGGACCTTGCTGTATGCAAATTGGCTGCTGCATTTCCCTATATAATAACAATCAATGACTATTTTCAAAGTAATTCCTTAGCTGTGGAGCTTTTTGGAATGTCCCGAAGTCATGAAAGATGCTACATAAATGCAAGTCATCCTTGCTAAATTAAAAGTGCACTTGGCCTAGAATTCCTCAGGGTATCTGCGCTGATGCAAGTGCAGCAGAGCACGATCCCACTCTGTCACTGACCTTCAATTCGGACCCTGATTGAGTATCCAGTGTCAAGGCAGGGTCATCTCATTTACATATTTTCCACAGGTGCCTATGCCAGTATGGAGAGAAATTGCTATGGCTCCTGCCATAGTGTGGTGTAACCAGTAGTGCTAGAAGAAATTAAACATTTTAAACCTGAAAATGTGTTTGTTTGAATCTCCTGCCTTGCCTGGTGCAATTGATCACTCTGAAATTGGCGAGGCGGCCCTTTAAAGTTTAAGTTATCCATCGCTGCCCTCCCCTAGCCAAGGCCCCATAGCATCCCTGGATACCAGGAACAAATGGCATTCCCAGTGCCTATTCATCACATTATTCTTTTCCTAAGTTCCAACCTGCCCTTTCGATACATATAAATGTAATGGCCCAGAAATTCGGGTCGGGGGCTTCCCGCGGGTGTAAGCCCCCGACCTGCACTTACCTTGCGCGCCGGCAGTTGAGCTGTAGGGCCCCGTGGAATTCCGCTCCGGGGCCTGGCCCAGCTGCCAGCGCGCTGTGCTTGCGTGTCCCAGGGGCGTAGTTAGTGCGATGCGTCCCCTGGGATCACGTGAGCCATGGGCAGCCAATCGGAGGAGGGAAAAGCCCATTCATAAGATTGACAGGTAGACCTGTCAAAACTTATAAATACTATGGGCCCAAAATAGCAGTAAACCTTCAAATAATTTTTTTTTTTTAAATCACAATTTTTAAATAAACTATAAATTACATTAAATAACTATTTTAAACAATAATTTAAATTTTTGAAAAAAATAATTTTATATTATAACGGGGCTAAAAATAAACTTACCTTGCTTTAAAGTATTTAAAAATAATAAACCTGTGGAAAAAATGTTTTAATTTTAATTAATTGACCACTTACCTTGCAAAAAGCAGGCCTTATGCCTGCTTTTTAAATGTGTAAATCCTGCAGGCTTACCCTCCCGGGAAAACCTGTAAAAAAAAAAAAAACCTAAGTTCAAAGTGCACGCGCAGCCTCCCCTGCGCGCGCGTTCGGCCTCTGAACCTCTTCGTTCAGAGGATCGGAAGTGCCGGTTTCCCCCGCATGCGCAGTGCATGCAGGAAACCGGCAATTTCATTCGGCCTACGGGTGAGTACCCCGTGCGTAACCACCCGGGGAGAGCCGAATTTCTGGGTCTATGTAGTTGTAGTTAGGGGCATTGATGTGTGCCTTCCATGAGGCTCCACAGTTCTGGAAAATCTGGTAAAAGTGTTGCTCTCTCATACTTCCCCAACAAACAAGGCTTTGTCACTTATTTTACATATCAGTGGACCAAAGACTGACTATAACAACAACAACAACATGTATTTATATAGTGCCTTTAACAAAGTAAAATGTTCCAAGGTGCTTCACAGGAGCGTTATCAAACAAAATTTGATACTGAGCCACACAAGGAGATATCAGGACGGGAGACCAAAATCTTGATCAAAGAGGTAGGTTTTAAGGAGTGTCTTAAAGGAGGAGAGAGAGGTAGAGAGTTGGAGAGGCTTTGGGAGGGAATTCCAGAGGTTAGGGTCTAGGCAGCTGAAGGCATGGCCGCCAATGGTGGAGCGATTAAAATTGGGGATGCACAAGAAACCAGAATTGGAGGAGCGCAGAGATCTTGGAGGGTTTTAGCGATGGAAGAGGTTACAGAGATATTGGAGGGACGAGGCCATGGAGGGATTTGACTAGTGTGGCAAATGTCATTGGTGGTGACTCAGAAGAAGTTGAGAAACCTCCACATCTATCAGCAGGGCTTTCCTGTGGTAATTCTTGGAGGTTGGATATGGCATAACTGTGTGACAACCTCCCTGGTGATGTATAGATGACAAAGTTATGGTTCCTTGGACGTCCACAAATAGGTGCGCCTACCTATAAAGACATGGGCTTCTGGGATGAGCCTGAGTGGGTGCCAGACACCTAAACTGTAAGCACACCTGCCTTTGATCCCTCTGCTTAAACTCCCTTTTCTCCTCCAAATCGATCAACGACCAGTGGAATGCTCATGTGGAGCAGTGTTGCTGTTATCACCAACTGTGCTGTGGGAACAAGGATCTGTAAAAGGAGTCTTGCAACACAAAAATGCCAGCAGCAAAATTCATCAGAAAGATTTGCACCACAAGTAATGCAGAACCACTGCAGGGATTGGTGCTAAGACCCCTGCTATTCACCATATATATTAATGATCTAGACGAGGGAACTAGATGTAATATCTCCAAGTTTGCAGACGACACAAAGTGTGTGTGCTGTGAGGAGGATGCAGAGAAACTCCAGTATGATTTGGACAGGTTGGGTAATTGGGCAGATGCATGGCAGATGCAGTATAATGTGAGGTTATCCACTTTGGTGGCAAAAACAGGAAGGCAGATTATTATCTGAACGGCAATAGATTAGGAAAAGGGGAAGTGCAACGAGACCTGGGTGTCCTTGTGCACCAGTCGCTGAAGGTAAGCATGCAGGTGCAGCAGGCGGTTAAGAAGGCAAATGGTATGTTGGCCTTCATAGCGAGAGGATTCGAGTACAGGAGCAAGGATGTCTTGCTGCAGTTGTACAGGGCCTTGGTGAGACCACACCTTGAGTATTGTGTGCAGTTTTGGTCGCCTTATCTGAGGAAGGATGTTCTTGCCATGGAGGGAGTGCAGCAAAGATTCACCAGACTGATACCTGGGATGGCAGGAATGACGTATGAAGAGAGATTGGGTCGATTAGGCTTATATTCGCTAGAGTTTAGAAGAATGAGAGGGGATCTCATTGAAACTTATAAAATTCTAACAGGACTAGACAGACTAGATGCCGGAAGGATGTTCCCGATGGCGGGAGAGTCCAGAACCAGGGGTCACAGACTAAAGATAAGGGGTAAGCCATTTAGGACTGAGATGAGGAGGAATTTCTTCACCCAGAGAGTGGTGAACCTGTGGAATTCGCTACCACAGAAGGCAGTAAAGGCCAATTTATTAAATATATTCAAGGAGGAGTTAGATATATTTCTTAAGGCTAAAGGGATCAAGGGATATGGGGAGAAAGCAGGGACAGGGCACTGAATTTGGATGATCAGCCATGATCTCATTAAATGGCAGAACAGGCTCAAGGGGCCGAATGGCCTACTCCTGCTCCTATCTTCTATGTTTCTATGATAAGTCCAAACGCTTTGGCCGGAATATTCTTTACCTAGGCGGGTTGGGTGCGGGCGGTCGTGTGGCGGGTCGCGACCCCGTTCTTGCTTCCATCCCGCTGCAGAAATCGACTTTGCGTTAAAGGGGCCTAGTAAGCCTGCCCTGCGCGTTACCCGGTCCTATTAAATGGTGCAGGTCTGATGACGTTGTCGATATCGTGTTTTCAGCCGGGATATTTAAAGGAGCCATGGCCACATTGCATTTGAAGGTTCATCTAGGAGTATGCAGTCACTGCACTGGAGCTTTTAATTGTTCCAAACACTTGGAAACAACAGAGGTAGAGGGCTGCACCCAGGTTATCCAATGACTCCCTCCATATGCTTGTGGAGGGAGTCAGAGCATGCAGGGAGGTCCTCTTCCCTTCAAATGGGCAGAAGAGACCTCCCCAGGAGACAACAAGAGCCTGGCTCCAAATTGCAGAGGACGTGAACAGCAAGGGTGTGTTCAGGAGGACCTGGGTGCAGTGCCAGAAACGTTTCAATGATCTCATTAGATCAGGAAAGGTGAGTACAAAGCCACACCCAGCTTCATCCTGCTGTGCCTCTCATCACATCCCCATCACTCTGCCTTCCCAATCCTACTCCTGCACATCCTTATACCAACATACCTTGCATGTCCACCCATCCCTCTCTCTCTATCTACCAGCCACCCCTCACACTCAACCTCATCCTAATGCAATCATACCAACTAACAATACACAAGGAGGCTATTTGGCATTGCCACCCCACTCCATCATAGTCTCCCTCTAAAGATGTAACCTATCCATTCCTTACACTCATTCTATCACTCCCACTCAACCTTCTCTTCTTTCCCTCCTTGCAGGAAAAGATAGCCCACAATAAGAGAGAGAACTGGAGGTGGCCCTCCATCATTTGCTACCCTCACAACAGCAGAGGAGGCTGCGTTAGAAGTATTGGGAGTCGCCAAGCAGCTGGAGGTGGGAGACGGAGAGAGGGGGACATCTCAGCAACCTGGTGACCGATTTAAACATCATCGAGCTACATGACATACATTAGTCCCTGATATGGGGACTGATGTCATCAGCTACTGAATGGTCATCGTGTGCATAATGGTATCTGTACCCATTCTTCATATATATCATATATCTAACTCATCTCTTTACTCTCCCACAGGTCCATTAAAAGCCCCCCCTCCCTCCCACTGTCCAGGAGGAAGAGGAAGACGACTCCTCAGGGGAGCCTCCAGCCTCTGAGGGCGCAGCGTCACCAGACATAAGTGTACCCAGCACCAGCGCGGAGACGCACACCTCGGTGGGTCCCATGTGAGATAGAGTAGTGTTGTCACCTGGTCTGTCACAAGTGAGAAAGAGTGGATGGTGGCGACAGGGACAGCAGTGGAAACTCCTCGCTGGAGGGTGCAGGACGCTCCCAGCTCTGCTCAGCTGCATGCAGATGCTGAGCCTCGGGGGCCATCCAGAAAGAGGGCAATCTGGAGGTGCAGGAAGAAATGCAGGGGGCTCTGACAGGCTTTGCGACCGTGATGTCTGCAAATATTCAGAGAATTAAGGAGTCCATCTCTAACATGAGCACCACTGTGTTGCAGGCGATGGCGACTGTAGGCTCTTCCATGGAAAAGATGGCCAGCTGCATGGAGCAGCTAATGCGCCACTCACATGAGCACACACTATCTATGGAGAATAGCTGGAAGAGGCTCATAGACCTCTCTAGGAGGGATGTCAGCGTAGATGTGGGTCCTCATGGCCCCACTGATGTGCAGCAAGGTGCTCTCCAGCTTCTTGCTAGCAGGGAAGTGCGGGTGGCCCATGAGAGGGATGACGGTGAGAGGGGACATGGAAGTGGGGGCTCCTCTCAAAGCACTTGCACTTCGCTCCCATTGCCACCTCATCAGTCAGAGCCCCAGATACCTCCTCAGACAGCGATGGCCGAGTCTGCCCCTGCACAGTGGCAGGAGGAGCATACCTTGTTGGGGCCATCACAGGCTCCAAAACCCAGAGGACATCCACCAAGAGTGTCTAAGCAGTCACAGCAGGGAAGTAAGCAGGCTGCCTCTACCTCTGCTGAAGCCATAGTGGTAGCACCTCGTATAAGCACGCATAAGAGAAAGATGACACACAAGTAGATTCACAAGGGTAGCCACTTGGGTGTTTTGTTCGATGAAAAATGTCAAGTTTCCGTTAATGTGATCTCAACCATAAAAATCTTTATTTTCACCACTTTCCTGTCTTGGACACATTTGTATGCACCTTTTGGAAGTGGTTTAGTGAGTTGCAGTGAATGGTGAGACATAATGGTACCTCCAGCAATGGTGGTCAATGTGAAAGGAATGGCTTGGTCATTGTAGGGATCCTTTATGGTGTTGCTGTGGTGTGGTGCCAACCTGACGCAGCATGTGGCAGCCATATGGGTGTACTGTATAAAGTTAAGTAAATCTGGCCGTGATGAGGCCATCCCTGGCCTCCTGGGCAGCAATGTGCTCGGGCGCTGGTGGGATCTGGGCCGCAGGCTCCTCCTCATCTTCCAGCTGATGCTTCTCCTTCTCCTCCTCCTCTGAAGAGGCTGCGCGCTCAGTGCCTTGCTCCTCATGCAACGCTAATCCTCGCTGCTGTTGTGCAGGGCGCAGCAGACCACAACGATTCTGGAGATCCTGTCTGGTGTGTACTGAAGGGCTCCTCCAGATCTGTCAAGGCATCTGAAGCACATTTTGAGCATACCTATTGTCTGCTCTATGACACATCTGGTGGAAATGTGGCTTTCATTATATCTCTCCTCGCTTCAGTACTTGGCCTCCTCAACGGTGTCATGAACCACGTCTTCAGTGGATAGCCCTTGTCTCCAAGCAGCCAGCTGGAAAGTCTGTTTGGAGGAGTGAAGAGCTGAGGGAGGGTGGACTGGCGAAGGACGAAAGAATCATGGCAGCTGCCAGGGAATTTGACGCACACATGCATGATGATCTTCCTATGATTGTAGACCAGCTGCACACTGAGGGACGGAAGCCCTTGCGGTTGACAAAGACTCCTGGGTTATGATGGAGTGCCTTGATGGCCACATGTGTGCAGTCGATGATGCCCTGCACCCGTTGGAAGCCAGCCAGAGTGGCAAAGCCAAACACCCGCTCAGTAACACTGGCTTCATCAGTGAAAAAGTTGATATCATTGGCTGACTGCGAGATGCCGCAAATGTCTGCTGCAGATACCAGGAAGCAGCCTGAGGAGAAGTAGTTGAGGGCGCTGGTGACTTTGATAGTCACTGGTAAGGCATATCCACCCACTCCTCTGGGCTGCAGGTCTTGCTCCAGCAATGTGCAAATGTCTGTGACGACCTGGCGCGATAGCCTGAGCCTCCTTTGGCACTGCTGCTCAGTCATGTTAAGGAAACTCATCCTCTGCCTGTATACCCTGTGTTGGGGGTACCGCCTCCGGCACGGTGCAACCTCTATCCTGTGCCCTCTGTCCTGTGCAGCATCAGGTGGTTGAGAAGGTTGGTGGTGGTGTTGTTGGTGCTGCTGGTGTTGGGGTTCATCGTGGTCCGATTCTGAGGACCAAGGTGAGACAGTATAAGCGGCACCCATGCTGATGGAATAGAACATAAGAACATAAGAAATAGGAGCAGGAGTAGGCCATTTGGCCCTTCGAGCCTGCTCTGCCTTTCAATGAGATCATGGCTGATCTTCTGCATCAACTCCATTCACCGGCTCTATCGCCATATCCCTTGATGCCCTTACTAGTCAGAAATCCAATGACTGAGCCTCCACAGCCCTCTGGGATAGAGAATTCCAAAGATTCACCACCCTCTGTGTGAAGAAATTTCTTCTCATCTCAGTCCTGAATGGCCTACCCTTTATCCTGAGGCTGTGGCCCCTGGTTCTAGACTCCCCAGCCAAGGGAAACATTCTCCCAGCATCCACCCTATCAAGCCCTGTAATAATTTTGTATGCTTCAATGAGATCCCCTCTCATTCTTCTGAATTCAAGAGAATACAGGCCTAGTTTACTCAATCTCTTCTCATTCGATAGTCCTGCCATCCCAGGAATCAATCTCGTGAACCTTCATTGCACTCCCTCTATGGCAAGTATATCCTTCCTTAGGTAAGGAGACCAAAATTGTACACAGTACTCCAGGTGTGGTCTCACCAAAGGCCTATATAATTGGATTAAGACTTCTTTACTCCTGTACTCAAATCCTCTTGTAATGAAGGCCAGCATACCATTTGCCTTCCTAATGGCTTGCTGCACCTGCACATTCACTTTCAGTGACTCATGTACAAGGACACCCAGGTCCCTTTGAGCATCTGCATTCCCCAATCTTTCACCATTTAGGAACTACTCTGCCTTTCTGTTTTTTCTACCAAAGTGGATAACTTCACATTTATCCACATTATACTCCATCTGCCATGTTCTCGCCCACTCACTGAGCCTTTCGAGATCCCCTTGAAGCCTCTTCACAACCTCTTCACAATTGACATTGCCACCTAGCTTTGTATCATCAGCAAATTTGGAATAGATGGCAGGTCAAGTAGAGATGAGAGAAGCATGCTGTCAATGGAGTGATAGGTTCCACCAATGAGGTGAGACTGGATGGCAATTTTGCTGTAAACTTACAGCCTGTAGAAAACTAAATCTGTGCTGGGAATGCAGTCACCAACAGCTTCTGCCTGAAGAATGTGATCAGCTGTGAGGTGGGAGCTTTTATAGTACATTTCATACTGTCAACTAATCAGCTGGATCAATGGCCACTCAACTCCTGCCTCAGGTTGACAGATGTGGTTCCTGAGCTGCGTGTATCCCGTGGTCAGCCAGGGAAATTTGAAAGGTAGGCTAAAAAAGACACTTAATGGTCTGACAACAAGCTGATAATGATTTAAATTAGGTCACCCACCTCTGCCGTTCGGGTCGCTGCTGCACTGGCAAATGCGCCTGAGGGAAAGATGCGTGGGGCGGGATGACGGCGGGTCCCGACCCGCTCCAACTTATTTCAAATTTCCTGCCCAACCTGCCTCTGATCGCGCCCGCACAGACCCCAGAAAATTCCAACCATTAGATCTTGCAGTACAATAGTAAAATGTGACTCACACTTTTTAAAAAAAAACTTCTGAATGCCAGAAATCAAAACCCCTGCAGCATCAATATTAAACAGGAGAACAGGACTAAAAGAGTGAACAGATCAGAAATATGGTGGGGTTCTTCCTGGCATTGATTTACATAAAACTGCCAGTAATTAGGAGCACAGTGGGGCCCCCTTACTCGGCCATTCCCAATTGAGTATGGCTCAGAATGCAAGCACACTGTTGGGGAATTGAACCTCCTATCTTGGCATACCCTGCCCCCCTCTTTATGGGGCTGTACTGCAATATCTGTGGTGCAGAGCAGGTCTCATTCCTGAAACCTTTCAATCCTTACTGTTATGCTGATTTACCGCAGTGATGTTGCCTTGATTGATGGAACAGAATTTAACACAAATAAAATTACTGGAATGCTGATGTCTGAGAGATATTCAAATTCTTTTGTTTTTACTGTTTTTCTGCTATTATCTGTTGGTTTTACCAGCAGAATTTTATTGTTGGCTAAATTAACTTCCAAGCAGATTTTCCTAACTCCTACTTAATTCAGTCCATTAAAACAGCCAATTGCTAAAGCATTACAGGACTGATTTCCTGGTCGGTTGCTCTAGGCAAGGAGCGTCACCCACATGATCGGGAAATTGTGTACCCACGTCACCCAATGATTCATCCGTTCATTTAAATGGACAGAAAATCGATACAGACCCTCGATCTCTCAACCAGTGCTCCCTGCGATTTTCGCTCCTCATTGGGGTTCAGCCCTTAGAGTAGCTGTCATGCCACAGTCATCACATTTTACTATGGAATTGCTAATTAGCAACTAAAATGTCAGCTCATTGCAGCAGATGGAGTACATTTTCATCTTCACCTGGATGGTAATTTGGCATGGTGGTGATACACTGATTTTCATTTTATTTGTTTCCATTAAGTTCTATAAGGGGTGTAAAATCAGCCCTGGCGTATTACCACCCTAGCGGTGAAGACAAAAAATTACCCTCGTGTCTTTGTGCAGTCGACAGAGTTGAGGCAGAGACTGTTGTGTCTTTTAAGGAAAGAGTAGACAAATATTTGAAGCAGAGGAATATACAGTTATGTAGAGAGATTGGAGAAGTTTGGATTATTCTCCTTAGAGCAGAGAAGGTTAAGGGGAGACCTAATAGAGGTATTCAAAATTATGAGGGGTTTTGATAGAGCAAGTAGGAACAAACTGTTTCCTCTAGCAAGTGGGTTGATAACCAGAGGTCATAGATGAAGTGAGTAATCAGCCATTCAATTGGTGCCTAGTTGAGAACTCTCAAGTACATCACCTGTAGTTGAAAAGTAAACCACCTGGGTAAGACTGCATAACATTTGTCAAGTAAACTGCAGTAGAACTTCTCTCACTAGCCAATCCTCATGATGGTAATTGAAATTACCAGTCAGGAGAATGGTGTACCAAAAGGGAGATGGTTAAGTTCTGCTGATAGTGTCCTCCCAACATGAAGGCAAAAATAGAATCAGTAGATAGTAAAGTGTTGTCAAAATCACCCACTTCACTCAAATGGAGTATTGTTCCAAAAGACTTTAAAGGTGTGTGACTTCATGTCTTGTCTGCATGGTATTGGCCTCGTTGGATAAATGGAGATCAGCAAATGTAAATATTTAGGTATCACTTCTAGTGCTTAGCGCTTGATGTGCTGAGAGTGCGATGAGGTCATGGGGTCAATTCTGCTACTCGCTGCACCACATCCCATCTAAGTAGATATATTCCAGGATAGACGCAATCTCATTTACTACTTGGACCATGAAACGTTTCGCCAATACATCAGTATTGCCAGAGACTGTAACATCAGTGAGAGATAAAGAGCTTAGCCTGGAAGCCCAAAGTATTTGTACAATGTAATATATTTATGATTTATGTGCTTAAACAGTTGCTAGTTGTTAGCAGACATCACCAATGCAGGACTGCAGTAGACCAGTGGGCCCACAGTAAGACATAATTGTGCTTTTCAGCTTCTACACATGCTGCCCTGAGATTGTTGTCTTTTGATGTAGGGATATGTAAAAGACAGATTATCACATTATGTTAGAGCAGTGCCTTTCATCTATGGATCTTAGCTTTCAATCCAACTTAGTGAGATAACTCAACAGTAAAATACTGCGGATGCTGTAAATCTGAAATAAAAACAGAAAATGCCGGAAACACTCAGCAGGTCAGACAGCATCTGTGGAGAGAGAAACAGTTAACATTTCAGGTCGATGACATTTCATCAGAACTGGAAAATGTTACTGATGCTACAGGTTTTAAGCAAGTACAGAGGTAGGGAAAGGGGGGGTGGGTAGGGAGGAGGGCAGGAAATAACAAAAGGGAAGGTCTGTGATAGCGTGGAGGGCAGGACTGATTAATTGACAAAAGGTATGATATATGAGGCAAAAAGGGGTAATAATGAGACAAGTAATCAAACAAAAGATGGGTCCAGAGGAGGTGTATAAATGGTTACAGCAGAATAGCAGAGGGGGAGGGAAGCAAGGGAAATCTGGCAAAGAGAAGGCTTTCATGGCCCAGGAATGTGACAGAAGAAAGGCAGGTAGACCTCAGGAGTGTGGACCACCCATCCGGCCTTGGGGATCCCCACCCCAAGCACCAGCCCACACCTCCTCCATTCCCAGTGGCTGTGGTGCAAACATCCTCCATTACCAGCTCCTGCGGTTTGAGAGAAAATGAGAGCAACGGTTAAGGTCTAAGGTTGTTAAACTCAACGTTAAGGCCAGAAAGCTGTAAAACGGCGAGTAGAAAGATCAGGTGCTGTTCCTAAAGCTTGCATTGAGCGTCATTGAAACAGTGTTGGAGGCCAAGGACAGAGTGCGAGTGGGGTGGAGAATTAAAATGGCAAGTGACTGTTTGTGGACTGAACAGAGGTGTTCTGCAAAGTGATCAACCGATCTGCATTTGGTCTTCCCAAAGTAGAGGAGACTGCATCTCCCCTTTTCTCGCCTTTTTTGGAAGGTGTTGAGTAACAGTAATATACAACTCCACAACCACTGGCAGCCCCTTTGTTACTTCACCCTAAAGGCCATTCTTCATGTGAGACCCAGGTTAGTGTCGGAAGGGGCCAATCGGGGCACCACAGTCAAGACAGACCCTATCCTCAGCTAATATCTTTGCAAACACACCTTTCAGCTCTGGAGCCACTAGATAGTGGTCACAAATCGGAATCTTGGCTGATTTTACCCAACTCTCTAGCAAAGGGGCACTGAGTGCAATTGAAGCTGCTACCCTAACAAAGACCAGAAAAGATGGAAATGTTTTCTTACTCTGGCTCTCACAGAACTGAGATTTTAATGGTACAGGCTGACTGCATGAATATCTACAGTGCATTAATATCTACAGTATATTGATATCTACATTACATTAATATATACAGTATACAGATATCTACAGTACATTGATAGCTGCATTACATTAATATCTACAGTGTATTAATATCTTTGTGATATTAGTAAGATTCTTTTATAAATATCCTTTCATAAAAGAACTAATAGGGTTAATAATTAGCTTTCTGGAATATGTACATCATGTATATCTTGTCATGATTGTTAGTATCATATTCTAGAAAGGTTAAAAATTGCAAATAAAGATGGGTACTCAATGACTTTATCCAGTGAGGAGTTGAGTCACATATACCACAAAATTCCCAGTTCAAGCCCCAGTCTGTGCTGAGCCAATCTCAGCCTGAGCTTGGCTGTGATTCCACATTACCAAAGAACCTGCCAACACCCACTGTCAGTGCTCATCAATGAAGAAAGCAGATCCAGGCAAGCTCCAGGGGGATGCTGTCAGTACCACAGCAAGGAGACTTCAAGAGTGCAGGAAAGGTGAGAAAATAACTCACCGTGATTGATCAACAAAGTTCTGTAAGGTTTTCTTAAATGAGCACAGCCTTCTTGCTTAGAAGACAGCACTAGGAGACCCAAATGTGGCTTTCATTCTGATAATGTCACACATTACTGATAAAATAGTGTGATATAATGACATGTCGTGACCCAGATGCATCTTGGCCTTGCTGCAATCGACAAAGGGAAACACAAAAAACATTTTGCCATATATTTGATAAGAAAGATGGTGCCCCTTTAAAGCTGACTCTTCCGTACTGTTTCCTCTCACTGGTGTCTTGTTATTTTGTGTTGAATAGCGCTGGGAACAAAGACTAGACCAGCAGCAGCAAGTGCGTGTCATGCAAGAAAGAAACCAAAATGCAAGACGCAGTGAGCGCAGTGGTGGTCCAAAACCAAACTCAAAGAACCCAAACCAAGCTCCTGGCAATCCCAGAAAGACCAACAAAAATAAAAGCAAGAAGGAAGCCAAGAAACTATGAACTGGGAAGTTTCTGCAACTACAACCGTCTCGTACTCTGGAGGTCTTTTCTTGGCTTCAGTGGCATGCAACAATCTGCAGATCATTTCTATCCATATACAGCCTGGTAATTATTGCACTACTGCATTTCCAAGCGTCTGTGTAGCATCATCAACGCTGTAAAACTTTGCATTTTCATATGCAGACACTGCTAGCCACGGTCATTGGTTTGCACTACAAAGTGGTGGGCATCTTTGTATGCCTTCATCTTTCTAACTTGTCACATTTCAAAGCAGAGAAGTATGTGATATCAATCTCTCCTGTCCAGCTCATGCTCCTATGTATTTGGACACCTGTGCTACTGACGTGGTTGTTTTGCTGTATTGTGTGTGTTGATAAAATGCTCTCTGCAAGCTAATCTCTATATCTGAATTATGTTTTCTCATATCATAGACTGTGCCACTGCAACGTAAGATATATTGCATTACTTATTTAAAATATTATTCTTCCAATGTGCCAGTTTAATATATAGAACTGGTAGATTTTCAGATTGGATTCTGTCTTTGTTTTTTTAATTATTATTAGCTTTTCAAAGTTTTGAAAAGTTCATGCCATTTACATGAGTTTTTATTTCTCCAGGAAGGCACCTTAATGAACATTTATTGTACATGTTTGCTTCCTGTAAGTTGTATAAAAAAATTATATTGGTGTCTCAGACAATGTTAAAACAAGATGTGATTTTTACAAATAAAAGGATTTTGTAAAAGTTGCAAAGTCTGAGGCGAAAACAACACACGCAAAAAACAATGAAGTGATCCCTAAGAAATGAAGCTTTGATTGTGGTGGTTTTATTGGCAGCAATAATGTTTTGCTTGGTAGAAGTGCTGGAACAGATCTTTAGAAGTCATGTAGAATATCTGCTTTTCATCGGTCACAGCTGCAATGAACCAGATTATGACAACATTTTTACATAAATGGCAGTAATTTTTGTATTGAAAGATTTTTAGAGTCTCGTCTGTTCCACATAAGGGCAGCATTCCTACATCTTTTAAATTCCTAGAACTCAACATTCCTCTGTACAGAACTATGAAATAAACTTTAATGGCAGATTTACGCCTTCTTTTCCTTTCGTGTTTTCTTTTTAAGTAACATAATATAAATAACTACCACCAAAACAATACATCTTCAGACTATTTAACATTTTTCTGGTTTTGATAGTGTGAAACTAATAAATGCAGACTTGTCCTTTGAATTGCAAGAAAATAGTTTTATAACACATAATTAAAAAGGAATTTTGAGGGTCTCCACTTAAAGAGATATACTATTAGCTTCTAACATGGTATGTACAATAACTATAAGCCATGTGTACATAACATTTTCTGATACTTATCCTCTCCAAATAAAGTTGAAGAGTTAGTAAACACTCGGTGGGCGGCTGTAGTATTTCTGTCCCAAAGTAGAAAAGGGGATGTAAGGAAATTCAAATGAAGCAAGAAAATGTAACAATGAGATTCAAGGTCTAGAAAAATCTAAGCCCCAAAATACCTGGGGCTGGAGAGCGCACAGTTACACTGTGGAGAAGGGTGCTGGAATAGGGGCCGGATCCTGACTCTGCCAGGATTCCACAACACTTGGACCAGACCTTTGGAGTAAGTGGAGCTTCCTAGGGCCCAAGAATTTGTTGCTTGTGCATGCCGATTGTTTGCTCGACGATGTTCCTTGTGGCAGCATAGCTCCTTTTGTAGGCATGCTCTGAAGCTGTGTCCCTAACTAGAGTCATGAGCCACGTCCAGAGGGGATAACCTTTGTCACACAATAGCCAACCTGTAACTTAGCGGCCTGGTTGGAATAAAGGCGGCACAGAGGGCTGGCGCAGAATTAAAGAGTCATGACTGTTGCTGGGATAGCAGGCACAGACATGCGTTGTATGTTACAAAATGGTGCGAGTTAAATTACCTTTTACCTCCACTATGGGCCAAAAGGCATCCTGTGCTGTATCATTCTATGATTCTATGAGTTGAATTTAAATACCAATTGTATAGGCATAATTACCCTGCCAATAATTTTCCAGCATGTGATAAATCTGAGTGAAAGGTGTGCTGTAACCATATGCCTGAAATTATTTTACCTATTGTACCAATTGTGTGAGAACAGTAGCGCCATCAGGAACTTTTAGACTACAGTGTAGAAAGTGGGGCAAATCATACATCTATGAGGCTACTGCATTCAAAGATATTAAGGGACCATATCACTGTGATTTATCTTGTTGGATACTGGGGCCTGTAAGGGGGGCATCTTTTAACTGGTTTATGGTAATTTACCTGGCCAGCAGCCTTTGCCTCTGAGCTCTGACCAATTCCAACCTTTTACCTGGTTTATGGTAATTCACCTGGTCAGCAGCCTTTTGCTGCTGCACTCTAAACCAATTTACAAACAGCGGTTTCGAATCGCTACCCTTCCTTCAGTTCTGAGTGGAGGAACTTATAATTAATGATATTAAAACGGACAAGTGGTTTGGATGAGAGAAAAATCAAGTTTATTACCTAAATAAACTACAATCAAAAGAATAAACTATACCACACGAACACAGTAATTACAGTAAAACTATATAACAGGGGGTTGCAGACAGCGAAAACGAGGGATACAATGGCTACAATGTTATTTAAACAATCTTAGCAATTCCCTTAAGTCACCACCCCAAACTCCTGCTAGGTTGCCTTGTTGAGGAGTCAGAACACCCTGCTCACCTGTGGTCCAGCGAAGTAAGAGAGAGATAACTTCTCAGCAGCTATCTTTATACCTGGTGAGCCCCCTGCCGTTCTGCCTTGCAAGGGCTGTGTGCAAAATTCCCACCCAAAGGGTCCACTACACAAGAGAAAGCTGTGATTGGCTAACTCAGAGTGGTTGGACTGGGTTAATGTGTCTTCAGGAGCTCCCTGGGCTGAAACAAAAGGGAAATACAACTGCTCTATTGTCCAGAATGCTAGGTGATTTAAGCCCATTTAGTTCTTAAACGGATTCCCATTCAAGATCCAAAAGTCTCTTCTGCAGTTTAGATGTATCCACTCGATATACAAACAAATGCTAATAGCATTCAATTGCTTTGTAAACAAAGCATTGTCCTGTGGTAACGTTTTGTCTCCATTGAACCTTACTTCCAGACACAGAAAGCTGCTTTCCAAGCCCCTTTGTCTTCGGCCATGTGGTATGACAGCCATTTTTATCCCTGGAAATTTAAAAGCACAACGCCCAGGGATTCTTTAATCAAAAGAATTAATCTTCAGAACTGTAAATTATTGCGAATTCTTACAGGCCTAATCCATTGGTATGTGGAGAATAAATGAATAAGAATTTATAAGGCTATTCTTTTGGGAAGAGTATAACTTTTTTTGTTATTACCTACCTTTTCCATGATCTTCCTGGGCTCTGCACTAACTGTGGCTGAAACAATGGGTGAATGGCCTTCCTCCATGTTCCACCAATGGCACTCTGAACCAACCACTAGAAAATGTACAAGAGTGCTCCAGTGATGACTATCCCAGCCATTTTTCCTGCCACGTGGAAGCAATGTGACTCTCTAAGCAACGTGACTTTCTTAAGGACTACCCGACAACAATGTACAGGAAACTTTGTTATATCCGGCACCGACGGGACCGAGCTGTTGCCGATCTATCAAAACTGCCGGACATACCAGCATTAATGTTGAAGCATACGGAGATTTGCAGCTCCATATCTGGCAACAAACACTTGCTTAGCAACAGCTTCTAAACAGTCGGCCATACCTTAGAAGCATCTCTGAAGCTGTTGCTAAGCTACAGAGAGACTTTGCAGAGCCTGACTGTTGAAAAAAAAGCCACGAGAAGAAAAAAACCTAACAAAACGGCTCCTGATTTTTGCCGGTAGATCGAGGTTTCCGGACATACAACCTCCGGATAAACCAAAGTTTCCTGTAACTGAGATTGGCGGTTGCAGTCATAAACTCACATCCCACCTCTCAATTGTGTCATACATTAGTGTTTCATCACTGTATGCCACTACACTGCCCGGAATGAATTATTTGAATTGGAAGCAAAATCAACAATGATTAATTCAGAACCAATATTTATTGAATTTTTACCTGACTCCAAATGATCAAGGTCTTTGACAAATGTAACAACACTATTTACAATATATGAAATTATTTACTCTTAGATGCTATTGACAATTTGGGGTCTTATTTAGAATGTTACTAATATTCTAGAGAACCACAGATCTGATGCCAAGATTCACAATTATTTATTTGGCAATTTCTTTGCAGGACCATAAATTCAGTTTGCATGACAAGTTTACTTTAATAGCTAGTGGTAGGAGTCTCCTCACGATTGTTATTTAATATTAGTTCAATAGTTATGTTGCCTCATGTCTGCTTTCTTACTTTCACCTCCTTTAGAATGCAATACTTAGGAGCCAGAATGTAAATTCCAGGTCTCAGGGTCAATATTGTGATGTCACCAGATACATCAAAGTCGGGATTAATGATAATATCTATCACCCAGGTGGCAATCTGTACTCAAGGCTGCTATGCCTGGGAGCCAGGACCAAAGCTAGACATAGCAGAAATTATATTCAAAGCCAGAATCAGGATGAAAAATGGCAGCAGTTACGTTAATTGAGCAGCTACGTTTAGGGGCTAGATTCGGAGCCATCAGCGGCGGCATGGGCACCTGGAACTTTGGCATCAATTCCATCGGGTGTACCTGGGGAGTTAGCATCAGATATGTTGGCAGCAGCAGGTACTTCTGGGGTGCTATCATCAAGGGGCTTCAGTGGGCGCAGAACATCTTCAAGGCTGGCATCAGGGGCTTCACCAGGAGCTGAAACATCTTCGGAGCTGGCATCAGGGACATCACCAGGAGCAGATACATCTTCAAGGCCGGCATCAGGGGCTTCACCAGGAGCAGATACATCTTCAAGGCCAGCATCAGGGGCTTCACCAGGAGCAGATACATCTTCGGAGCCGGCATCAGGGGCTTCACCAGGAGCAGATACATCTTCGGAGCCGGCATCAGGAACTTCACCAGGAGCAGATACATCTTCGGAGCCGGCATCAGGGACTTCACCAGGAGCAGATACATCTTCGGAGCCGGCATCAGGGGCTTCACCAGGAGCAGATACATCTTCAGTGCCGGCATCAGGGGCTTCACCAGGAGCAGATACATCTTCGGAGCCGGCACCAGGGACTTCACCAGGAGCAGATACATCTTCAGTGCTGGCATCAGGGGCTTCACCAGGAGCAGATACATCTTCAAGGCCGGCATCAGGGGCTTCACCAGGAGCAGATACATCTTCAGTGCCGGCATCAGGGGCTTCACCAGGAGCAGATACATCTTCAGTGCCGGCACCAGGGACTTCACCAGGAGTAGATACATCTTCAAGGCCGGCATCAGGGGCTTCACCAGGAGCAGATACATCTTCAGTGCCGGCATCAGGGGCTTCACCAGGAGTAGATACATCTTCAGAGCCGGCATCAGGGACTTCACCAGGAGTAGATACATCTTCAAGGCCGGCATCAGGGGCTTCACCAGGAGCAGATACATCTTCGGAGCCGGCATCAGGGGCTTCACCAGGAGTAGATACATCTTCAGAGCCGGCATCAGGGACTTCACCAGGAGCAGATACATCTTCAAGGCCGGCATCAGGGGCTTCACCAGGAGCAGATACATTTTCGGAGCCGGCATCAGGGACTTCACCAGGAGCAGATACATCTTCGGAGCCGGCATCAGGGGCTTCACCAGGAGCAGATACATCTTCGGAGCCGGCATCAGGGACTTCACCAGGAGCAGATACATCTTCAGAGCCGGCATCAGGGACTTCACCAGGGGCAGATACATCTTCGGAGCCGGCATCAGTGACTTCACCAGGAGCAGATACATCTTCGGAGCCGGCATCAGGGGCTTCACCAGGAGTAGATACATCTTCGGAGCCGGCATCAGGGACTTCACCAGGGGCAGATACATCTTCGGAGCCGGCATCAGGGGCTTCACCAGGAGCAGATACATCTTCGGAGCCGGCATCAGGGGCTTCACCAGGAGCAGATACATCTTCAAGGCCGGCATCAGGGGCTTCAGTGGGCGCAGATACATCTTCGCTGCCAGCATCAGGGGCTTCACTAGGAGCAGATAAATCTTCGGAGCCAGCATCAGGGGCTTCACCAGGAGTAGATACATCTTTGGAGCCGGCATCAGGGACTTCACCAGGAGCAGATACATCTTCACTGCCGGCATCAGGGGCTTCAGTGTGCGCAGATACATCTTCGGAGCTGCCATCAGGGACTTCACCAGGAGCAGATATATCTTCGGAGCCGGCATCAGGGACTTCACCAGGAGCAGATACATCTTCAGTGCTGACATCAGGGGCTTTACCAGGAGCAGAAACATCTTCAGTGCCGACATCAGGGGTTTCACCAGGAGCAGATACATCTTTGGTGCTGTCAGCAGGGGTTTCACCAGGAGCAGATACATCTTTGGTGCTGTCATCAGGGGTTTCACCAGGAGCAGATACATCTTTGGTGCTGTCATCAGGGGTTTCACCAAGAGCAGATACATCTTGGGACCCAGGTGCAAGCCTAGTGTCAGTAGTTATTTCTTGCTCATCAATGGGGGCTTCTACGTCAGAAGGTTCAATAGCAGTGGTACTAGGCGCAGCAGAAGGTGGTACCGTAGATAAAGCTATACTGGAAGAAGACAGTCCCTCATCTGTAATGGTAAGGAAAAATAATAATTACAATTGGAATTAAAAATTACTTATGTTTTGATTTATTCGGTACAATTCCTTGAATGATAGCTTGACTTATTTACCATGGAGTAGTTTTTTGAGCTGTCTACTTCACTTTTACACATCTGAATACCTATCTTAATTGATTGAGGTTGTATATTTTTAATTTAAAAAAAATTAAATTGCAGAGTTCAAACAAATCCTGCTATACAGCACCATGACATTTTTGTATTTAAATGCATAGTAACAAGATGCAAAATTTGAATATGATAATTTAACCATTTCAGAAAATAATACACAACGGGGTGAATGTTCTCAGAATTTTCAGTGCATTAGTGCTGCATAAAGGTGCAAGAAATTTTATGAGCCAGGATAATTGGGTAGAAGTTGTTTTTATCCATTGTGCCTTTAAAACACTTCTGAGTTTCCTTGTGCTTTTTCAGCCTTCCTGCAATCAGCCCGTCAAGTCCCCACTGGCCTCCTTTGCATATGTCGGAATGAGGGCCAATGGCACAACAGCTGTGAGTTTCCTGGGTTTGCACTGCTAATGCACTCATGGTAAGTGAAGAGATTGTCAGCCTGAAGAATTTAAACACTGATTTTTACAGGTGCTTTTCTGGGGATTTATCACTACAAATGCCTGCACTGTCTTCTGGTTGAATCTCACAGGGTCAGCCCATTGGAATATTTTCAGAACCCACCCTGCTGTCAGGGCTTCTCAGGAACAAGTGAGTCACTGTATGTCATTATCATGGAGGAGGAGGAGCAGTTCGGGATGGAGTTAAGGAGAGGCAGATATAATTTAAAGAGGATATTACCCGTCCTGTTGAACATACAGGCAGCACAGGTCTTATGAGTACCTCTTTGAGGAGTTGCGCATAAGAAGAGCGAGTCTCACGAAAGAGGCAATAGGGCATCTCTGTGACCTGCTGCATGAAGTCCTGCAGCCTCACTAATCTGCCCGCATCACTCTCTCAGTGGCATGGAAGGTGACCACTGCACTCAACGTCTATGGCTCAGGGTCATTTCAGGCAGCTAAGTGGAGATCTATGTAACATCAGCCAGGGTGTAGTACAGGCATGCATTTGTCAAGTCACTGATGCCCTTTACATAAGAGTGGGCAAATCCAATACCTTTGACATTACAGCAAGGCTGCAAAGAGACAGGGCCATACAGTTGGCTTGCCCAAGATCCAGGATATAATTGATGACATATACAATGCTTGTGCACAGAACACCAACTCAGCCACATCAACATGAGGGGATTTAACTCCCTCAATGTTCAGATAGAGGATCCTCCATGTCAATGCTTGATATGCAGGAAATAACAACAGAAAATGCTCAAGATAAAGGGGTTTTCACCCGAAACGTTGACTCTATTTTCTCTCCACGGATGTTGCCTGACCTGCTGAGTTTTTCCAGCATTTTCTGTTGTTATTTCGGATTTCCAGCATCTGCAGTATTTTGCTATCGTACTTGATATGCAGGAAGTTGCCATGATGCCTTCATCCATTGTAATTTGCCCCTCTTTGACTTCTTCAGAGAAGAGAATCCAATCAATGGATAGCTACCGGGTGACAAAGCCTACCTCCTGCCCCCACGACCAATGACCCCAATCAGAGTGCCCCAAATAGCAGCTGAGGAGCGCTACAACCAGGCATATCCTCTACTAGGCTTGTCATTGAGAGGACCATCGCGGTGTTAAAAGCGCCTAGAAAGGTTGGGAGGGGATTTAAGTATGCTTCAGATCTGGTGTCCACAATAGTTATACGCTTTTTAAAAAATTCGTTTATGGGATGTGGGCATCGCTGGCAAGGTCAGCATTTATTGCCCATCCCTAATTGCCCTTGAGAAGGTGGTGGTGAGCTGCTTTCTTGAACCTCAGCAGTTCATGTGGTGAAGGTACTCCCACAGTGCTGTTAGGTAGGGAGTTCCAGGATTTTGACCCAGCGACGATGAAGGATCGGCGATATACTTCTAAGTCAGGATGGTGTGTGACTTGGAGGGGAACTTGGAGGTGGTGGTGTTCCCATGCGCCTGCTGCCCTTGTCCTTCTAGGTGGAAGAGGTCGTGGGTTTGGGAGGTGCTGCCGAAGAAGCCTTGGCGAGTTGCTGCAGTGCATCTTGTAGATGATACACACTGCAGCCATGGTACGCTGGTGGTGGAGGGAGTGAATGTTTAAGGTGGTGGATGGGGTGCCAAACAAGTGGGCTACTTTGTCCTGGATGGTGTCTAGCTTCTTGAGTGTTGTTGGAGTTGCACTCATCCAGGCAAGTGGAGAGTGTTCCATCACACTCCTTACTTGTGCCTTGTGGATGCCGGAAAGGCTTTGGAGAGTCAGGAGGTGAGACACTCATCGCAGAATACCTAGCCTCTGACCTGCTCTTGTTGCCACAATATTTATGTGGTTGGTCCAGTTATGTTTCTGGTCTATGGTGACTCCCAGGATGCTGATGGTGGAGGATTCAGCGATGGTAATTCCGTTGAATGTGAAGGAGTGCTGATTAGACTCTCGCTTGTTGGAGATAGTCATTGCCTGGCACTTGTGTAGCGCGAATGTTACCTGCCACTTAACAGCCGAAGCCTGAACGTCGTCCAGGTCTTGTTGCATGCGGGCATGGACTGCTTCATTATCAGAGGAGTTGTGAATGGCACTGAACACTGTGCAGTCATCAGCAAACATCCCCATTTCTGACCTTATGTTGGAGGGAAGGTCACTGATGAAGCAGCTGAAAATAGTTGGGTCTAGGACACTGCCCTGAGGAATTCCTGCAGCGAAGTCCTGGGGCTGTGATGATTGACCTTCAACCACCACAACCATCTTCCTTTGGGCTAGGTATGACTCCAGCCAGTGGAGAGTTTCCCCCACTGATTCCCATTGACTTCAGTTTTACAAGGGCTCCTTGATGCCACACTCGATCAAATGCTGCCTTGATGTCAAGGGCACTCACTTCTGGAATTCAGCTCCTTTGTCCATGTGTGGACCAAGGCTGTAATGAGGTCGGGAGCCGAGTGGTCTTGGTGGAACCCAAACTGGGCATCAGTGAGCAGGTTATTGGTGAGTAAGTGCCGCTTGATAGCACTGTTGATGACACCTTCCATCACTTTGCTGATGATTTAGAGTAGACTGATGGGGCGGTAATTGGCCGGATTGGATTTGTCCTGCTTTTTGTGGACAGGACATACCTGGGCAGTTTTCCACATTGTCGGATAGATGCCAGTGTTGTAGCTGTACTGGAACAGCATGGCTAGAGGCGCGGCTAGTTCTGGAGCACAAGTCTTCAGCATGACAGCCGGGATGTTGTCGGGGCCCATAGCCTTTGCTGTATCCAGTGCACTCAGCCGTTTCTTGATATTACGTGGAGTGAATCAAATTGGCTGAAGACTGGCTTCTGTGATGGTGGAGACCTCAGGAGTAGGCCAATATTGATCATCCACCCGGCTCTTCCAGCTGAAGATGGTTGCAAACACTTCAGCCTTGTCTTTTGCACTCATGTGCTGGGCTCCACCATCATTGAGGATGGGGATATTCATGGAGCCTCCTCCTCCCGTTAGTTGTTTAATGGTCCACCACCATTCACGACTGGATGTGGCAGGACTGCAGAGCTTGAATCTGATCCGTTGATTGTGGGATCGCTTAGCCCTGTCTATAGTATGCTGCTTCCACTTTTTAGCATGCATGTAGTCCTGTGTTGCAGGTTCCCCAGGTTGGCACCTCATTTTTAGGTATGCCTGGTGCTGCTCCTGGTATGTTCTTCTACACTCCTTATTGAACCAGGGTTGGTCCCCTGGCTTGATGGTAGATTGAGGGATATGCCGGGGTATGAGGTTACAGATTTTAGTGGAATACAATTCTGCTGCTGCTGATGGCCCACAGCGCCTCATGGATGCCCAGTTTTGAGCTGCTAGATCTGTTCTGAATCTATCCCATTTAGCACGGTGGTAGTGCCACACAACATGATGGAGGGTGTCCTCAGTGTGAAGACGGGACTTCGTCTCCACAATGACTGTGCAGTGGTCACTGATACCAATACTGTCATGGACAGATGCAACTGCGACAGGTAGAGTGGTGAGGATGAGGTCAAGTAGGTTTTTTCCTTGTGTTGGTTCTCTCACCACTTGTCGAAGGCCCACACTGGCAGCTATGTCCTTCAGATTCGGCCAGCTCGGTCAGTAGTGGTGCTACCGAGCCACTCTTGGTGATGGACATTGAAGTCCCCCACCCAAAGTACATTCTGTGCCCTTGCTACTCTCAGTGCTTCTTCCAAGTGGTGTTCAACACGGAGGAGTACTGATTCATCAGCTGAGGGAAGGCGGTAGGTGGTAATCAGCAGGAGGTTTCCTTGTCCATGCTTGACCTGAAGCCATGAGACTTCATGGGGTCTGGAGTCAATGTTGAGGACTCCCAGGGCCACTCCTTCCCGACTGTATACCACTGTGCTGCCACCCCGGTGGGTCTGTCCTGCCGGTGGGACAGGACATACCCAGGGATGGTGATGGAGGAGTTTGGGACATTGGCTGAAAGGTATGTTTCTGTGAGTATGACTATGTCAGGCTGTTGTTTGACTAGTCTGTGAGACATGACATGAATCTTGTCATTCATGTGGAAATGACTTATGAAGTAATACTGGGCGGCCTGCTGGTGGCGCTATCCAGAGAGAGTATAAATACTCGGGCATGGGCCCAGCTTGTTCAGGACATTCTTTAACAGGAACCAGTGAAGGACACAACTAGATCTCCATGTTGTGAAACAGTTGATTAAAGCCTTGTTTAATACTCAGACCAAGTGCCTTGTAGTTTTCTTACGTCAGGACATCTCTCCAAATTTTGGCACCAGTCCCCAGATGTTGATGAGGAGGACGTTGCAGGGTCGACTGGGCTGGGTGTGTCGTTGCCGTTTCCGTAGCCGGTGCCGAGGTTGATGCCGGGTGGTCCGTCTGGTTTCATTCTTTTTATTGTTGTGTTTTGTAGCGGTTTGTTACAACTAAGTGGCTTGCTAGGCCATTTCAGAGGGCAGTTAACAGTCAACCACATTGCTGTGGGTCTGGAGTCACATATAGGCCAGACCAGGTAAGGACAGCAGATTTCCTTCTCTAAAGGACATTAGTGCCTGCTTTGCCCTTCACATCTTTGCATTTCAGGAACAGCTGCACTTTGACATGGCTGAGGAGACACTTGCTCCCTTGGATGCAGAACAAAATGGAACAGACCATCAGAATGACCTGCACTCCAAGGAGTCCTCCGTAACTGCTGCAAGCAGCTTCAAAGGACCGATCATATCTGAAGTCTTCTCTTCATTGCAACAATTACCTTTCACATCGCAGCCTGACTGTCTTGCAAATTAAATCAATCCAGTACCCATCGTACTAAATGACAACACATCAGCCGATATAACCGTGCCAGTAATCATCACCTGAGTGAATAAGTTAGCACCAAATAAGTGCACCATTTTCTGTACAACTGGAACCTCCATGAATAACAAATGCCATCTACGTTAATACAATAATTGCAAAGTGCACACAATCACCCTACTCTTTCCTAACACCGTGCGTCCCCTGCGTGCCTTCACACCTTTCTATCACCCATTCTATTGCTCCCTCTAAATGCTGCCTGAGAACCAGGATCGTAGGAGGTGGTTGGCTCCTCATGCTTTACAGAAGTGTCATGGGACTAAGGTGGTCCTTGTCTCATGGCAGCTTGCTCCTGCCAGGGAGCAGCTCTTGTCTGCATCCATGGAGGCTTCTGGACAGCCTGCTCTCGCCTCCCACCTTCCACTGGTGTGGTGCTTTGAGGGGGAAGGCTGGAGGCCTGGCATGTGCTGCTGTCTTGCATCAGGCAGGTGGACCCCTGGTCTCACCATTACACTTAGCCTTGGATCTGCAGCCCCAATGATGAGCAGACGGCTGCTCTAATGACAACTATCATATCCTCAAAGCCCTGAGACACTGCATTCAGCACAGTCTCGAAAGGGGTATCTACGCTGTACATCATTCTGTCCCCTACTGCCTCCAGAGCTGCAGTTTATTATCCATGAGACCAAGGCAGCATTTGACCGAGTGTGGCATCAAGAAGCCCTAGTAAAATTGAAATCAATGGGAATCAGGGGGAAAACCTCCACTGGCTGGAGTCATACCTAGCATAAAGGAAGATGGTTGTGGTTGTTGGAGACCAATCATCTCAGCCCTAGAACATCACTGCAGGAGTTCCTCAGGGCAGTGTCCTAGGCCCAACCATCTTTAGCTGTTTCATCAATCACCTTCTCTCCATCATAAGGTCAGAAGTGGGGATGTTCGCTGATGATTGCACACTGTTCAATTTAATTCGCAACTCCTCAGATAATGAAGCAGTCTATGCCCGCATGCAGCAAGACCTGGACAACATTCAGGCTTGGGCTGATGAGTGGCAAATAACATTCACGCCACACAAGTGCCAGGCAATGACTATCTCCAACAAGCGAGAATCCAACCACCTCCCCTTGACATTCAACGGCATTACCATCGACAAATTCCCCACCATTAACATTCTGGGGGGTCACCATTGACCAGAAACTTAACTGGACGAGCCACATAAATACTGTGGCTACAAGAGCAGAGGCTGGGTATTCTGTGGCGAGTGACTCACCTCCCAACTCCCCAAAGCCTTTCCACCATCTACAAGGCACAAGTCAGGAGTGTGATGGAATACTCTCCACTTGCCTAGATGAGTGCAGCTCCAACAACACTCAAAAAGCTTGCCATCATCCAGGACAAAGCAGCTCACTTGATTGGCACCCCACCCACCACCTTAAACATTCACTCCCTCTACCGTGGCTGTGGTGTGTACCATCGACAAGATCCACTGCAGCAACTCGCCAAGGCTTCTTCGATAGCACCGCCCAAACCTGCCACCTGTACCACCTAGAAGAAGGGCAGCAGGCGCCTGGGAACACCACCACCTCCAAGTTCCCCTCCAAGTCACACACCATCCTGACTTGGAAATATATCGCCGATCCTTCATCGTCACTGGGTCAAAATCCTGGAACTCCCTCCCTAACAGCACTGTGGGAGTACCTTCACCACATGGACTGCAGCGGTTCAGGAAGGCGGCTCACCACCACTTTCTCAAGGGCAATAAATGCTGGCCTTGCCAATGACGCCCACATCCCATGGACTAATTAAAAAGAAGCATTGACAAAGGCTCTTAAAGGTGTTTTGAGCATTTCCAAATGAGCATTCTGCCATTTGCATTAAATTGTCTGCATCCTTTTAAATTTTCCCCGCACACAGTTTTCTGGTTCCACTGGTGTAAATGGAACTCGTTAATGCTCAGTCCCACCACTAGGCTGCCTCGTTGCACCTGTCCAAATGTGCAATTGGAGCTGTGAATGAGAATATAAATAGACTGGCCCCAGAACAGTGAGTGCTGGCAGTGCATGAAAATTGGCTCCCACAGGTTAGCAAATTTGTGTAGCAAATTAAACTTGCATTAGGATATGGGAAATGGATTATGTATCACATAGGAGTTGAACTAAAAAATGCAAACACTAGATTTGACTTGGAAATTGGAACTATAATGGAATTACCTAGAAGAACTCCAAGTGAATCCAGGAGTGTATCGCCAAAAAAAAACTTAATGTGTTGCTTAGCATGTTCTACGCTGGAGGAACCATGAAGTCCATTCTGTAAAATACTTGTGCCAAACTGAGCTCGAAGGGAATTCGGAAAAGAGGTCTTTGCCAATTCAAGGTCTGCAGGTCCCATCAATTCCCTCCAGTCCCTAACAGCATTCTCCTTGGTAAGAATCATGATCACGGATGGACCCCTGAAACAACAGAAGGAAAACTGCTAACAGTCTGAAATACACTGACTGATATTGATGTTACATTATCTGCTTTTGGTAGGGCCTGATTGAATGGGTGTAATTTAACTTCCATCTACAAATATGTAATTGTCTTTTAAATGGGAAAATAATGCGACACTGCCCCTGCATCACACGATTCCCCTAATCCCACCTGAATATTGGCACTGTTCTAGTGTCACACTAGAAAGAGGAGTCAGTACTTGGACCAGATAATAAAATAAAATGTTTACCTTCAATTAAGAGAAATCAAAGGGTAAGTAGGAGACAACTTTGTATGTGGATGATGAAATATATTTGAAAAGTGAGGAAGATGATAATAAATGATGTAATCAAAGATTCAGCCTCATGTGTACAACAACCATATTTCAATGAGTAATATAAAATTTTTATAGAAAATGAGATGTGCCCTCTGACTTAATTTTGGGGTAAGCATAGAAAACAAAGGGTGGGTTTTACTAATGTGCACTCCCTGTGAAGAGCTTTGCATGCCAAGAGTCCATGTTGGGAATTCAGGCATGGAGATGAGTGGGCCCCACTCATTAGAACATAAGAAATAGGAGCAGGAGTAGGCCATTCGGCCCTTCGAGCCTGCTCCACCATTCAATAAGATTATGGCTGATCTTCTATCTCATCTCCACCTTCCTGCACTATCCCTATAGCCCTTGATTCCCTTAATATCCAAATATCTATCGATCTCTGTCTTGAATACATTCAACGACTGAGCATTCACAGCCCTCTGGGGTAGAGAATTCTAAAGATTCACAATACTTTGAGTGAAGAAATTTCTCCTCATCTCAGTCCTAAATGGCCGACCCCTTATTCTGAGACTGTGACCCCTAGTTCTAGATTCCCCAGCCAGGGGAAACATCCTCCCAGCATTTACCCTGTCAAGCCAATTAAGGATATTATGGCCTAGAAATTCAGTGCCCTTAGCACCGATTTTGCGGCGCTAGAGGGCCTAGCGCTGCAATTGGCGCCGGTTCCTAAATTGCCTGGGGCCCTTCCGCGGCGGTAGACCGGTAGCGCTGCGCCGGCACCGATGACGTCATCGGTGTGCGCAGCGTCCCGGTTGCCGTGGTAACCCGGCCCCAAGCCGAAATTCAGTTGCGGCCGCCTCGCCAGTGGCAGCCGCAACTAAGACTCCGGCAAACGAGTGTTGCCGGAGTCTGCGCCGGCGCTTTAAGGAGGCGCGGCGGCCGGCCGCTTTCCCGCCGGCCGCCTGCCCGCAGCTCCCTCCCCGGACTTCTCCCCCCCCCCCCCCACCTCCGGAACAGATGCAAGCCCGGCACTTGTCCGAGGTGCCGGGCTCATTTTTTAAGAGATTTGCGCGGGCCGCGGCCGGGTGCAGGCAGCTCCTCCTTAACGGAAGGAGGAGGCCTGCACTTCCCGAGCCTGCCGCACCGCAGCGGGCGCCACAGCGCCGGAATAGCGCCGCAATGCGGCGCGTTGCGCCAGTTTTCAGGCGCTAAAACCCTTCAGTAGCGCCGGCAGCCGTTTGGGCGCGGCGCTACTGAATTTTTGGCGCGCGCAAAGGGACTTAGCGCCGGCGCTAACTTCCGGCGCTAAAGCCCTGGCGCAGCGCAAACTCAATTTCTAGGCCTATATGTTTCAATGAGATCATCTCTCATTCTTCTAAACTCTAGGGAATATAGGCATAGTCTACTCAATCTCTCCTCACAGGACAATCCCCTCATCCCAGGAATCAGTCTAGTGAACCTTCGTTGTATTCCCTCTAAGGCAAGTATATCCTTCTTTAGGTAAGGAGACCAAAACTGTACAGAGTACTCCAGGTGTGGGCTTATCAAGGCCCTATATAATTATAGTAAGACTTCTTTACTCTTATACTCCAATCCCTTTGTAATAAACTCTTTCGATTAATGAGGCCTCATTCTGTTATGGGCAGGCGGGAAACTATTTGAAACCAGTGGTTTCTTGGCAGAAACCCGCTGGCAGTTAAAGTTCTCCTTAATGTTATGGAGGCATGTGTAAGCACTATATTAAAATGATAAGGCTTGCAGTCATAGGGCTAAAGACAGTTTCAAAGTGGTAAGTTCACCTGATTTTGGTCATTTGTCCCTGATTTTTGTGGTCTAGATCCCTATAGTTGGTTCAGAGGTTGATTGGGAGCATTCTTTTGATGACTTAAATACATGGGATATAATGGTTACTAAGCTAGATGAGTTATGAATGATGAACATCGCATTTTCTGATACAATGCGCTAAATAATGTATTTTTGGTAATTTCTTTGTGCTCATTAACCTTAGGTCTTTCCAGTGTCAACCTAACCTCGGCTCCTCCCTTTATGTGTTTCGTATTTCTATTACCCACAATTTTTCTCTGAGAAAGACTGCCAATTTATGAATAGTCTTATCAAATCTACTTCATGTAGAACCTTTACACATGGCAGAGATAACCAGGTACAATTTCCATGAGGGGGTTCTCCGATATCACGATGTAGCTACAGAGGAAACACTGGAGAAGATGCAATAATGTCTGTTTATGCTGTTTCCCTGGACTTTCCACCAATGTTGCGCTGAGGTTAAGGCGGGAGATTAGAGATTCCCCGTGAAGATATTTTCATTCCATTAGTCCAGGTTGCATTCCAATTAGATCCCAGTACTGAAAGGATCATGGCTAACCCATTCTTTGTCTCATTTTTTGGCGATACTGCATTTATCATACATGGACTGGAGATTACTAAGGAGTTGTGCATCTTTTCTATGATATTTGGGGTCTTTACGGTACATTGGGAGTGGGTGAACTCAGTTTCAACAAGCAAGGACTATTTGCTTTAGCAGATACTTACTGAGATACGTATTCTATCAGTTGTTTGAAGTATGGCTCTTCTTCATGATCTTTGTAGAACTTTGCTGCTATCTCTTGGGACATCTCAACTGATTTCACTGCAGAGATTGTAAAGCTTGCTTCTTGGATCTTGGCTATAATAGCATCTAGGGTTAAAAAAAGAAAGACTTGCATTTATATAGCGCCTTTCATGATTTCCGGACGTCCCAAAGTGCTTTACAGCCAATGAAGTACTTTTGAAGTGTAGTAACTGTTGTAATGTAGGAAATGCGGCAGCCAATTTGCTCACAGCAAGCTCCCACAAACAGCAATGTGATAATGACCAGAAAATCTGTTTTTTTAGTGATATTGATTGAGGGATAAATATTAGCCAGGACACCCGGGATAACTTTCCTGCACTTCTTCGAAATATTGCCATGGGATCTTTTCCGTCCACCTGAGAGGGCAGACGGGGCCTCAGTTTAACGTCTTAACCTCAGTGGCACCTCCAACATTGCAGCACTCCCTCAGTACTACACTGGAGTGTCAGCTTAGATTTTGTGTTCAAGTCTCTGTTCAAGTGGCTATCTCCTGGGGGTATTATGACTTATATTCCTTATATGATGCCTGAGTTGTTTACGAAGAGCTGATCTCAGGTAGATCGTTAAAGAGGAAGGGAATGCGACCGGGTGGGGAGTGACCAGGGGAGGGTGTGATCGGGAGGAGGGTAACCAGGAGAGGGGGCAATGAACTGGGAGAGGGTCAATCGGGTGAGTGGGACATCGGTCGATCGGATAGGGGTGAGAGGTGGCCAGCAGTGGCCCGCAGTTTTAATATGGGGTCCTCCCAACTCCACATTCAGGTCAGTATGCTTTACAAACTTATATCTTTAGTGGCGGCCTGCAGTGGTCCCTTTAAAGACTGCTGGTTAAGCCACATGTAGACTTGGTTTTCCTGAATGCAGCCAACCTGGCGCTAGCTGCATTCAGGGCAACCTAATTTTGCATCGGGGGCCTCAAAAAGGTGTTAGGCCCTTATATGCATAAGCAAAGAAGCTGTGTTTCAGGTGCGGGCCCTGGACACCTATTTTACTCCCTACGCCAATACGGCGGGCAGCACACTTCCAGCTAGTAATGAGCACATCCTTCCTTCCCGCCATATTGGAGGCTTAAGTGCCTGTTTATGCCCCAAAACAGCTCTGGTAAATTTCTAGACCCATAAGTATACTGGAAAACATTTATTGGCCTGGAATTTGCAGTCAGCAATGAAGCAAAGGTGTTCGCTGCCTGCCCCGAAGAAAGTTGCCCACAAAGATCTTTGTGGCGAGAAGTTTGCCTTTTTCGATGTGCAATTGAGATCAGTGTAGTATAGTGGGGATCCCTAATGCGATGCTGCTCAGATGGCAACAAGCTGTCTAAGCAGCCAATCACAATGCAGAATTCTCACAGGCAGGGAACCAGGAAGTGAAGAAATGCTTTATTTGGACTTTTAAAAAATGTTACAGAGAGCAAAACAAAGATTGGGGCTCTCACATGGGGTAAAGGTAAACCTGAAATAAATATGAACAAATTTTTTTAAAATATAGGGGGAAAAATTCGGTTGCTTTGCGCCTCCCGTTAGTGCCCCAAGGGGGTGCTAACAGGGCGCAAAGCAACTGGCGCCCGGGTGCGTCGCCACTAACGCCTCCCACGAAATTCAGTGGGAGGTTAGCGGCAGCAGTAGCTGGTAGCACCCCGCGGCGCTGCGCCTCAGACAATGATGTCATCGCCATGCGCAGCACCCCGCTCACACCCAAGCCACAAATTTGGCTCGCGCCCCCATACCTACCGCCAGACGCTATGTCTGACAGGGTCAGGGGGGGCGTTTTTGCAGCCGGGGCGGCGAGAATTAAAGGGCAGGTGCCAGACGACCATTTTTTTCGGGTTGCCTGCCAGCACCTGCCCCCTCTGGCCTCCTGCTGCGGGGTGCTGGCCACGATCTGTCAGCTCGGCACTCCTCTTGAGTGCCGGGCTCTTTTGCCGGCACCCCGCTCCCTGGTGGCCCAGCAGGGCCCAGGTGCGAGCTGTGCTAGGCCCCTCCCCTTTAATCAGGGGACGGAGGCCTCAATACCACGGTGCTTCGTGCCGGCACGTGTGGCGCTGCCGCACCTAGCGCCGCGATATTCAATGGGAGCGCCCCAAGAGGGAGGGGGAGCACTTCCAGTCGCGCTCCACCTCCTGCTTGGGGTGCTACCATTGAATTTCGGGCATGGGGGCGCTAACTTTTTCGGGGCGCTGGTGAAGTTATCACCCCAAAGGAGGCACGAGCAAATTTTCCCCCCAATAACTTTTTTTTAAGTTTCTTAAATATTTTATTTTTATCATAATGGAGAAATTTGACACTCCACAAAATTAAAATTAGTTTTTCAGGGCCACTTTTAAAGGGGTATTTAACAGCGACATTACCGCAGAAAAGCCCAAGTTTTTGTCAGTTTCTCTGATTTCACTGAATCGCCGGCTATAGGAGTGGGGAGGGCCACAGCGCAGCCAGTGTCTGAGCAGTGAATGACTGACCGCAACTTCAGGATTTCCACGTTTAGATACACATGCGCAACATCCTGAAGTTGTGGTCAGTTTCAATGGGGTAATAACAGCGAACGCTGTTAGTTCACCGTTATTACCAGCCGCAAATTGCGGGCCATTATTTTGTATCCCTTATCTCTGAAAAGTTTAAACAAAGAAAAAATATATACCTACTAATTGAAACACTTTAAAAATGCTCAAAACCAATATTGAGCATTTCCTGGTTGCACCAAAACTTCATAAAATTACATAGTATTTACATCACAGAAACAGGCCATTCGTCTAACTAGTCTATGCCAGTGTTTATGCTCCACATGAGCCTCCTCCCACCCTTCTTCATCTAACCCCATCAACATAACCTTCTATTCCTTTCTCCCTCATGTACTTATCTAGCTTCCCTTTTGTGATTTTAAGCAAATACTGTATATTATCTCTGCTGTCATTACTCTATGTTACTTATTGCCTACCTCTGTATTCTCGTACAGCATCAGGTTTAATTGCCACCAATGTGTGTTCAAGAGGGAAGAAATATCGCAACTCCTTCATTGCAATTTCATTGTTACTACTACCATGTAGCTGGTTAAATGGAACATCCTCTACTGCAAATCTTGCACGTAGGCTAAAAAATAGAACAAGGAGTACAGATGTAAATATCTTGGTCCAGAATTTACTGAAATGGCATAACCAGCAAGTTATGCTGAAATTTATGCCGATCTTCCCATTGGTGAGTTATGCCAAAATTTCCTGAGAATCTCATTAGCCTATGAAAATTGCAGCTTGTGGAAGACTGGATGTCAGACAAGCGGTCTAACAGAGGTATTGGAAGGGACAAGAGAGATGATTGCCGAGCATACAAATGAGGAAGAGGAAGGGGGCCAAGGCTAGATCCTTGGGGACTAGCTATGGGTGTGAGAGTGGGAAGAGAAGTAATTGCTGGATATGCTCTGGCTATGATTGGATAAATAAGAGTGGAGCAAGCAAGGGCAGTCCTATTGAGCTGGACAATGGAGAAGAGACATTGGAGGAGGATGATAGACCATACAACCATGGATGTCAATGACTGTAGACAGGTCAAGGAGGATGAGGAGGGAAAATGCCCGATGGTCACAGTACAGGCCCTGCGCGGTGAGCGGAGGTCCGGGCCCTGCGTGGTGGGCAGGGGTCCAGGCCCTGTGTGGTGGGCAGGGGATCCATGACCTGCGTGGTAGGTGGAGAACAGGATTCAGCCTGAAAGGTTTCAGGGTCTGGATTTGCTTGGAGGACAGAAATCTGGGAGCACCCAGGATGTTGCGAGGGTCTCACGCTTGAGCAGTGGGAGCCTGGGACAGTAGAGGCCTGAGCCTTCCTTGCAGGGCCCAGGGGGGCACTGCTGATCCCCTGGAACCCATTAAGGAAAGTTTTTAAACTCTATGGGGGAAAAGTTCAGTTGTTTGCGCCTCCCGTTAGCGCCGTAAGAGGGCACTAATGGGGCACAAAGCAACTAGTGCCCGGGCGCGGCGATGTTTGCGCCGCTCGCGAAACTAACTAGACATTTTGCGGCAGCGCTAAACACTGCCGCCACGATCTCCTGCGCTGGCAGAGCGTGATGTCAGTCGAGTGCGCAACACCCCGGTAGCGCCCTGGACCAGATATTGAGTGGCGCCCCTTGCCTTACCGCCTGCCGCTAGCAACGACAGGCTGAGAGGAGCGTTTTGCAGTCGGGAAGGGACTGGGGGAGCGTTATTTAAAGGCGACCGCTTCCTGCCTTTTTTTGTTGGTGACATTTGTGCACCACGCATTCTGAGAGAGAGAGAGAGAGACTTCTGGAGAGATTCAACGCTGTGTGAAGGAGTTTTGCATACTGAGCAGCACTTTGCAGGTTCATTTTGATTTGCCCTTCCTTGTATCTATTTAGAAGAGACTGTGGGGGCTGCACGCTGAGCTCTTTCCCTGGGTCTCTCCATTGTTCTTTCCAGCAGATTTGATGTACAGGTCTCTGCAGGCTGAGATTCAAGGCTGCAATGAGCAGGATGTGGATGGAGAGCAAGAACAACCCTCCCCTTTAAGATAAAAACAGAAAATGCTGGAGAAACTCAGCAGGTCAAGCAGCATCTGTGAAGAGAGAAACAGAGTTAACGTTTCAGGTTGATGACCATTCGTCAGAACTCCCCTTTAAGAATTGGCCGGTGCCAGTGTGTCTGTGTTCCATTGCTGACTGACATCACATGAGCTTCGCCACCGCTCTGAGGTAGCGCCTCGCTCCTTGGCCTTTGCGCCTTAAGACAGATGTGAAGCGCCTGATTTAGCGTTCCAATCACCTCCAGGGGTGATAAAAGCCAAGTTTGCTGTTGGAGGCGATAATTAGCGCCAGGCGCTAAACTTTGCGCACAGCCGATAATGGCGCCCCAAACGGGGCGATACCGAATTTTTCCCCCTACAGGTTCACCTGGCGGGAAATGGAGCTGCTCCATTTTAGCTGCTCTGTTAATCTAGGAGAGTTGAAATTGTCCTGTAAAAAATCAGCTTTGCATAAGAAATGATCTTCATTTATGAAATATGTTAAAAAACACATTTTGTTGTTTCGACATGTAAACCATAAGGGGAGACTGGAATGCCTATTGGAAAGCAAATCAGGGCCAACTTTATTATTCTCCCTGATCTTTTTTGATTTCTACCACTATGTAGCTGATCAGTTAGACATGGATTTGATCAATAATGGCACACACCAGACATATTATGCAGACATTCAAGCTCACAAGTATACTTATCTGATCTTTCTGTCAGTTAGAGAGGTATAGGAAATATGAATCACTGTAGTAATCACAAAACATGTAATCATCTGACCTTAATGGATATTCCTGCTTTGCTTGCTCGACATCGTGAGGTCCCAGTAAGTTTCTCCAATGTTTTATTGCATTGTCTCTAGACAAAGCTAACACCAATATTGGACCACTGTAACACAGGCAAGTTAAAAAATAACTCCACTCTTTGACCTTCAGGAATAAAAAAACCCAACATATTAATTAGTCCTTTAGATTCACTAAGTTGATGCCAGGAATTAACTTTAGTTATGTGGACAGACTAGAGAAACTGGGGTCCCTGTCATTAAAGAAGAAAGGATTAAGAGGAGATTTGATATAGATATTGAAAATGATAAAGAGTTTTAATAAGGTAAATAGAGAAAATCTATTTTCACTAGTCAGCGAGTAGGTAACTAGAGGGTGTAATTTTAAGAACTAAAAAGAATGAATGAAGACATTAGGAGAATTTTTTTATTCAGAGGATTGTTAGGTCATGGAATGGTGGAAGCTCTTTCAGAGAAGTGGAACAGACAAAGTGGTTGAATAGTATCCTCGTATGCTGTAAAATTCTGATATAATATATAGGGCACAAAAATACCGATAGCTTTTGACATCAATTATCATCCTTCAAGAATGAATACTTCAGGTATGATAATGGATAAGTCATGAAACTTTTTTAAAGGTAGAATCCATGTAATTATCTCTTATCCTGCTCAAAAAAAAATTCCCTCATTCCATCATCATCACCATCCCGGCCATCTTTTGACCACATAAATTATGTTTATTCTAAGATCATCACGAGGTTAAACAATAAAAATAATTTATATATAGTATATATATCATGGCATTACTGATGGGTAATCCGGGATATGTGCCATAGAGTAAAGGAGTTAGGTGGGAAATGGAGTACAAGAAGAATAGATAATGTAACATGGGACCAGAGAGCATAGCACTTGGATGGGGTTAGAGCGGGAGCAGGTGCTGGGCTTGAGTTGAAGCAGGGATGGAGTGGGTTTGGTTTCTATTATGTGGCAACTGGGAGGAGCAAAATCTGAAGCTTAATGCAAACAAAGGCATTTCTGGTGGAGCGGCTGAGAGCTGTGGCATTCCCAGATCTACAAATGGTAAGTGGATATGTTACTGGGGATGAGGATGGGAGTAGAGGTGCTCCTGGCAGCTGAGGTACGCTTGCATCAAGCAAGTGACAAATGCTATGTTTACAAGGAGCAATACGCTATCACTTTTTCTGTTGAACGAAGGCATCAAGTGGACAGGACACAGCACAGGACAGGAAGAAGTCCTTTAATTGGAAGACAATGTGGATGATACCTATTTAGTCATCAGGAATAGCAATGGTTTGTACTCAGCTACTCTTCAGGTGCTATCTGATCACGGAAATGTTATTGTACACATCAATGGTCATTTTCCAGGAAGTAGTAATGACATGGCAATCCATGGTGCCTGCATTTTCATAAGAACTCTGGAGGAATGGCTTTTAGGAGACCAGGGCTAACTTCATGGCTGCTGACACCATTAAGAAACCCCCTGAAAGCAAAGAGCCTGGAGCTGGAAACCTGAGTATCTGCTTGCTGTTTCATCCTCCTTCATTGCACTTCCTGCAGCAAGACCTCCAACACTTCAGCATCAAAGGAAGTGCTGTTGCTCATGTGTCTCTGCTGTACCATTGTGAACAATTAGTACATTATTAGGAACATGGGAACAGGAGGAGGCCATTCAGCCCCATGAGCCTGTTCTGCCATTCAATGAGATCATAGCTGATCTGAATCTTAACTCCATCCACCTGCCTTGGCTCCATATCCTTTTATACCCTTGTCTAGCAAAAATCTATTGATCTCAGATTGAAAATTATTAATTGAGCAGCTACTGCTTTTTGTGGAAGAGAGTTCCACACTTAACTTCCCTCCTGAATGGCCTGGCCCTGATTTTAAGGTTATGTCCCCTTGTCCTAGACTTCCCCGCCAGTGGAAAAAGTTTTTATCTAACCTATCAATTGCTTTCAAAATCCTAAAAACCTCAATCAGATCACCCCTTAACCTTCTATATTCCAGGGAATACAAGCCCAGTTTATGTAATCTCTCCTCCTAATCGAACCCTTGGAGCCCTGGTGACATTCTGGTGAATCTGGGCTGCACTCCTTCCAAGGCCAATCTAAGGTGTGGTGCCCAGAACTGTCTACAGTACTCCAGATATGGTCTAACCTGGACTTTGTATAGCCTCCCCTTTATATTCTAGCCCTTGAGATATAAAGGCTAACATTCCATTAGCCTTTTTGATTATTTTTTGTATTTGACCACTATATTTTAAATCTCTTTGGACCTCCACTATTCCTAGCTTTTCACCATTTAAATAATACTTAGATCTATCCTTTTTTGGTCCAAAATGGATGACCTCACACTTACCTGCATTGAAATCCATCTGCCACAGTTTCGCCCACTCATTTTATCATTGTCGCTTTGTAATTTTATGCTCCCGTCTACTCTACTTACTGTACAACCAATATAAATGTCATCAGCAAACTTGGATATATGACTACTGTGTTATCTAAGTCATTAATAAATATAGTGAATAGTTGAGGCCCCAGTACAGATCCTTGTGGAACACCACCAATCACATCTTTCCAATTCGAGTACATACCCATTATCCTTACTCTCTGTCTGCCACTGCCTAACCAATCTCCTAACAAGGTCAATAATTTGCCTTCAATTCCATGAGCTTTAATTTTAACTAATAGTCTTTTATGTGGAACCTTATCGAATGCCTTCTGGAATCTATATAAACTACATCCAGAGACATTCCTTTGTCTACTACTTTAGTTACATCCTCAAAAAAAACAATTTAGTTCATTAGACATGACCTACCCTTTACAAATCCATGTTGGCTCTCTCCAGAGAGCCAGCACGGATTTGTTAAGGGCAAATCGTGTTTGATGAACTTAATTGAGTTTTTTGATGTGGTAACAGAGAGAGTGGATGAGGACAGTGCAGTTGATAGGGTATAGTGGTTATATTACTGAACTAGTAATCCAGAGGCCTGGACTAATGATCCGGAGATATGAGTTCAAATCCCATCACGGCAGTTGGGGAATTTAAGTTCAGCTACATTAAATCTGGAATAAAAAGCTAGTATCATTAATGATGACCATGATTGTCATAAAAATCCATCTGGTTCACTAATGTCCTTCAGGGAAGGAAATCTGCCATCCTTACCCGGTCTGGCCTATATGTGACTCCAGAGCCACAGCAATGTGGTCGACTCTTAACTGCCCTCTGAATTGGCAGTTGTATTCAAGAAGGTGGCTCACCACCACCTTCTTGAGGACAATTAGGGATATGGAATAAATGCTGGCCTTGTCGGCGATGTCCCCATCCCGTGAATGAATAAAAATAAATGTTGCATATATGGACTTTCAAAAGGCGTTTGATAAAGTACCACATACTAGGCTTGTTAGCAAAACTGAAGCCCGTAGAATAAGAGGAGCAGTAGCATCATGGATACAAAATTGGCTAAGGGATAAAAAACAGAGAGTTGTGAATGGCTGTTTTTCAGGAGGTATACAGTGGCGTTACATAGATAGACTAGAGAAGCTGGGGATGTTCTCCTTGGAGCAGAGAAGGCTAAGAGGAGATTTGATAGAGGTGTTTAAAATCATGAAGGATTTAGATAGAGTAAATAAGGAGAAACTGTTTCCAGTGGCTGAAGGGTCGATAATGAGAGGGCACAGATTAAAGGTGATTGGCAAAAGAAGCAAATGCGACATGAGGAAAGACGTTTTTACGCAACGAATGGTCAGGATTTGGAATGCACTATCTGATAGGGTGGTGGATACAGATTCAATAGTAGCCTTCAAAAAGGAATTGGATAATTACTTGAAGGAGAAAAAATTGCAGGGAGTGGGTCTAACTGGATTGCTCTTCGAAAGAGCCGGTGCAGACTCGATGAGCCGAATGGCCTCCTTCTGTGCTGTACTATTCTATGATTCGAATCTGCTCATATTTCTCTAAGTGCTCAGTCACTCTGTCCTTAAACATTGATTCCAATAGCTTCTTGGGTGTTGTTGGAGCTGCACTCATCCAGACAAGTGGAGAGTATTCCATCACACACCTGACTTGTGCCTTAGATGGTGGAAAGGCTTTGGGGAGTCAGGAGGTGAGTCACTTGCTGCAGAATACCAAACCTCTGACCTGCTCTTGTAGCCAAAGTATTTATGTGGCTGGTCCAGTTAGGTTTCTGGTCAATGGTGACCCTCAGGATGTTTATGGTGGGGGATATGATGATGGAAATGCCATTGAATGTCAAGGGGTGGTGGTTAGACTTTTTCTTGTTGGAGATGGTCATCGCCTGGCACTTGTGTGGCATGGATGTTACTTGCCATTTATCAGCCCAAGCCTGAATGTTGTCCAGGTCTTACTGCATGTGGGCATGGACTGATTCATTATTTGAGGAGTTGCGAATGGAACTGAACACTGCAATCATCAGCGAACATACCCACTTCTGACCTTATGATGGAAGGAAGGTCATTGATGAAGCAGCTGATAATGGTTGGGCCTAGGACACTGCCCTGAGGAATTCCTGCAGCAATGTCCTGGGACGGAGATGATTGGCCTCCCTCTTCCTTTGTGCTAGGTATGGCTCTAGCCCATAGAGAGTTAACCCCCCCCCCGATTCCCATTGACTTCAATTTTACTAGGAGTCCTTGAAGCCACACTTGGTCAAATGCTACCTTGGTATCAAGGGCAGTCACTCTCACCTCAACTCTGGAATTCAGCTCTTTTGTCCATGTTTGGACCAAGGCTGTAATGAGGTCTGGAGCTGAGTGGTCCTGGTGGAACCTAAACTGAGCATCAGTGAGCAGGTTATTGGTGAGTAAATGCCGCTTGATAGCACTGTCGATGACACCTTCCATCACTTTGCTGATGATGATTGAGAGTAGGCTGATGGGGTAGTAATTGACTGGATTGGATTTGTCATGCTTTTTGTGGACAGGACATGGCCTGGGCAATTTTCCACATTGTCGGGTAGATATAGCTGTACTGGAACAGCGTGGCTAGGGGCTAGTACTGGAGCACAGGTCTTCAGCACTATAGTCGCATGTTGTCGGGACTCATAGCCATGCTGTGTTTATTGGACTCAGCTGTTTCTTGGTGAATCGAATTGGCTGAAGACTGGCATCTGTGATAGTGGGGACCTCAGGAAAGGCCAAGAAGGATCATCCACTTGGAACATGGTTGTGAACACTTCAGCCTTGTCTTTTGTTTTCACATGCTGAGCTCTGCCGTCATTGGGGTTGGAGATGTTCATGGAGCCTCCTCCTCCCGTTAGTTGCTTAATTGTCCACCACCATTCGCAACTAGATGTGGTAGGGTTGTCCGTCTGGTTTTATTCTTTTAATTGTTTTTTGTAGCGGTTTGATACAACTGAGCGGATTTGATACAAATTACCAGATTGTCGTAAAAACCCATCTGGTTCACTAATGTCCTTTAGGGAAGGAAACCGGTCTGGCCTATATGTGACTCCACACCGATGTTCCCCCTAAGCTGTATGGCCGCGCAGCTCTCTGCCGGTCCTGCACAGCCCAGGACCGGCTTTTCTAATGTTAAATTTTGCACATGCACGGAACTGTGAATGGGCTGCGCAGCCCCCTAAAGGGGCTGCACAAAAAAAATTACAGGGAACATTGCTCCACACCCAATGGTACAGCTCCGTCCTGTCCAGGTGCTGGTGCCAATGTCCCAGCAAATGGAACCCTTTCTTCTAGTACCACACCTTTAGCCATGTGTTCACCATATTCTGCCATAGCCACAACTTCTCCTTTAATGGTCAGCTGCAGTCCTTTAAAACCAGAAAATATTGGAAATATACAGGTCAGTCAGTTTTCAGGACGGGTTGCTCCTGAAATGTTAACAGACTAATATCTGTTCTCTCCATAGATGCTGACGGACCTGATGTGTGTTGCCACCATTTTCTGTTTTTCTTTCACATTTTTAACTTCTGCAGTATTTTGCTTTTTACTTGCCCTTTAAGAGCTGCTGCCTCACCAGATTTTACTGCCCCACAACCAAATATGCTAAAGATTAGGCTCCCTAGGCAAGCTTTTTATTTGCAAGTAGCCTATTCAGATTGGAGGAGAAACTTCCTTTTCAAAATTGGGCACAGCAGACCCCTGGAATCTGAGTCACGGACAGCTCAACCCTATTCTTGCCATACTTGTAAAATTGAAGCTGTGTAACCACCTCCTGACAGGAATTTTGCATAATTCATGCGGCTTGTGCCCTTGTTCCAAATATTGCAGCTCTCCTGAACTGCACCTGCACGAGCAGTACCTCCAAGCTACCATCTGAGAATATTTGGGCTTTTCCTGCTGCTCCTTTGGCAGCTTTAACGCTGTGCTTTAAAAACCTGCAGCACGCTGGTTTTCTTATCCGCCAAGTCGTGAGCTTTAATATGGGCCACAGAATTCTGTGTATGGTCCACGTCCAACTAAATCAATGGGTGCGAACGCCACGCTGTCCACTTCTTCCTTGGCCAGCATAAGGTCTACATTTCTGTCTATATGCTCCAAAGACTTAAAACTGCCAAGTACATGAAACCAATGACATGAAACAGTATAGGAAACAACTGAAGCCTTGAGATGGAAGGAGCAGTACTGAAAGCCTGCCAAAAGTGAATGTGTGATACAGCATGGTGGGGGGAACGATGACCCAATGCCGGTGGGCAGATATTTTTAGGGAGAGTTTTTGTAGTGTCTTTAAAGGGTAATTTGTTATATTGGAGTTTGAGTGTATGAAGATGAGTGAACTATCATTTGCCAATTGATGAGCTAATTTGAGCAGGAAAATAATCCATTCTAGACAACTTGGTGTAGGAATATGCTAGCCCTTGTTCATCCTACAATTAACGGTAGTACTCAGCCACTAAAAGGGCTTTTTGTGTATAGATAACTAACATTTTTCCAGACATTAATATGAAGCATTATCCTGGTACCATGGGAGTGAAATTTGGGCCCACCGGATATCGGACCGCATTAGACTGAAGACGGTGCTGCCAGAGGAGGCCATGCAGGCAAGTACTGCACGTTTGGGCCGCTGCACTATGACAGGTGGGAGAGTGATTGGGGCCTCGGGGGAGGGGGTGGTGGTGGGAGCGTGTGATTGGGACATCGGGGTGGGGTGTGATTAGGGCCTTGGGGGAGTGTGTGATTGGGGTCTTGGGGGGGGAGGGGTGATTGGGGCTTCGGGGGAGGTGTTTGTGGTCTATTGGGGCTGATTGGGGCTTCGGAGGGAGATGATTGGGGTCTCAGGAGGGGTGGTGGAATGATCCAGGGTCAGAGGGGAGGGAGACTGGGGGTCGGTGGGGGAGGAGGGGTCTGGAGATCAGTCCCTGGGGATGGTGGGGGGGGGTGGGGGGACATAGGAGGTCAGGGATCCCGGGTTCGGAATGGTGATTGTGGTAAGTAACTTACCTTTTTTTATGTAAGTTGTCTATAGATTTGGCTTCCCTGATTGCATGGCGCTGGCTGCCACAGGACAAACCAATGTTGGAGCTGGGTCCTGAAGCAAGTATTTGCATATGCATACGTTCTAATGCCTGCTTCCGTGTGGATAAAGGACACCTCTTGTTTGTCCTTACCCAATATGGCAGGCGGCTCACTTACTGCCTGCCATTCTGAGGCCTTAGGAGGCCCAATTTAAACCCCTCTGTTTTTATAACAAGAAATTACCTTCTCATGTATTCTATAAATTCTGGAGGCAAGTCGGTTTGCTCATTTAACGTGTAAAATTTTGTCACTTGGTGTGCTCTGAGTTTAATTACTTTTTGTCGTCCAATAGTAAATCTTGCATTCGCAATCTCCTCTAAAATCTCATCTAAAGAGAAGAATGCATAAATCATTAAATAAAAAACGCACCACTGATGCACAAAAAGGCATAGTACACACGGGCATATTTTACACACTTTTAGATGAAGTAGTCATGTTTCTCAAACATCAGTTGTATTCCACATACCATGGTATAAAAAGGAGGAAGCGGCAATTATCCTTCCCTAGATTTGATAACCTCCTTTGCTTTCGCATCTTTAGTTCTCATGAACAAATAGGAGGCACTTTAGCCTAGGCAAATAAACTTACCTTTTGTTGGTGGCCGCAGCAGCCACAAAAAAAATCTGGCTCTGCGATATCCAATTTCTGCAAGTGGGCCTAAAATAGACACTCGCCCTCTCATTTACATATGTAAGGGGACTAATGGAGGTTTTTGGCAGCTGCTGGGGAGGCCTGAAAAATGGCCCGACCCAATTATCAGGTCGGTCGTCTTTCAGGCGTCCTTTGCGGGTGGGTCGTTGGTTCCCGAAATTGGCCCTCATTGTGCCTGTAAAATAATAGCTTCTCCATACCCTTTGATGGGCCAATGAAATATTTGGAAATGGATTTCCTCAAAGCTTCTCCCGCACAGCTGTTGCAACTTCGGCATTAACTTGTGTAAACGACGTTTCCACCAAAGTTACAACGGTAGAGTAGGAGAATCCACGAGCACATTCCTGGCATTTGTTTCTTGCAATACTTCAAAGACACAAATGCCTCTTTTCAGGTCCATGGGTAGACCTAGTATGAGGTATGTGTAGTGGGATTAGCATCCACCTGATACCAGAGATTAGCCAAACTTTAATAAAAGTTGTGAGCTTTAGGCCCATATTAAAGGACTGTTTACAAGTTTCTGGTAGGAAATTTTTAAGTAATGCAGCCACTTGAAGTTAAGGGGGGAATTTTAACATTTTGACGTGCTGGGAGAGTGGGAGGGCCCGGTAGTGTGTGGGAAACCCGGAAGTCTGATTTAATTCCACAGCGTGCGTCTTTCGTCATTGATAGGTTCTCCACCTGAAATAGCCTTCATGATTTGAGACGGGTTGGTGGTAGATTGTTCCAAGTCGGCCTTGATCAGCATATCTTTGCTGGTGTAGCGGTTGTGTTCTCTGGAGACTGTATATTTGTGGCATAGGTGTGGTGGTGCGATGTTTGCAAGCACTGGCAGCCAAGGTGTTGGTGTCGATAAAAGCATACCGGTGATAATTCTCATAGTAGAATTCAGCTGGACATCAACGGATTTGACATGCGGACTTGATAGCCATGCCGGAGAGCAGTAAACTGCTGTAGGGCGAGTGCTGCCGTACGGAGGGTTTGAGCATCTGCTCCCCATGTGGACCCGGCAAGTTTCTGGATCAAGTTAACCCTACTCTTTAGTTTCTTTCCAAGGTTCTAGAGATGTTGTCTATAGGACAGGGTGCGATCAAGCATGACTCCTAAATAGGAGGGTTTTTTGACATGGTTTACCTTTGCGCCATAAAAGGAAACTTTCAAAGCTTAGTTTGCTTGATGGGTGTTGAGGTGGAATGTCGAGGTGACGATCTTTTGCGGGTTTGGCCGAAGTTGCCAATGGAGGCGGAAGTAGGCCTCCATCCTCTGTAAAACATTGGTTAGGGTCTCTTTGGTGATGGACAGATTCATGTTTTGCGTGGCGAAGGAAATGTCATCAGCGTATACAAACTTGCGGGACTCTGTTTCGGGCAGGTCACTGGTGTAAACATTGAATAACATGGGTGCCAGGGCAGAATCCTGTGGGAGTCCATTGTTCAATGTCCTATATCTGCTCTTCTGGGTGCCAGAGTACACACGAAGCGTCGGTTGCTGAGCATGGAGTTGAGAAGATGGATCGTTGTTCTACAGGGTAAAATGGTGGAGAGCGTGAAAAGTAGTCTATGATTCCATACTGTATCATACGTCATTGACAGGTCCACGACTGCTATGGCAGTCTTGAGCTAGTGCTGGAAGCCTGCTTTGATGTGCGTTGTTAAAGCTACCACTTGGTCGCAGCAGTTACGGCCGCTCCGGAAGCTCGCTCGCTCCTTTGGAATGGTTGGCTTGATGATGGGGGCTAGTCTGTGAAGTAGTAGCCTCTCCAGCACTTTATAACAAGTGCAAAGTAAGGAGATCGGGCGGCATCTGGAGGCTTCACAAGCATTCTTCCCCTGCTTCAGGAGGGCAACTATTTTAGTCTCCCTCCAATTAGGTGGAATTTTACCAGTTGCCAGTACCTCTGAGAAGAAGGAGGTCAATCATCTCTTCGCTTTGACTCCCAGTGTTTTAGGAATTCTGGGTAAACACCATCTGGACCAGCAGCTTTTCCAGATTTGGTTATCGACGGGGCTGCGTTTAGTTCATCCAAGGCGAATGGATCAGACATAGTTGATGATCTTGGTGCTGCCATCAAGTTTGTCGAAAGCTTCCCCTTCACCTGGCGTCGAAATTCTTTTTCCACCTGAGCTTTTGATGTTTGTATCAAGTGGAATGCAATGGCGTCCACTCTGATGGTCGTCCTGTGTTTATAGGCAGGGTCCGATCCCTGATCCTGGGGAGTGTGGGGGGGGGGGGTCCGATTCTGGTGGAGTTGTATGGGGGGTGGGGGGGGATCTGATGGTGGAGGCACTTGGGGAATCCCACCGCTCCCCCATGTTAAAATTCCCCCCTCCTAAGTGCCTGCATATGGTACAAAAATATTGTCACCTTTAAAAATAGCTACATGTATTTTTACTAGCAGCGGCCTAAACTTGGAGCACTTACTGTGCAGCCTCCTCCCCCAGTGCCATCTACATTATGATGAGGTCAGTGACCCAAAATCTGGGGCTCCTCGAACCTCACAAATTTGGTGTTAACACTGTGCGGGGGGACCTGAATTTAATCCCCAAAGACTGTAAATGTAAAAAAAACGATTTTCCTGTAGAAGAACTACAATTCCAAAATTTTACTAATTCTACTGAAAATATAGCCTTGTACCTTTTTGTAGTTCAAGAAGTTGTGGTCTGATGATAGCTAGTGTCTTTTCAGTTTTCTGAAATTTTTCATAAACCGTGGGAAAGAAGAAGCTGAATAGCCTGCAGGCTAAGTCTCTAATGTCACTGTGGAAAAAACACATTCAAAGCAGCTTATTTTCCTGCAACGTTGTATAAAAATCTTAACCCACAAATCCGCTACTTCTTGGGGTGAAATTCTGGTGTACTAGGCTGAAAAAATTAAATGTCAGAGTGGTCACCTGCTGCTCCAAGGGTGAGCCAGAGGCAGATTGGGCAGAGGATAATAGTTGAAATGCCATGTCAAGCAAATTCCGAGGGGTGGGAGTTGGACCCTTCTGCCCATGCGCCCTACATCTTAACAGCAGTTTGATAATGTACTTGGGGTATTTCCAGGCTACCCTGAGAATCCCCTCAGATACGCCTCCAATAGGCCCAGCAATAGCGATACCTGCAGAGAGCAGGTGTCAATGCTGTTCTGGGCCACATGTGGGGTCCACAGTGGCAATTTCAAATGGCAATCACTCCCAGGGGGATCAATTGCCATTTGATTTGGACGTCTTAGTATCCTGGAAGCAAAAGGTCAAGCTGACATTTCACCGCTCATCGTAAACCTGACCTGCCCATGGCTCTCCTTGGAGTGATATGCTGCCGCTCTGACACTTTATGTGGGTGAGAGCAGCTGTCACTACAGGGAAGGGTACTTGCCTCATGTTAATTACCCTGTCCGTGGGACTTGGGACGGGTTCACAGGGGGTTAAAGAGGCGAGTAAACATTCTGCTCTTTTGCACTTCCAGTGGCACAACAGTGCAACCGGAATTTCTATTCTCTTGACTCAAAAATACTTATTAAAGCCAAACAAGTATGGCAGATTAAGTAATAATAGTTTGTACATTGAACAGATATTTTGGATGAAGGGTAAATCATAGACTTTAAAAGCTAATTATAGCAGAGTTCGGAGGAGCAGGTAGGCACCAGATATGTACCCATAGTGCCTGCCGATTGCATGCAAATGATGTGCCCTCCTACTGACCCCATGAATTATGGCGGGGTCAGTGCTGGAGGGCACTGGCGGCATGATTCCAGTGTTACTGCCAGGATTGTAGCCCTCAGATCTTGAGGGTCAGTATACTTAACCCCATTTTATTCAATAATCTGCTGGAAGTACAACACAAAGGAAAATAATGAAGATTGTTGACAAGTATTTGAGGAGGCTAAATAGAGGAAACATAGGAACTGTACGTGACAAAGGCTGGCTATTAGAACATAAGAACATAAGAAGTAGGAGCAGGAGTAGGCCATACAGCCCCTCGGGCCTGCTCCGCCATTCAATAGCATCATGGCTGATCCGAATCTAGACTCACGTCCACTTCCCTGCCCTCTCCCCGTAACCCCTAATTCCCTTATCTGCTAGGAAACTGTCTATCTCCATTTTAAATTTATTTAATGTTGCAGCTTCTGCAGCTCTCTGGGGTAGCAAATTCCATAAATTTACTACCCTCTGAGTGAAGAAGTTTCTCCTCATCTCAGTTTTGAAAGGGCAGCCCCTTATTCTTAGATTATGCCCCCTAGTTCTAGTCTCACCCATCAGTGGAAACATCCTCACCGCATCCACCCGATCAAGCCCCCTCATAATCTTATATGTTTCGATAAGATCGCCACTCATTCTTCTGAACTCCAATGAGTAGAGTCCCAACCTACTCAACCTTTCCTCATACGTCAACCCCCTCATCTCCGGAATCAACTGAGTGAACCTTCTCTGAACCGCCTCGAGAGCAAGTATATCTTTTCTTAAATATGGAAACCAAAACTGCACGCAGTATTCCAGGTGTGGCCTCACCAATACCCTGTATAACTGCAGCAAGACTTCCCTGTTTTTATACTCCATGCCCCTCGCAATAAAAGCCAAGATTCCATTGGCCTTCCTGATCACCTGCTGCACCTGCATACTAACTTTTTGTGTTTCATGCACCAGGACCCCCAGATCCCTTTGTACTGTAGTACTTTGCAGTTTCTCTCCATTTACTCTTTGATTTTTTCTGCCAAAGTGCATAACCTCACACTTTCCAACATTATATTGCATCTGCCAAATCTCTGCCCACTCACTTAGCTGGTCTATGTCCTTTTGCAGGTTTTTTATGTCCTCCTCACTCACTGCTTTCCCTCCCATCTTTGTATCGTCGGCAAACTTGGATATGTTGCACTCGGTCCCTTCCTCCAAATCGTTAATATAGATTGTAAAGAGTTGGGGTCCCAGCACTGACCCCTGCGGAACACCACTAGTTACTGATTGCCAGCCCGAGAATGAACCATTTATCCCAACTCTTTGTTTTCTGTTAGATAGCCAATCTTCCACCCATGCCAGTATATTACACCCAATCCCGTGATTTTTTATCTTGATCAGTAATCTTTTGTGTGCAACCTTGTCAAATGCCTTTTGGAAGTCCAAATACACTACATCCACTGGTTCCCCTTTATCCACCCTGTATGTTACATCCTCAAAGAATTCGAGCAAATTTGTCAAACATGACTTCCCCTTCATAAAACCATCCTATTAAATTATGTTTATCCAAATGCTCTGTTACTGTTTCCTTAATAATGGACTCCAACATTTTGCCAACCACAGATGTTAGGCTAACTGGTCTATAGTTTCCAGCTTTTTGTCTACTTCCCTTCTTAAATAAGGGTGTTACATTAGCAGTTTTCCAATCTGCCGGGACCTTTCCTGAGTCCAGGGAGTTCTGGAAAATAATCACCAATGCATCCACAATCCCTACCGCCACTTCTCTCAAGACCCTAGGATGTAGGCCATCAGGTCCGGGGGATTTATCCGCCTTAAGTCCCATTATTTTACTGAGTACCATCTCCTCAGTGATTTTAATCGTGTTTAGCTCCTCCCCCCCCCATTGCCCCCTGTTTGTCCAGTGTTGGGATATTTTTAGTGTCCTCTACTGTAAAGACTGATACAAAATTGTTGTTCAGCATCTTTGCCGTCTCCATGTTCCCCACCACTAGTTTCCCGGTCCCATCCTCTAAGGGACCAACGTTCACTTTAGCCACCCTTTTTCTTTTTATATAGCTGTAGAAACTCTTGCTATCTGTTTTTATGTTTTTTGCTAGTTTACTTTCATAATCTATCTTCCCTTTCTTAATTAATCTTTTAGTTATTGTTTGCTGGCTTTTAAATGCTTCCCAATCTTCTATCCTCCCACTAGATTTGGCTACTTTATATGCCCTTGTTTTCAGTCGGATACTATCCTTTATTACTTTACTAAGCCACGGATGGCTGTCTTTTCTTTTATTCCCCTTTTTCTTCAGTGGAATATATTTATCTTGAAAGATGTGAAATATCTCCTTGAATGTAGACCACTGCTCTTGTACCGTCTTACACTTTAATCTGTTTTCCCAGTCTACTTTAGTCAATTCTACTCTCATACCTTCATAGTCTCCTTTATTTAAGCTCAGTACGCTGGTTTGAGATCCAACTCTCTCATCCTCAAACTGAATTTGGAATTCAACCATATTATGGTCACTCATTCCAAGGGGATCCTTTACTAGGACATTTTTTATTAATCCTGTCTCGTTACACAGGACCAGATCTAAGATTGCCTGCCCCCTGGTTGGTTCAGTTACATACTGCTCAAGGAACCCATCCCTAATACACTCTATGAACTCTTCCTCAAGGCTGCCATGCCCAATTTGATTAGTCCAGTCAATATGAAAGTTAAAATCCCCCATGATTATAGCTGTTCCCTTATTACAAGCCCCAACTATTTCCTGATTTATACTCCGACCAACAGAGTTGCAACTGTTAGGAGGCCTATAGACTACGCCCACTAGTGACTTTTTCCCCTTATTATTCCTTATCTCCACCCAAACTATTTCACTATCCTGATCCTTTGACCCAATATCATTTCTGCACTGCACTGAGTCAGCTCTCAGAATTTCTGGTGCCAAGCAACTTCAAATCCTATTACATTATGCATAAGGCCATAAACAATGTTTTACAGTCTTAGCTACTCAGTTCATAATGCCCACCAAATTCAAGCATAAAGTTCTTCTCTTTGCAGAAGAAAGTGACCTTCAGTAAGGGATAGTTCCTCAGAAGAGTTGGTGGCTAGAGCAAATAAAATCCTTTACCTGCTTCGAAGAGGAGCTCATGGGAAGCATAGACTGAAAGGCTCTATGGGGCCTTGGTGGTGCACAAGTTAGTAGACATGACAACATCCTGGCTTGTACAACTGTAATCACGTATTTTAATTTTAGCAGTGAATGTAAGCTTCAGCAGGTGTAAAGCAGTGGCTGTGGTGTGCCACAAAAAATGTCATGTACTATCTACGAAAGAACATGTCTAACTGGAAACGTACTTATTTTCAGATACGTAAAAAACTCAGGGGGAACAAGCCTCAATACTGTACTCTACATCAACAGCACAACTTGAAGTTGGCATCAGTTCAGATACACACATTCCATGGTGAGTTAGATGAGAGAATACTAGGTTAGTTACTAATCATGGGTTAAAAGGGCTGACTCAGCTACCAAAACCTGAGTTATTCCATGGTTCCGACCTGATTAGGCCACATGAAATGGCAGATACTGTCTATTAATGAACATCAGCACTAATCATTTGTCACAGCGCAGAACATGCTGAAATAGCTCAATGCTGTAGAATGAAAATCTTAGCAGCATATACCATCAACGGCATCTATGGGGGTGACCCTAGGCATGTATATTGGGACTATATTGATTGCATTTCTCAGGAATGCTTTCATTGATATTGACAGGGCAATGGCATTTAAAATTGCAGATACGATAAAGACAATTTTAATATACATGGAGATGCACTTGGGACAACCACCAGGAACAGTTTCAGAGACCTCATACAAGTTAACTCCTTAACTGTCAAATTAAGATGATAAACCAGAATTTACTTTTTCTGATATTAGTCATTCAATGCTTAATGGATTCACATGATGTTCCTCTTGTTCTATTTTAATACTAGAGCTTAGCTGGCCAGCAGTGCATATCAATTCACGCGCATGTTATACATGATTTTCTGACCAATAATATGAATAATTGGAAAATCGTAGGCAGAGTGAATTTCTGAAGCACACTGCCAGTCAGCGAGGCCCTCTGCCACTAATGTGGACACATAAATTGGTCCTTACGTTTCCACTTTGACTTAATTTGATGCACATTATTCTTGTGCCATAGAAAGTTTACATCTCTCTTCACTTAGGATATCCTGGCCAAAAATTCGTTCTGCAACAACGTTGGTGCCATTGTCGGTACATGGTCATTTGCATGCTAAATAGTCACTTTCAGTCCTTTGCATCATGACTTCAAACATTTTGGCGTAAGTGCAGTACAGTAGGACTCCAGCATGTCCATAGTGACAGACCCTACCCCTTCCCCAAATCCCAGGGTGGGCCCTACATTCCCGTACAGGCAAATAACAGTGCCACCCTGACAATTATACAGAAAATTGGAGGTGCCATGCCACTCCGATGGGACATGAAGATGCCATAAAATGGCCTAAGAACTGCAGCAAGCTTCTGTCCTCTTCTGCCCGCAGAGATTAAAAGGATTGATTGGAGAAAAGAATTACCTCTCTCTAGTCTGGGACCTTTTCAAGGACTTCCACAGAACTCACACCAGCTCTCAGCTGATAAGAATTCTGCTGAGGGCATAAAGGACAGAATACCTGGGGTAGCCCAGGAACAGCCCCTTGACATGGAAGGGGAAGGGGTGGTAGAATATTCTCCCATGGTTTCCCCACTGGAATTTTTCTGGCCTTTCTAAATGGTGTGGAATCTGAGTCCATCCTTAGCTTAATAGAGGCATCCTACAGGTTAATAAAAAAGGTTGCATTTATATAGTGCTTTTCATGTCCTTGGGACGTTTTTCATTTTTAGTTAATATTGTGCTTTTAATCATTTATTTTTGTAAGTTAGGTTAATTAAGTTACTCCAAGCATTTGAATAGTTTTATCACTGTAATATTTGTTTATTTTAATATCATGATGTGTGAGCTGAAATTCCTTAGAGGTATCATGGTCCAATAGTTTACTGGAGGATGCAAGTGATGACCGATGTCAGTAGATTAGACGAATACATTTATCATGCTCATAACCATTAAACAGCTCATACCTGTCTTCATCATTTGTTTTGGCAATTTCAGCTTCTTCTACATCAAAGCCATGATCCAAAACTTTCATTTCACCTTCTTCAGACAATAACAGTACATCACAAACACCACTTGACATTGTTTGCACGATCTCTTCATAGTTACGCTGATCAAGAGAATGATTTATCATGAGAATTGGTAAGACCAATGTTACCATCATCTTCACATATTTTGACTGCTGTAGAACATTTACTGTTTGAGGTGATTGGACAAACTGGTCTTTAGTGCCAATTGTCTACGAGCCCTCCTGCCTCTCCTTCAAAATCCTCAATGTTTGCCACCCTCCCAAGCCTCCTAGTGATTTCCTCACTGAAATCTCTTTTTTTATTTTTCTAACTTAGTTTTTGTAGTGCGACTCCTTGGGGGAGAAATTCGGTATCGCCCCGTTTGGGGCGCAATTATCGGCCGGGCGCAAAGTTTAGCACCTCCGACTGCAAACCTGGCTTCTATCGCCCCTGGAAGTGATTGGAGCGCTAAATCAGGTGCTACACACCTCTCTTAAGACGCTAATGCCGAGGAGTGAGGCACTACCTCAGAGCGCTGGCGAAGCTCATGTGATGTCAGTTAGCAATGGAACACAGACACACTGGCGCCGGCCAGTTCTTAAAGGGGAGGGTCGATCTTGCTCTCCATCCACACCCTGCTCATTGCAGCCTTGAATCTCGGCCTGGAGAGACCTGTACATCAAATTTGTTGGAAAGAACAATGGCGAGGCCCAGGGAAAGAGCTCAGAATGCAGCCCCCACAGTCTCTTCTAAATCGATGTAAGTTAGATCAAATCAAAAGAACCTGCAAAGTGCTGCTCAGTAACCAAAACTCCTCAACACAGCTTTGAATACTATCTCCTGCAGTCTCTCTCACTCAGAATGCGTGGTGCAAAAATTTTGGCAACAAAAAAAGGCAGGAAGTGGTCGCCTTTAAACAGCGCTCCCCCAGTCCCTTCCCGACTGCAAAACGCTCCCCTCAATCTGTCGTTGCTAGCAGCAGTCAATAAGACAGGGGGCGCAACTCAATATCCGGTCCGGGGCGCTAGCGGGGCGTTGCACGCTTGACTGATGTCACAATCTGCAGGCGCAGGAGATCGTGGCGGTAGTGTTTAGCGTCGCCGCAAAATGTCTAGTCAATTTTGCGCACGGGCGCTAGTTGCTTTGCGCCCCATTAGTGCCCTCTTAAGGCGCTAACGGGAGGCGCAAACCGACCGAATTGCCCCCCCCTTATCTTTAAAGACTTCAACTACACCTAAATTTCCCTTGCGCCTCTCCCTTGATTTCTCTGCCCAGACACACCTTTATATACTGCATGGGGTGGAATCATATGGGTATCATTTTCCGATTCCACGAGGTCAAAATACCGTTTTTAAATTTAATTCTTGGGATATGGACATCACTGACAAAGCCAACATTTATTGCCCATCCCTAGTTGCCTTTGAGAAGATGGCGGTGAGCTGCCTTCTTGAACCATTGCAGTCCATGTGGTGAAGGTGCTCCCACTATGCTGTTAGGTAGGGAATTCCAGGATTTTGACCCAGCGACGATTAAGGATCGGTGATGTATTTCCAAGTAGGGATGGTGTGTGACTTGGAGTTGATGATGTTCCCACGCGCCTGCTTCCCTTGACCTTCTAGGTGGTGGAGGTTGCGGGTTTGGGAGGTGCTGTTGAAGAAGCCTTGGCAAGTTGCTGCAGTGCATCCTGTAGATAGTACACACTCCAGCCATGGTACACCAGTGGTGGATGTGCTACCGATCAAGTGGACTGCTTTGTCCTGGATGATGTCAAGCTGTTTGAATATTGTTGCAGCTGCACCTATCCAGACAAGTGGAGAGTATTCAATCACACTCCTTACTTGTGTCTTGTAGCTGGTGGAGACGATTTGGTGAGTCAGGAGGTGAGCCACTCGCCGCAGAATACGCAGCCTGCTCTAGTAGCCATGGTATTTATGTGGCTGGTGTAGTTGAATTTCTGGTCAATGCTGACCCCCAGGATGTCCTTAAAGGGAGGTTACCCCTCTACAATTTTTCCAAGGCAATTGATGTCAGTCCTGCCACATCCAGCGGCATGTGAAGGACGCCCGAGAATAGAGAAAAAACTAGTACACAATGTTTGGCAAATGAAGTTTTGAAAAATTCTACCAGAGGGGGATTCAACTCTTAACCTTGGAATCCAACAGTTGAATCCAATAGTCATAAGATCTGGGTACAAACCAAAATTATTTTTTTCCCTAACTCCCTTCTTGCTTTTTATTTTTCTGTTTTTCTCTACTTACCTTTTCATTATCTTTTTTCTTTGCCCTTTTTTTGTTCTAATTTTTCTAGTTTTGTTAACCTGCTATGCCTTTTTCTCTTTTCTTGCTTGTTTGTTTTCCTCTGGCATTGAAAACACAATTGCAGTGTACAGCTGCATTACTGTTGCATGCTCAGATTTGGTTCTCACTATACTTTTTTCCCCAAAGTTAAATTTCCAAAACCTGTTGGCGTGATATGATGTTTAAACACCATTTGGCCTGAGCGGGTAACACACTAGTGATTTTCTGGGAAACTGCTTACCTGATGCTTTTTGTGCTCATACAATTCTTTGGCTTCTTCTTCAGTCAACTGCGCCATTTCTTCTGCCACAATTTGGAATCCTGCCTCACTTATCTTCGGAGAACATAATAAGCAAATGCTAGTTTCTTAATTTTCTGAAAATGCTTGAACTGATCAATGCTCGATAACTGGGCTTTGATATCACTTACCTTTTCTTTGATATTATTGTCATTTCCAGTAATGACTGCATTTGGTTTTATTACCACAACTGTAAATAACTTGTCTGCAATAAATGAAACAATAAAAAATGTTATTGCAACATTGTCAAATTGCACAGTAGGACATGCCAGCAGACTACAGTCTTTGGTTAAGTAACAGTGTTCTTTCACTTTGATAAACAACAGCTCAGAAAATGCACCGCTAGTGATCCCAGCAATTGTATCATGATAATGTCCGCTGGTGATCCCTGGTGCTGGACTTTGTGGGGACAGTGGGAGGTCACCTCATTTGAATGGAACTGGTGGGCACCCATGCCACTAGGAGCATGCCTTCGGTGCCCAGATTGCCTCAGAGGCTAGAAGGTTTGGAGCAACTCGCTGGTTCCAGGAGGGGTTCTGGGTCTTCCCTCGGAAAAAAAATGGTGTGGTGCCCCCAATGGCCCTTGTTGTCAGGAGGCCGCAGTAAAATCAATTAAAAAAAATTAACCTTTCAATCTTCAAGAGTCCACGCCAGGATCCAGATGGGAGCCATTTCCACCCTTCAGCTGGTAGCTATGCCTGGTCCACCAGATGTACTGCTACCTATCGAGTCACGGCCCTCTGACGTCCAGAGATAGGGAAAATCCCAGTGTTGGCAGTCCTTCCTCCCAAATCTACACTCTACTGCAATGATAGCCTTTTAAGGGGCAGGCAGAATCTCTGTCCCTTACAAGGTCCCTGGGAACTCCACGGAGTTGTGGTGTGAGTATGCTGAAAGGGCCGAAGATTTTCAGCCCCGACATGATTCATCCTCTTACTAACTCTCTAAGAGGGTGGAATTTTTCACACCTGGGCAGGTCAGGTACAGACGGTCGCCATGGTGGGTTGTGAGCCCGTTGCTGGTTCCATCACGCGCCACAAAATGACTTTACATCAATAGGGCCGATTAAGCCCACCCTGCGTGTTACCCAGCCCAATGAAATGGTGTGGCTCTGCTGACGTCATCCATGACGTGTTTTCAGACGGGATATTTAAAGGAGCCATGGCCACATTACATTTGAAGGTTAATCTAAAATAGTGCAGTCAGTGCACTACAGCATTGGAGTGCTGCAAACACTTTGGAAATGGCTACACAAAGGCAGAGGACTGCACTCAGGTTCTCCGATGACTCCCTCCATATGCTTGTGGAGGGAGTCAGAGCATGCAGGGAGGTCCTCTTCCCTTCCAATGGGCGGAAGAGTCTCCCCAGGAGACCGAAACAGCCTGGTTGGAGATTGCAGAGGAGGTCAACAGCAGGGATGTGGTCAAGAGGACCTGGATGCAGTGCCACAAATGTTTCAATGATCTCATTAGATCAGGAAAGGTGAGTACAAAGCCACACTCAACTTCACCCTGCTGTGCCTCCCATCACATCCCCATCACTCTGCCTTGCCAACCCTACTCCTGCACATCCTTACTCACACCAACATACCTTGCATGTCCACCCATCCCTCTCTTTCTGTCTACATTATCACATCCCCATCTGACTAACCACCCCTCACACTCACCCTCATTCTAGTGCAATCGTACCAACTAACAACACGCAAGGAGGCCACTTGGCATTGCCACCCCAATTCATCATAGTCTCCCTCTAAAGATCTAACCCATCCATTCCTTACACTCATCCCATCACTCTCACTCAACCTTCTCTTCTTTCCCTCCTTGCAGGAAAAGAGAACCCAAAATAAGAGGGCGAAGGAGAGAACTGGCGGTGGCCCTCCATCATTTGCAAACCTTACAACAGCAGAGGAGGCTGCTTTGGAAATATCTGCCGTCGCCGAGCAGCTGGAGCTGAGAGACAGAGAAAGGGGGACATCTCAGTAACCCGGTGACAGAATTACATATCATACAGCTACATGGCATACATCAGTCACTCATATGGGGACTGATGTCAGCAGTCACTGAATGGTCACCATGTGCATAATGATATCTGTACCCATTCTTCATATGACATATTTAACTCATCTCCTTAGTTTCCCACAGGTCCATCAATAGCCAGAACCCCACCACTGTCCAGGAGGAAGAGGAAGACAACTCTTCAGAGGAGTCTCCAGCCTCTGAGGGCGCACCATCACCAGACATAAGCACACCCAGCAGCAGCGCAGATGCGCACACCTTGGTGGGCCCCACGCGACATAGAGTAGTGTTGTCACCTGGTGTCTCACAACTCACAAGTGTGCATGAGCAGATGGTGGAGACAGGGTAAGCAGTGGAGAGTCCTCGCCAGAGGGTGCAGGATGCTCCCAGCTCTGCTCAGCTGCATGCAGACGCTGAGCCTCAGGAGCCATCCAGAAAGAGGGCGATCCTGGTGCAGGAAGTGCAGGGGGCTCTGACAGGCTTTGCGAGCGTGATGTCTGCAAATGTTCAGAGAATGGAGGAGACTGTATTTCAACTTTCCCAATCGACCCGCCTCCATTCGCGCCAGGAATTTTCCGGGGTCCGTGAAGATGCGAATGGAGGCGGGTCGGGTAGTAAAGTTGAAATATCTTGGAGCGGGTCAGGAGCCCGTCGTCATCCCGCACCTACGCACCTTTTCCTCGGCCGCATTTGCTGGAGCAGCAGCGACCCAAACAGCAGAGGCGGGTGACGCAATTTAAAGGATTATTAGCTTGTTGTCAGACCCTTAAGAGTCTTTTTAGTCTTACCTGTAATGTATGTACCTTTAAGGGGGGAACTACTTTCTACAGCTCATGTATACTGTAGTACCGGCAGTGACCACACATGTATATAACGCTGAGTAATAATCTGTTGTTTCAGTTGCAGTTTGAACCACGCTGAGTAAACACCTGTTGTACCGTTCTCTGCAGTCCTTTTCTTATTATTACACGGACGTAACAGTGGCGACGAGCAAGTTCGAACCTACCTGCAACTCTGCATCACCTCCCAGGGATTCGCTCCTGGAGAACAGTGGAAGAAGGTCGAGTCCAGAAGCACGGGCGTCGACCACGGGCAACCGCCCAGTCATCCAGCGGAGATTTGAGCATCGCAGGGGAGGCTGTCGAGAGCCAGGCTTGGCTTTCCAGTCACGGTGGTCCAGCGAAACGGGCTGGCAACAGGTACTGTGCAGACCCTTCCCGGACAGCGACGGGCTAGAGCCCGACCGAGCGGCACAGAAAAAGGCCGAGCAGCGTTGACGGGGGAGAGAGAGAGGGCAGAGCGCACAGGGCGCAGCCGGTGTTCAGGACCGAGCGGCGTCAACGGGGGAGAGAGGCGAGAGAGAGCAGAGCGCAGCCGGTGGTCAAGGGCCGAGCAGCGTCAACGGGGGAGAGAGGCGCGCAGGAAAACGCGAGGCGTTGCCATTGCCACGAGGACCGCAGAGAGCGGTGTTGGCAGCAGCGCAGGAGCAGCGTACGAAACCCACAGGGCGTCGCCATTTGCCACGAGGACCGCCGAGAGCGGCGTTGGCAGCAGCGCGGGAGACGCCATTTTAAGCCGCAACGGGGAAGAAAGGAAAGCGCGGGAGACGCCATTTTAAGCCAGTCTAACCACACCCAAAAATGCCGAAGAGTGGCAGTATCACAGCGTTCGACAATGAAGTCGAAGATTGGATGACATATGTCGAACGCATAGAAGTATACTGCAAGGCGAATGAAGTGCCAGATGACAAGAAAGCGCTGGTATTGTTGAATTCCATGGGTGCAAAAACGTATGGCTTACTACGAAACTTAGTAACCCCAGAGAAGCCAGTAGAAAAGGATTTTGAAAACATAGTGTCAATCCTACAGGACCACTTAAACCCCACACCGCTGCTGATAGCAGAAAGATTTAAGTTTCACAAAAGGAACCAGCATAAAGATGAAAGTAATGCTGAGTATTTAACGGAACTGCGCAAGCTATCGAAACACGGCCAGTTTGGAACGGGACTAGCAAATACTTTAAAGGACAAGTTTGTGTGTGGGCTTCAAAGTGAAGGAACCCAGAAACGGCTTCTATCAGAAAAGGATCTTATGCTGGACAAGGCTTTCAGCATTGCAGTATCACACGAAGCAGCAGCACGGGGTGCTGCAGAGATACAACGGAGACCGCAAGAATATGGCACAAATGAAATGTCATACGGAACAGTGAAGTGCTATCGCTGCGGCAGAACAACACACAACCATAATGATTGCTGGTTCAAGGACAAAGTGTGCAGACAGTGTGGAAAGTAGGACACATAGCAAGAGTCTGCAGGTCGGGAAAGAAAACCAGCAGCAAGAAATCTCCACAGGAGAAGTACAAGAAGGTACATAAGGTGACGGAGAGTAGTTCAGACGAACAGAAGAGTGATACAGACTCCGGAAGCAAGGAGCTGGGTTGTCTGAAACTACATAATGTGATCAAAACGGAGGATCACCAAACTATCTGGGTCACGCTCAAGATAGCAGGAGTCCAAGTGAAAATGGAATTGGACACAGGATCAGCCCTAACAGCCATAAACCGAAGGGACTACAAGCGGCTATTCTCACATATACCCTTGAGAGATACAAAGATTGTCTTGAAGACGTACACGGGGCAAAAAGTCTACCCCAAAGGAAAAATAAGGGTGAACGTTATATATAACGGCAAGGAAACACCAAAAATGGACCTATATGTATTGCCAGATGGAGGACCACCACTACTAGGACGTGAATGGATCCGGAAGATACAGCTAGATTGGCATTCCATACAAGCACTGACTGTAGATGCCAAAAAGGATGACGACGTCACACCTGAACGACTGTCAAAAATGCTAACTGACGCACAAGAAGTGTTCCAGCAGGGACTCGGAACACTCAAAGGCATAACAGCGACGATCAAAATAGAGGAAAATGCAAGCCCAAAGTTTTTAAAGGCCAGACCGGTACCTTATGCGATCCGCCCAGCCGTCGAAGCAGAGCTGGAAGGTTTGGAACGTTCAGGAGTACTGTCCAAAGTGGACTGGAGCGAGTGGGCTACACCCATCGTTCCTGTAATGTAGAGGTCATTGAGTAATACGCCTGGGGAACCAAAGAAGGTTCGCATCTGTGGGGACTTTAAGGTGACAGTGAACCCAGTCCTTCCGCGGATTGAAGATATTTTCGCCTCGCTATCTGGAGGGAAACGCTTCACTAAGATTGATCTGGCCCAGGCGTACCTGCAAATGGAGGTAGAAGAAGCCTCGAAACAGTACCTCACGATCAACACTCATAAAGGTCTCTACCAATACAACCGGCTGGTGTTCAGGGTAGCATCAGCTCCGGCTATTTGGCAAAGGGCAATGGAACAAGTCCTGCAAGGGATTCCAGGGACCCAGTGTTATTTGGACGATATCCTGGTCACGGGCAAAAATGACAGTGATCACCTTGCCAACCTGGAGCAAGTGCTCACTAGATTGAAGGAATATGGGCTCCGAGCTAATCGCCACAAATGCGAGTTTTTCCAGAAGCAGATCTCGTATTGTGGCCACGTTATTGATAAAGGGGGGTTACATAAGTCCCCTGAAAAGATTGAGGCAGTAGTCAAGGCTCCAGCACCGGAAAATGTGTCACAACTGAGGTCGTTCCTCGGGCTGGTGAACTACTACCATAAGTTCTTGCCGAATTTGTCTACCGTACTACATCCACTGAACACCCTACTGCAAACGGGGGTACCATGGAAGTGGAGTGACGAATGTAAACGAGCTTTCCAGAAGAGCAAAGCATTGATCACATCAAAAGAGGTGTTGGCTCATTTCAACCCAGCACTACCAATTTGGTTGGCGTGTGATGCATCACCCTATGGCATTGGAGCGGTGCTGTCGCACAAATTCCCAGACGGCTCGGAGAGGCAAGTAGCCTTTGCGTCTTGGTCACTAACCTCAGCCGAGCGTAACTACGCCCAGATTGACAGGGAGGCCCTCAGCCTAGTGTGGGGAGTGAAAAAGTTCAATCACTATCTGCACGGGCAGAAGTTCACCTTGCTGACTGACCACCAACCACTTGTCTCCATCTTTAATCCAAAGAAGGGCGTTCCGGTGATGACTGCGCAACGGCTACAAAGATGGTCCCTTTTTCTAGGGGCGCACCAATATGAAATCGAGTATAAGGGCACGAAACAGCATGGAAACGCTGATGGGCTATCACGCCTGCCACTGCCTACTGCAGAGGAAGCACCAGCAGTGGATCCTGTCGAAATATTTCATTCGACTATAATTGAATGCTTGCCAGTAACTAACGCTGGTATAGTGAAGGAGACCCGAAATGACCCGACACTGTCTCGGGTATATGATTTGACGGTGAAGGGATGGCCAGCACATGGCGACTCACTGTTGCCAGCATTCTCATCCAGAAGAGAACAGCTGTCAGTATGCCAGGGGACCTTGATGTGTGGATCCCGAGTGGTAATTCCACCCAAGTTAAGGGAGAGAGTGCTCAATGAGCTTCACGAAGGTCATCTGGGAGGGGTGAAAATGAAAAGCCTTGCTAGGGCTTATGTGTGGTGGCCAGGGATCGATCAGCAAATCGAGGACCTGACAAAGAGCTGCTCAGGATGCCAGAAGGTCCAAAATGCACCACCACATGCCCCTCTACACCCATGGGAGTGGCCCTCATCTCCATGGCAACGGGTGCATATTGATTTTGCTGGTCCATTCATGGACTCAATGTTTTTAATAGCCGTGGATGCGCACTCGAAATGGCCTGAGGTGATCAAAATGTCCTCCACCACCACGGAGAAAACTATTGCAGTCCTACGGACCATTTTTGCCAGGAACGGCTTGCCAGAGCAGATTTGCTCTGATAATGGACCACAGTTTGTGTCCGAAGAGTTTCAAAGATTTATGAAAAGGAATGGGGTAAGGCATTACACATCCGCCCCGTATCATCCAGCCACAAATGGATTGGCTGAGAGGTTCGTATAAACCTTTAAAAAAGCAGTAAAGGCCATGTGCGATGACGACATTCCACTGCAGCATAAGGTGGACAATTTCCTGTTAGCCTACAGAAATGCGACACATGCAGTCACCAACCAGGCCCCGGCCATGATGTTCTTTAACCGAAGGTTGAGATCTCGTCTGGATTTGCTCAGACCAAATGTACGAAGAGATGTTGAGAGTAAGCAATTCCAGCACATCAATGAGAAGCCGACAAGGAGCTTCAATGTAGGGCAACCAGTCTTGGCCCGCCACTACCGAACAGAGAAATGGCAACCAGGAACGATATGCACGCGGCAGGGGCCACTAATGTACACAGTGGACATTGGGGAGAGCATCGTGAGACGCCATGCTAACCAGATCCTAGAGTCACAGGAACGAGTCAACCCCATGCCTCGCCCATACGTACCTGGTGATGAACCCGACGTACAGGTAGCATCTACCCCAGAAAGAGTAGCATCGGAAGCTGATGAACCAACCGATGACAGGGGGCCAGAATCGCCTCCGCACCAAGAGCAAGACACTCGGGAATGGCGCTATCCAGAAAGGATCAGGAAGCCTCCCCAAAGACTGAATTTATAAATAGACTATTTTCAGCTAATGTTGCATGTTAAAAGTGTTAATTGTAATTAGTTTGATATTTAATTGTTAAATGAGTGTTATGGTACTGTTAATCTAAAAGGGGAGAAATTGTAATGTATGTACCTTTAAGGGGGGAACTACTTTCTACAGCTCATGTATACTGTAGTACCGGCAGTGACCACACCTGTATATAACGCTGAGTAGTAATCTGTTGTTTCAGTTGCAGTTTGAACCACGCTGAGTAAGCACCTGTTGTACCGTTCTCTGCAGTCCTTTTCTTATTATTACACGGACGTAACATTACCTTTCTAATTTCACTGGACTCCCATGGGACTCACGCTGCTTGGGAACCACACGTCTGTCAACCTGAGGTGGGAGTTGAGTGGCCATTGATCCAGCTGATTAGTTGACAGCATCAAATGTAATATAAAAGCTTCCACTGACAGCTGATCACTTTCATCAGACAGAAGCTGTTGCTGGCTGCATTCCCAGCACAAATTGAGCTTTCTGTAGGCTGCAAGTCTTTCCAGCAAAGTTTCCATCCAGTGTCACCTCATTGGAAGAACCTCTCTCACCATTGACAGATTACTTCTGTCATCTCTACTTCACCTGCCATGTGTTTCATTAACATGACCACGATGAGCCTCAACACCAGCAGCACCAGGCACACCAGCAGCACTAACAACAACAACACCAACCTTCTCCGCAATCACCTGATGATGCACAGGACAGAGGGCATCAGCACCCGAGCACATTGCTGCCCGGGAGGCCAGGGATGGCTTCATCATGGCAAGATTTACTTAACTTTATGCTGTACACCCATATGGTTGCGACATGATGCGCCAGGTTGGTACCCCACAACAACGCCATAAAGCATCCCTACAATGACCAAGCCATTCCTTTCACACTCACCACCATTGCTGGAGGTACCATTATGTCTCACCATTCACTGCAACTCACTAAGCCACTTCCAAAGGTGCACACAAATCTGTGCAAGACCGGAAAGTGTTGAAAATAAAGATTTTTATGTTTGACAGCACATTAATGGAAACTTTACATAAAGTTTGAATAAAACACCCAAGTGGCTACCCTTGTGACTCTATTTGCGTGTCATCTTTCTCTTCCGCATGCTTCTACGAGGTGCTACCCCTGCGGCTTCAGCAGAGGTAGAGGCAGCCTGCTGACTTCCCTGCTGTCAAGAAGCTGGAGAGCACCTTGCTGCACATCAGTGGAGTCATGAGGATCCACGTCTATGCTGATATCTTTCCTAGAGAAGAGGTCTATGAGCCACTGCCATCTATTCTCCATAAATAGCCTTCTATTCTACAAAGAAACCATGTGCACCTGTGAGTGGCACATTAGCTGCTCCATGTAAGTGGCCATCCTATCCATGGAGGTGCCTACAGTCGCCATCGCCTGTAACAGAGTGGTGCTCATGTTGGAGATGGACTCCTCCATTGTCTGAACATTTGCAGACATCGCGCTCGCAAAACCTGTCAGAGCCCCGTGCACTTCTTCCTGCACCTCCAGGATCGCCCTCTTTCTGGATGGCCCCCCCCGAGGCTCAACGTCTGCATGCAGCTGAGCAGAGCTAGGACAGTCCTGTGCCCTCCGGTGAGGACTCTCTACTGCTGTGCCTGTCTCCACCATCTGCTCATGCTCACTTGTGAGTTGTGAGACACCAGGTGACAACACTATTCTATGTCGCGTGGGTCCCACCCAGGTGTGTGTATCTGCACTGGTGTTGGGTGCACTTATGTCTGGTCACGGTGCGCCCTCAGAGGCTGGAGGCTCCTCTGAGGAGGTCTCTTCGTCTTCCTCCTGGAACGTTGGTGGGGGATGGGGCGCTCTTGATGGACCCGTGGGAGAGTAAAGAGATGAGTTAGATATGCCATATGAAGAATGGGTACACATAACATTATGCACATGATCACCATTCAGTGGTTGATGACATCAGTCCCCATATGAGTGACTGATGTATGCCAAGTAGCTGTATGATATGCAATTCTGTCACCAGGTTGCAGAGCTGTCCGTCTCACACCTCCAGCTGCTCGGCCACTCCTGATACTTCCAACGCAGCCTCCTCTGCTGTTGTGAAGGTGGAAAATGATGGAGGCCCACCTCCAGTTCTCTCCCTCTCCCTCTTATTGTGCACTCTCTGGGTGGTCATTTGGAAATAGCTGCGACAACAGGTTCATCTGCATTGGAAACACCTTACGGACTGCTATCCTGAAGATCACAAGTAATCTCACTTGGAGGCCGGGGCAGGAGAAGGGTCAGAGAAGCTGGCCTTCCCTCAATGAGCTGGCACATGTTTGCATTCCAAACAAATCCTCAAAGGAGTGAGACTGTGTCATACTGCAGGCGGGTGTTGGCAGTTACTGTATCACTACATAATCTTGCACCCAGGAGTTCTAGGTTAAAACCAACCTAATGAGCCTACAGCAGCCCAAAGCAACCTACAACTATGTTGTTACCCCCTTCAATAAACACTTTTTCATAGTGTTAGGTTGAGGAATAGGACAAGTACATCATATAGGGCTACCAAGAGGAAGCACAACATAACGATTAGAGTGTTTAGCACAATGTAAATAGCAATAAATAAATAAGTAGAGATCTTTTTATTTATCAGTTATCTGAGCACTGTTTATCAGTTGTGATTGTGGCAAGATTGTGAGTGCTGGTATGGGCAGAAAAAGGGAAATACAGGTTATAAGAGCATAAGGTCCATAGAGGTCCAAGGTGAACACATCTGCAGCAAATATTGGCTGCTCGAGGAACTTTGGCTCAGAGTTGATGAGCTGGAGTCCGAGATTCAAACACTGTGACACATTAGGGAGGGGGAGCATTACCTGGACACTAAGTTCCAGGAGGCAGTCACACCCACTAGAGTATTTACTTCTAATTTGGCCCATGGTCAGGGACAGGAGGGTGTGACTACAAGCGAGGCAGGTATTGGGATCCAGGAGGTAGCGATGGAGGAGCCTCTGCCCTTGGCCTTCTCCAACAGGTACGAGATTCTTGCTCCCTGTGTGGACGAGGGCAGGGACTGCAGGGAGGATGAGCAATCTGACCACAGCACCGTGGTACAGGGAGCCATTCAAGTGCGGGGGAGTAAAGAGAAATGTTGTAGTGATAGGGGATAGTATAGTTAGGGGGATAGACAATGTTCTCTGCAGCCGAGAGCGTGAGTCCCGAAGGCTGTGTTGCCTGCCTGGTGTCAGGGTTAAGGACATCTCCTCTGGGCTGGAGAGAAACTTGGAGTGGGAGGGGGAGGATCCAGTTGTCATGGTCCACGTAGGCACCAATGACATAGGTAGGACAAAGAAAGAGGTTCTGCTGAGCGAGTATGAGCAGCTAGGGGTTAAGTTAAAAAGCAGAACCACAAAGATAATAATCTCTGGATTACTACCTGAGCCATGAGCGAATTTGCATAGGGTAAATAAGATCAGAGAAATGAATGAGTGGCTCAACGACTGGTGTGGGAGAAATGGGTTTCGATTTGTGGGGCACTGGCACCAGTACTGGGATAAGAGGGAGCTGTTCCGTTTGGACGGGCTTCACTTGAACCATGCTGGGGCTAGAGTCCTGGCGAATCGAATAACTAGGGCTGTAGAGAGGGCTTTAAACTGAATAGTGGGGGGGAGGATCCAGGGGATCGGGAATTTAAAAAGTCAATGAAAAATGAGAAAGCAATAGAGCAGGATAGAGATGGGGGAAATAATAACCAGAGTGTGACAGGAAGGGACAGCATGTTTAAAAATAAGAGTGCAAGAGAAAATGGGGCCAAAAGAAGGAGAAATAGTAAAAAGACAAAGTTTAATGCTCTATATCTGAATGCACGCAGCATTCGTAACAAGATAGATGAGTTGATGGCACAAATAGATACAAATGGGTATGATCTGATCGCCATTACAGAGATGTGGTTGCAAGGTGATCAGGGCTGGGAACTGAATATTCGAGGTTATTTGACAATTCGGAAGGATAGACAGAAAGGAAAGGGAGGTGGGGTGGCTTTGTTGGTAAAGGATGGGATCAGTGCAATGGTGAGAAGTGATATTGGCTCAGAAGATCAAGATGTAGAATCAGTTTGGGTGGAAATAAAAATGAATACAGGAAACTGTCGTTTAAACAGAGGTTAAATATCCGGAATGCTCTATCCACCGGCAAAATTCAGGAGTCGGTTCAGATAACTTTTTTTACTTTTCGTTGCTTTTTTTCTCCATTTGTGGCTGTGCAAGCGTGTAGCTGAAGCTGTTGCTTAGCTACAGAGACGCTTGCAAGCTGCGCCGACTGTTTTGAAGCTGCTGCTAAGCAACAGGGTTTGTTGCTTCAGACGGAGCTCTGAGCTCCGTATGTTTTAACATTAGCGCTCGTTTCTCCAGCAGTGTTGATCGACCGGCACCAGCTCAGTCCCGTCAGTGCCGGATACCAGAAAGTTTCCTGTAAAGGGAAAAAGTCTCTGGTGGGCATAGTCTATAGGCCCCCCGAACAGTAGCAATACTGTTGGACAGAGTATAAATCAACAAATAACAGTGGCCTGTAAAAAAGGTACGGTACTAATCATGGGTGATTTTAATCTCCATATTGATTGGAGGCAGTTCAGAGACGATTCACTAGGTTAATTCCAGAGGTGAGGGGTGATGTAAGAAAACTACTAGGCACTTGGTCTAAGCATTAAACAAAGCTTTAATCAACTGTTTTACAACATGGAGGTCTAGTTGTGTCCTTCACTAGTTCCTGTTAAGAATGTCTTGCGCAAGCTGGGCCTGTGCCCGAGTATTTATACTCTCACTGGACAGCGCCACCCGCAGGCTGCTCAGTATTATTTCATAAGTCTTTCTTTCATGAATGACTGATTCATGTCAAGGGGTTGACTTATGAGGAAAGGTTGAGCAGGCTGGGCCTATACTCATTGGAATTTAGAAGAATGAGAGGTGATCTTATTGAAATATATAAGATACTGAGAGGGCTCAACAAGGTAGATGCAGAGAGGATGTTTCCCCTCGTGGTGAGATCTAGAACGCGGGGGCACAGTTTTAGAATAAAGGTCGCCCTTTTAGACTGAGATGAGGAGGAATTTCTTCTCTCAGAGGGTTGTAAATCTGTGGAATTCTCTGCCCCAGAGAGCTATGGAGGCTGGGTCATTAAATACATTTAAGGTGGAGATAGACAGATTTTTGCAAGATAAGGGAGTGAAGGGTTATGGGGAGCGGGCGGGAAAGTGGCTTTGAGCCCAAGATCAGCCATGATCTTATTGAATGGCGGAGCAGGCTCGCGGGGCCAAGTGTCCTATTCCTGCTCCTATTTCTTATGTTCTTACGTAAGGAATAGGAGCAGGAGTAGGCCATTTGGCCTTTTGAGCCTGCTCCGCCATTCAATAAGATCATAGCTGATCTTCTACGTCAACTCCAACTTCCCGCACTATCCCCATATCAAAGGTCAAGTTATGGAAATGTGTGCCATACTCATGGAAGCTACAATGGGTTTACTTTCATAGCACAACCACATCTGGACAGTGGCAGGAAATTTCCATTCCTGAAAGTAGTTGGTGATCAGTGCATTTTGCTCCAGTCTGCTTATCTGCACATCAGCTCACTCTGCGTGGGCCTCCTCCAGCTGCTGGGGTTCTGTGGTCTCATTGGGCTATTGATGACCATTCCACTTCTGATGGCTAAATTATGATGGATATAGCAGATCATTCTCACCATGGCTAGACTGTACAGGATATCCATGTGAGCAGTCCAAATTTTTTTTTTAATGGGATGTGGGCGTCGCTGGCAAAGCTAGCATTTATTGCCCATCCCTAATTGCCCTTGAGAAGGTGGTGGTGAGCCGCCTTCTTGAACCACTGCAGCCCGTGTGCTGAAGGTACTCCCACAGTGCTGTTAGGTAGGGAGTTCCAGGATTTTGACCCAACGACGATGAAGGATCGATGATATACTTCTAAGTCAGGATGGTGTGTGACTTGGAGGGGAACTTGGAGGTGGTGGTGTTCCCTTGCGCCTGCTGCCCTTGTCCTTCTAGGTGGAAGAGGTCGCGGGTTTGGCAGGTGCTGCCGAAGAAGCCTTGGCGAGTTGCCGCAGTGCATCTTGTAGATGGTACACACTGCAGCCATGGTACGCCAGTGGTGGAGGGAGTGAATGTTTAAGGTGGTAGATGGGGTGCCAATCAAGCGGGCTGCTTTGTCCTGTATGGTGTCTAGCTTCTTGAGTGTTGCTGGAGCTGCACTCATGCAGGCAAGTGGAGAGTATTCCATCACACTCCTTACTTGTGCCCTGTAGATGGTAGAAAGACTTTGGGGAGTCAGTAGGTGAGACACTCGCCACAGAATACCTAGCCTCTGACCTGCTCTTGTTGCCACAGTATTTATGTGGCTGGTCAAGTTAAGTTTCTGGTCAATGGTGACCCCCAGGATGTTGATGGATTCTGCAATGGTAATGCCGTTGATTGTCAAGGGGCAGTGGTTAGACTCTCGCTTGGTGGAGATAGTCATTGCCTGGCACTTCTGTGGCGCGAATGTCACCTGCCACTTGTCAGCCCAAGCCTGAACGTCGTCCAGGTCTTGTTGCATGCGGGCATGGACTATTTCATTATCTGAGGAGTTGTGAATGGCACTGAACACTGTGCAGTCATCAGCGAACATCACAATTTCTGACCTTATGTTGGAGGGAAGGTTATTGATGAAGCAGCTGAAGATGGTTGGGCCTAGGACACTGCCCTGAGGAACTCCTGCAGCGATGTCCTGGGGCTGTGATGATTGACCTTCAACCACCACAACCATCTTCCTTTGTGCTAGGTATGATTCCAGCCAGTGGAGAGTTTTTCCCCCCGATTCCCATTGACTTCAGTTTTACTAGGGCTCCTTCATGCCACACTCAGTCAAATGCTGCCTTGATGTCAAGGGCAGTCACTCTCACCTCACCTCTGGAATTCAGCTCCTTTGTCCATGTTTCGACCAAGGCTGTAATGAGGTCGGGAGCAGAGTGGTCTTGGCGGAACCCAAACTTGGCATCAGTGAGCAGGTTATTGGTGAGTAAGTGCCGCTTGATAGCACTGTCAATGACACCTTCCATCATTTTGTTGATGATTGAAAGTAGACTGATGGGGCGGTAATTGGCCGGATTGGATTTGTCCTGCTTTTTGTGGACAGGCCATACCTGGGCAGTTTTCCACATTGTCGGATAGATGCCAGTGTTGTAGCTGTACTGGAACAGCTTGGCTAGAGGTGCAGCTAGTTCTGGAGCACAAGTCTTTAGAACAATAGCCGGGATGTTGTCAGGGCCCATAGCCTTTGCTGTATCCAGTGCGCTCAGCCATTTCTTGATATCACGTGGAGTGAAACAAATTGGCTGAAGACTAGTTTCTGTGATGGTGGGGACCTCAGGAGGAGGCCGATATGGATCATCCACTCGGCACTTCTGGCTGAAGATGGTTTCAAACGCTTCAGCCTTGTCTTTTGCACTCACATGCTGGGCTCCACCATCATTGAGGATAGGGATATTCATGGAGCCTCCTCCTCCTGTTAGTTGTTTAATGGTCCACCACCATTCACGACTGGATGTTGCAGGACTGCAGAGCTTTGATTTGATCCGTTGATTGTGAGATCTCTTAGCCCTGTCTATAGCATGCTGCTTCTGCTTTTTAGCATGCATGTAGTCCTGTGTTGCAGCTTCCTCAGGTTGGCACCTCATTTTTAGGTACGTCTGGTGCTGCTCCTGGAATGCTCTTCTACACTCCTTATTGAACCAGGGTTGGTCCCCTGGCTTGATGGTAATGGTAGAGTGAGGGATATGCCGGGCCATGAGGTTACAGATTGTGGAATACAATTCTGCTGCTGCTGATGGTCCACAACGCCTCATGGATTCCCAGTTTTGAGCTGCTAGATCTGTTCTGAATCTATCCCATTTAGCACGGTGGTAGTGCCACACAACACGATGGAGGGTATTCTCAGTGTGAAAATGGGACTTCGGCTCCACAATGACTGTGCGGTGGTCACTGCTACCAATATTGTCATGGACAGATGCATCTGCGACAGGTAGATTGGTGAGGACGAGGTCAAGTAGGTTTTTCCCTTGTGTTGGTTCTCTCACCACCTGGCAGCTATGTCACAATGGAAGTATTGCTTGAGAGAGAGCGAGAGCGGCTGGAGAGCGCCAAACTTCAGGAGATTTCAAAGGTGAGCGAGAGCGGCTGGAGAGCGCCAAACCTCGGGAGATTTCAAAGGTGAGCGAGAGCGGCTGGAGAGCGCCAAACCTCTGGAGATTTCAAAGGTGAGCGAGAACGGCTGGAGAGCGCCAAACCTCGGGAGATTTCAAAGGTGAGCGAGAGCGGCTGGAGAGCGCCAAACCTCAGGAGATTTCAAAGATGAGCGAGAGTGGCTGGAGAGCACCAAACCTCAGGCGATTTCAAAGCTGAGGGATAACGGCTGGAGAGCGCCAAACCTCGGGAGATTTCAAAGGTGAGTGAGAGCAGCTGGAGAGCGCAACACCTCGGGAGATTTCAAAGGTGAGCGAGAGCGGCTGGAGAGCACAACACCTCGGGAGATTTCAAAGGTGAGCCGAGGCTACAACGGACCGGAGTATAAAGAAGTAAAAATTAATCGAAGTGTGACATCACCAGAAAGCAGGTAAGTGATTGGTCGGTGAGTATTTCTCTCTTTCTCGCTTTTTTCCAAACTTAATTTTTGTGGTTTATAGTTTCTAAGGTCTCTGTTGTGTAGTGGGGAGTGCTAGTAAACAAGGGCCCTTGAGTATATCATTTAATTGTAGTGTAATTGGTGGTATTGATTTGATTTAATTTAATTTAAATTAATTAAAGGGTAAGTCATGGCAGCACAGCTCGGCCCCATGACATGCTCCTCCTGCACTATGTGGGAAATCAGGGACACCTCCTGTGTCCCTGACGACCATGTGTGCGGGAAGTGTATCCAGTTGCAGATACTGGCAAACCGCATTGCGGCGCTGGAGCGGCGAATGGATACATAATGGAGCATTCGCGATGCTGAGGACATTGTGGATAGCACGTTTAGGAAGTTGGTCACACCGCAGGTAAAGGCTGCACAGGCAGGAAAGGAATGGGTGACCGCCAGGCACAGTAGTAGGCACAGGCAGGTAGTGCAGGGGTCCCCTGTGGCCATCCCCCTCTCAAACAGATATACCGCTTTGGATATTGTTGGGGGAGATGGCTTATTGGGGGAAGGCAGCAGTAGCCAACTTCCTGGCACCATGGGTGGCTCTGCTGCACAGGATGGGAGGAAAAAGAGCGGGATAGCTATAGTGATAGGGGATTCTATTGTAAGATAGGCGTTTCTGCGGCCGCAAACGAGACTCCAGGATGGTATGTTGCCTCCCTGATGCAAGGGTCAAGGATGTCTCGGAGTGGCTGCAGGGCATTCTGGAGAGGGAGGGTGAACAGCCAGCTGTCGTGGTGCATATAGGTACCAACGATATAGGTAAAAAATGGGATGAGGTCCTAAAAGCTGAATATAGGGAGTTAGGAGGTAAATTAAAAAATAGGACCTCAAAGGTAGCAATCTCAGGATTGCTACCAGTGCCACGTGCTAGTTAGAGTAGAAATAGAAGGATATTTCAGATGAATACATGGCTAGAGGAATGGTACAAGGTGGAGGGATTCAAATTCCTGGGACATTGGAACCAGTTCTCGGGGAGGTGGGACCAGTACAAACTGGACGATTTGCACCTGGGCAGGACCGGGACCGATGTCCTAGGGGGAGTGTTTGCTAGTGCTGTTGGGGAGGGTTTAAACTAAAAGGGCAGGGGGTTGGGAACCTGTGCAGGGAAACAGAGGAAAGGGAAGCAAGGATAGAAGCAAAAGACAGGAAGGAGAAAAGCAAAAGTGGAAGGCAGAGAAATCAAGGGTGTAAATCAAACAGGACCACAGTAAATAATAATTCTAAAAGGACTAAGAGTGTTAAAAAAAACAAGCCTGAAGGCTTTGTGTCATAATGCGAGGAGCATTCGTAATAAGGTGGATGAATTAGCTGCGCAAATAGATGTAAACGGATATGATATAATTGGGATTACGGAGACATGGCTCCAGGGTGACCAAGGCTGGGAATTCAACATCCAGGGGTATTCAATATTCAGGAAGGACAGGCAAAAAGGAAAAGGGAGGTGGGGTAGCATTGCTGGTTAAAGAGGAGATTAACACAATAGTAAGGAAGGATATTAGCTCTGATGATGTGGAATCTGTATGGGTAGAGCTGAGAAATACCAAGGGGCAGAAAACGTTAGTGGGAGTTGTATACAGACCCCCAAACAGTAATGCTGATGTTGGGGATGGCATTAAATGGGAAATTAGAGATGCGTGCAATAAGGGCACAGGAGTTATCATGGGTGACTTTAATCTACATATAGATTAGGCTAACCAAATTAGTAACAATACTGTGGAGGAGGAATTCCTAGAGAGTATACGGGTTGGTCTCCTGGACCAATATGTCGAGGAACCAACTAGAGATCAGGCCATCTTAGACTGGGTATTATGTAATGAGAAAGGATTGATTAGCAATCTTGTTGTGCGTGGCCCCTTGGGGAGGAGCGATCATAATATGTCGAATTCTTCATTAAGATGGAGAGTGAAGTAATTGACTCAGAGACTAGGGTCCTGAATTTAAATAAAGCAAACTACAATGGTATGAGGCGCGAGTTGGCTAGGATGGATTGGGGAATGTTACTTAAAGGGGTGATGGTGGATAGGCAATGGCAAACATTTAAAGATTGCATGGATGAACTACAGAATTTGTTCATCCCTGTCTGGCATAAAAATAAAACAAAAAAGGTGGCGCAACCGTAGCTAACAAGGGAAATTAGGGATAGCATAAGATCCAAGGAGAGGACATATAAATTGGCCAAAAAAAGCAGCAAGCCTGAGTATTGGGAGCAGTTTAGGATTCAGCAAAGGAGGACAAAAGGGTTAATTAAGAGGGGGAAAATAGAGTATGAGAGTAAGCTTGCAGGGAACATAAAAACTGACTGTAAAAGCTTTCATAGATATGTGAAGAGAAAAAGATTGGTGAAATCAAGCGTATGTCCCTTGCAGTCAGAATCAGGGGAATTTATAATGCCGAACAAAGAAATGGCAGACCAATTAAATACATACTTTGGTTCTGTCTTCACAAAGGAGGACACAAATAACCTCCCAGAGAGGTCGGGGAACATAGGGTCTAATGACAGGGAGGAACTGAATGAAATCAGTATTTGTAGGGAAATGGTGTTAGGGAAATTGACGGGATTGAAGGCCGATAAATCCCCAGGGCCTGATAATCTACATCCTAGGGTACTTAAGGAAGTGGCCCTAGAAATAGTAGATGCATTGCTGGTCATCTTCCAAAATTCAATCTGGCACAGTTCCCATAGATTAGAGGGTAGCTAATGTAACCCCACTATTTAAAAAAGGTGGTAGAGAGAAAACGGGGAATTATAGACCGGTAAGCCTGACATCGGTAGTGGGGAAAATGCTAGAGTCCATTATAAAAGATGTAATAGCAGAGCACTCGGAAAACAGACATGGATTTGCAAAAGGTAAATCGTGCTTGACTAATCTACTGCAATTTTTTGAGGATGTAACTGGTAGAATAGATAAGGGAGAACCAGTGGATGTGGTGTATTTGGACTTTCAGAAGGCTTTCGATAGGTCCCGCATAAGAGATTAGCGTGCAAAGTTACAGCACATGGTACTGACTTGGATAGAGAACTGGTTGGCAGACAGGAAGCAAAGAGTTGGAATAAACGGGTCTTTTTCCAAGTGGCAGGCAGTGATTAGTGGGGTACCACAGGGATCGGTGCTAGGACCCCAGCTATTCACAATATATATTAATGATCTAGACGAGGGGACTAGATGTAATATCTCCAAGTTTGTAGACGACACAAAGCCGGGTGGGCATGTGTGCCGTGAGGAGGATGCAGAGAAACTCCAGTATGATTTGGGCAGGTTGGGTGATTGGGCAGATGCATGACAGATGCAGTATAATGGTAGCAAAAACAGGAAGGCAGATTATTATCTGAACGACAATAGATTGGGAGAAGGGGCCCTGGGTGTCCTTGTGCACCAGTCGCTGAAGGTAAGCATGCAGGTGCAGCAGGCGGTTAAGAAGGCAAATGGTATGTTGGCCTTCATAGCAAGAGGATTCGAGTACAGGAGCAAGGATGTCTTGCTGCAGTTGTACAGGGCCTTGGTGAGACCACACCTTGAGTATTGTGTGCAGTTTTGGTTGCCTTATCTGAGGAAGGATGTTCTTGCCATGGAGGGAGTGCAGCGAAGATTCAGCAGACTGATACCTGGGATGGCAGGAATGACGTATGAGGAGAGATTGGGTCGATTGGGCTTATATTCGCTGGAGTTTAGAAGAACGCTCTAGTTCCCTGGTTCTGGACTCCCCCGCCATCGGGAACATCCTTCCTGCATCAGTCTGTCACAGTCTAAGGATAAGGAATAAGCCATTTAGGACAGATGAGGAAGAATTTCTTCACCCAGAGAGTGGTGAACCTGTGGAATTCTCTACCACAGAAGGCAGTTTAGGCCAATTCATTATATATATTCAAGAAGGTGTTAGATATTTTTCTTAAGGCTAAAGGGATCAAGGGATATGGGGAGAAAGCAGGGACAGGGTACTGAATTTGGATGATCAGCCATGATCTTATTAAATGGCGGAGCAGGCTCGAGGGGCCGAAGGCCTACTCCTATCTTCTATGTTTCTATACCTTTACAATATTCTAGTGGTACCATGAGTTTCATTATAGTAATGCTTTGCTTCTGCATGAGGGTTTATGTTGGGTGTCATCAGCCAGGGCTGTAAAGGGTAGCTCTGGTCTTCCAAAAGTCATCCATTCCTTCTGTTGGGTCCTTCAAATAGTTGGTACATAGTGGACTGAGATAGAATGAGTCAGGGGTAGTACCAGGAAAGCAGGCACTGATGTACAGAGTGACATTTGTTTGGTCAGTAATTACCTGTGCATTTATGAAGTGGAACCCTCTTCTGTTTATATAAATGTTAGGGTTCACACGTGGAGCCCTGATAGTTACATTGGTTCTATCTACAATGCTTTGTACTTTTAAAAATATGCCTCTCTGAAAAAATCCTGTGCCCACTCCAGTTGCTGGGGTCTTCCAGTCATGGATGTAGTCTGAAGATCAGCTAGCAGAAGGCTAGCATTTCAGTAATGGCCTCTCTGCTGAGGCGAAGGCATTGGAGACAGGTCTCCTTTGACATCCCATGTATGTGTGGTGTAGTCTGCAAGTGCACATAGCACCTGTGGTACCTTTGTACCCCAAGATGGTGATGCCTCATCTATTCATACTCCTCAACCAGGAATAGCAGAAGAGATTCCCATCATCCCACCTTGGTTTCCTTGGATATTGTGCAGCAACAGCCAAAAATTACAGAAAAATTGAGTGTTAGCAAAATACAGGCTGCAGCAAAAGAGACGAAAAAAGGAGGCTTCTGCATATTTGCAAAATATAAAATGTAGTACAGGTAGACTACCCTTTATCTGGACTTCCGAAAACCGAAACCCTCTAAAAACCGAAGGTTTTTTCGTTCAGCGTAAGTCCAGCGTAAGTCGTGCGCACGACCCCCCGCGGACCCCACCGGACCCCCGCCGGCCCCGACCCCCGCCGACCCCCCCGCCGACCCCCCCGCGGCCCCCCGCCGGCCCCGACCCCCGCCGACCCCCCCGCGGACCCCCGCCGACCCCGACCCCCGCCGACTTATGCTGAGCGTCAGCGTAAGTCGTGCGCACGACCCCCCGCCGACCCCCCCGCCGGCCCCGACCCCCGCGGACCCCGACCGTAAGTCGGCGGGGGTCGGGGTCGGCGGGGGTCCGCGGGGGGGTCGGTGCCGGCGGGGCTCCGCGGGGGGGTCGGCGGGGGTCCGCGGGGGGGTCGGGGCCGGCGGGGGTCCGCGGGGGGGTCGGCGGGGGTCCGCGGGGGGGGTTGGCGGGGGTCGGGGCCGGCGGGGGTCCGCGGGGGGTCCGCGGGGGTCGGGGCCGGCGGGGGTCCGCGGGGGGGGTCGGCGGGGGGCCGTGCGCACGACCCCCCGCCGACCCCCGCCGACCCACCTTCCGAAATCCGAAATTCTCCGAAAACCGAAACACGGCTGGTCCCGAGGTTTTCGGATAAAGGATAGTGTACCTGTATTACACAAATGCCTAGTAACTGGCCCCAAAATTGAGCAAAAATTGGCAAAACTGCTAAAGCACAGGTACAAAAAATAATCAAATAGGCTAATGGAATCATAGAATCATACAACACAGAAGGAGGCCGTTCGGCCCATCGTACCTGTGCTGGCTCTCTGAAAGAGTTGTCAATTAGTCGCACTCCACTGCTCTTTCCCCATTGCCATGCATTTTTTCCTTTTTAAGTATTTATCCAATTCCCTTTTGAAAGTTACTGTTGAATCTGCTTCCACCGCCCTTTCAGATAATGTATTCCAGATTATAACAACTCGTTGAGTAAAAAAAATTCTCCTTATCTCCCCCCTGGCTTTTTTGCCAATTATCTTAAATCTGCGTCCTTTGGTTACCAACCCTCCTGCCAGTGGAAACAGTTTCTCCCAATCTACTTTTTCAAAACCATCATAATCTCATCTTAACCTTCTTTGCTCTAAGGAGAACAATCCCAGCTTCTCATGGCCCTCCACATAACTGAATTCCCTTATCCCTGGTGCTTTTCTAGTAAATCTCCTCTACACCCTCTCCAAGGTCTTGACATCCTTTCCAAAGTGTGGTGCTCAGAAACTCTAGCTGAAGTCTAACCAGTGATTAACAAAGGTTTACTTTAACTTACTTGCTTTTGTAGTCTGTGACTCTATATATAAAGCCAAGGAATACATATGCTTTTTTAAAACAGCTCCACTTGTCCTGCTACCTTCAAAAAATTTTGTATGTGAACCCCAGGTCTCTCTGTTCCTGCACCTCCTTTAAAATTGTACTATTTACATTATACCGCCTTTCTTAATTTTTCTTCCGAAATGCATAGCCGTGGCTCAGTTGGTAGCACCCTCGCCTCTTAGTCAGAAGTTTGTGGGTTCAAAGACTTGAGCACAATAAATCTAGGCTGACACTCCAGTGCTGAGGGAGTGCTGCACTGTTGGAGGTGCCTTCTTTTGGATGAGACGTTAAACCGAGGCCCTATCTGCTCTCCCAGGTGGACGTAAAAAATTCCATGGCACTATTTCGAAGAAGAGCAGGGGAGTTATCACTGGTGGCCTGGCCAATATTTATCCCTCAATCAACATCACTAAAAAACAGATTATTTGGTCATTATCACATTGCTGTTTGCGGGAGCTAGCTGTGCACAAATTGGCTGCTGCATTTCCTACATTACAACAGTGACTACACTTCAAAAAATACTTCATTGGCTGTAAAGCGCTTTGGGATGTCTGGTGGTCATGAAGGGCGCTATATAGATGCAAGTCTTTCTTTCTTTCTCTGCATTTAATTTAATCTGCCATGTGTCTGCTTATTTCACCAGTCTCTCTATGTCCTCTTGAAGTCTGTTACTATCCTTCTCACTATTTACTACATTTCCAAGTTTTGTGTCTTCTGCAAACTTTGAAATTATACCCTGTAGACCCAATTCCAGGTCATTAATATATATCAAATGGTTCTAATACCAACCCCTCGGAGACATGACACTATACCTCCCTCCCGTCTGAAAAACAACTGTTCAGCACTACTCTTGGTTTTCTGTCCCTTAGCCAATTTTGTATTCATGCTCCCACTGACCCTTTAATCCCATGGGCTTCAATTCTGCGGTACTTTATCAAACATCTTCTGAAAGTCCATATGCACAACATCAACTGCTCTATCTTCATTGACCCTTTCTGTTATTTAATCAAAAAACTCATTCAAGTTAGTCAGACATGATTTGCTTTAAAAAATCCATGCTGGCTGTTGTTTATTAATCCATGTTCTTCCAAGTGACAATTAATTTTGTCTTAGATTAGTGTCTCGAGAAGTTTCCCCACCATTGATGTTAGGCTGACTGGCCTGTAGTTGCTGGGTTTAACTCTCTCCCCTTTTTTAAACAGGGGTGTAACATTTGCAATCCTCCAGTACTCTGGCATCACCCCCATAACTAAGGAGGATTGGAAGATTGTGGTCAGAGCTTCCATTGTTTCTATCCTTACATCCCTCAGTAACTGAGGGTGCATCCCATCCGGACCGGGTGACTTTTCTACTTTGAGCGCTGCCAACTGTTTTAGTGGCTCTTCTTTATCTATTTTTATCCTGTCCAATATCGCTACTGCTTTCTCCTTTACTGCTACTTTGGCAGCATCCTCTTCTTTAGTGAAAACAAATGTAAAGTATTCATTTAGTACCTCAGCTATTCCCTCTGCCTTCACAAGATCTATGTTTTGGTCCCTAATCAGCCCCACCCTTTCTTTGATTACCTTTTTATTGTCCATGTGTTTATAAAAGACTTTTGGGTTCCCTTTTATGTAAGCTGCTAATCTATTCTCATACTCAAGGTGTTTAAAATGATAAAGGGATTGATAGGGTAGATACAGAGAAACTATTTGTTTGATGGGGGAATCCCATCCAATTGACAGATCAATAGACTTTTGTTGGGTAAGGGTATCAAGGAATATGGACAAATGGAGTTGTGGTACAGATCAGCCATGATCGAATTGAATCTTTTAAAAATTGATGTTTGAATATTTCTTTTTAAGGATATATGCTATTTCTCCAGGAGCACTGACCAGCTTTTTTGGATGTTGCCGCTTGCATAAATTCTTCTATTTCATCTTCGACATCATATAATTGAATGTGTTTGATCTGGTTAAAATAAAACAAGTATTTAATTCCTTATAACATGACAGAATTCAAGAAGCAATGACCAACCTAAATCTTGTCACAGTCTCCTGGATTTGGTTGGATGGATCTGGTAACATGAAAGCTTCATAATGTGGAAATCTTCACTTCTACAGTAAGGGACACCCCATTCCAGGTGTTGTTTGCAGGTCATCCTGTAGGACATGGTACAACTATGGACTTCCTTCCTTGTGATGCAGATGTGATAAAGACAGGTCCATGTCGAGGGGTTTACAAAGAACTCAAGGTAGTGATGGGCATGGACAAAACAGGTCAGTGTCGTTGTACCTCCATTTGTTGATCCCTCATGAACTCGTCAAAATTATATAACACCATTGGACTCCTAAAGGAATTCCTATCTGGTTGGAAAAAGCCCCAAAATAGCAGACTAACCAGTAAAACCAACTAATGCAGAGAGCTAAATGCAATTGCAATTATCAACTTGCAGTCAATGTAGACAATTTAGCTTTAGTTTTTTAGCATTCAGCAACAGTATAGCAGGTGCAGCACCCCCAAAAAGGTGATAACCTTTGGTAATAATCTACCAGTTATGGTAGTAGAGACAAAAAACATCAGAGGCATTCAAGTTGAGAGGGTGGAGCCAGGTGGTCTTTTCTGGTGCTTAACTTTTTCTTATATATTTTTTAAAATGTTCTTAATGCTACTCTATTCCATATCAGAACATGTGTTTTCAATTAAAAGTACTTAAAAGTTAGATGTTTTTTCATAACTACAATAAGTTGCTGATAAAACTTACTTCTTGACGTTCAACTCCTTTTTCATAGAATTCGACTTCCTCCTCCAAAAGTGCAACAATTTTTTTATTAATAACTGGTGCATTGACACCCTTCACATAATCCACGATCTTACCAGCCTGACAAGAAGAAATTTAATTTAAAATTTCATAATTCAATAATTTTTTTTAAATAGCTATCAGTATTTTTAACTCACCACAATGAATATGAAGGCAGGTTCACACTTTCCTTCAAATCCTTTTAACAAGGGAATGAAACTAGCTTGAACCTATGAAGTGAAATTAAAAGTTGTAACAAGTAACACCTGCATTAAATGCAGCATTTTTCAAAATAATCTTTTTTATGCTTTGCAAATACTCACTGTATGAAAATGTAACAGCTCATCCCCAAATTCCATTTTCAATTTTCTGAACATACTTAAGATTGCTTTACATGGTCCACACCAACCTTGATGAACATCCACTACTGAAATATTGCACAATAGGTACAGTAATTTATTTGCAGAATGACATCCATCAGCTAATTAATACTAGACCTCCAATTATTCTATTAATTCTAGATATAAATGACTGATAATTAATAAATAAATATTAGAGAAGCAGCACAGGCAATGTATCGAGACTGTGATATGTGGGAGTTTGTGGAAAGCGAGACTGTCTCGGATTGCTACATAGGCAGTAAATGTCTCTGGCCTGAGACACTCTGGCTCGAGGCACTCTGGGCAGGATTTTCATTGGGCCGTGGAGGCGGGATTGGAGGCGTGTGGGGGGTTAAAATCCCGAAATCAGGGGGCACGAACCCATCCCGCCCCCAACCCGCATCCATGCCAGTTTCAAAGGAGGCGGGTACCTGAACCACACTGGGACCCACCTCCCCGAGGCGGGAAGGGGATTAGTGCCAATTAACTGCCTGTTAACAGGTAGTTAACAGGCAGTTTTTAGCCTAATCCCTATTTTCATTGGTGAAATGTGGGATTCCTGACGGCTCCAAACCATGCCAAGTTAGCGAGGCGGGCCGTCGGGATGAAGGGCTTGGAGGGGTTGAGATGTCCGGTGTTCAGGTGAGTGATGCGTGCATGAGTGCAAAGATAAGTGTGTTTGGTGTGTGTAAAGTGTTTAAAGAAGTTTTACTTACATGTACTTATCTTTACAGCCTTCCTTCCTTCAGGTCTCGGGAGTCCCTCATCTCACCGGCACAGAAAGCAGAATGGCCGCGAGCTGTCAAAAGTTCCAGCATTCAGCTTTCTGTTCTGGGGAGATCTCTAAATCATCCTGAGAGGAAGGAATTAACCTGGAGTACAGATTGTCAGTGTTTGACAGCTTCAAACAGCTGTGAAACGCTGATATTTGATCTGTCAAAAGGTCTTGACAGATGAAATATCAATCTGTGACGTCACCTGTTGCCGGGTGGCCCTTAATTGGCCTGCTGAGCCCGCTGGGTGGGCTCAACAAGGTCAATCAAGTCAAAATCGCGTGGGTTGGCTAGAACTCAATGGAGGCGGGACTACAACCCCGAAAGTTGTAGTCCCGCCTCCTCAATGAAAATCCAGCCCTCTGGCTCAGAGTCTTTGAACTGGAGTGCGAGTTAGAGACACTCTGACAGATAAGGGAGAGGAGGAATGTTTGGATAGTTTTCTCCAGAGTGCAGTCACACCTCAGAGGAAAGCACAGGTGCAGGAAGGGGAGAGTGTGACCATTAGTCAGCAGGCTAAGGGGAACCAAGGGTAGATAGAGAAGGAGGTCCTGCAGGCACTGGTCCTGTCCAACAGGTACAATGTAATTGCTACCTGTGAGGATAAGGATGGAGGCTGCGGGGTGCATAGCTAGAATGCTAACCAGGGCACCGTAGAGCAGGAGGCAGTCCAGCAGGGCGGGGGGTGGGTGGAGGGATTAGAGCAGAATAGAAAGGTTGTAGTCATAGGGGATTTGATAAATAGGAAGATAGATAGCACCTCTGCAATTGCGACCCAGAGTCCAGAAGGGTGTGTTGCCTACCTGGTGCAAAGGAAAAGGATATTCTGGAGCAACTGGAAAGGGAGGGGGAGGATCCAGTTCTCATGATCCATGTTGGGGCCAATGACATAGGGAAGAAAATGGAGGAGGGCCTGCTAAGGGAATATCAGAAGATAGGAACTAAATTAAAAAACAGGAGTTCACGAGTAGTAATTTTGGGATTACTACCTGAGCCACGTGCTAATTGGCATAGGCTTAGGCAGATCAGGGAGGTGAATGCATAGCTGAAAGAGTGATGTGGGGAGGAGGGATTTCATTTCATGGGACGCTGGCACCAGTACTGGGACAGGAAGGAAGTGTCCAATGGGATGGGCTCCACCTGAACTGGAGTGGGACCAGTGTCATAGAAATATAGAAACATAGAAGATAGGAGCAGGAGTAGGCCATTCGGCCCCTTGAGCCTGCTCCGCCATTCAATGCGATCATGGCTGATCATCCAAACTCAGTACCTGGTCCCTGCTTTCTCCCCATACCCCTTGATCCCTTTAGCCTTAAGAAATATATCCAACTCCTTCTTGAATATATTTAATGTATTGGCCTCTACTCCCTTCTGTGGTAGAGAATTCCACAGGTTCACCACTCTCTGGGTGAAGAAATTCCTCCTCATTTCTGTCCTAAATGGCCTACCCCTTCTCCTTAGATTGTGACCCCTGGTTCTGGACTCCCCGACCATCGGGAACACCCTTCCTGCATCTAGTCTGTCCAGTCCTGTCAGAATTTTATAAGTTTCAATGAGATCCCCTCTCATTCTTCTAAACTCCAGCGAGTACAAGCCCAATCGACCCAATCTCTCCTCATACGTCATTCCTGCCATCTGTGGAAGTATAGTTTCTTACTTAGACACAAAATGGCTTCCTGGGCATAGAATAAAAACTGAAATGGCCGGCAGCATGATTCACTAATTAGTTTTAAAAGGATGAGACAATTTAGGAATGCAACATATGTACTCCTTATCTGTAAAAAGCTTAACAAGGAGCCTCATTTACCAAACAAATAGCCAAGGACAGGATAAGGTAAACATCAGCCCACAGGCTCAGTTGGTACAGTGGGAGAACAGAAGGATCCCATAATAAAGGATTAGTTAATCTTATCTCAAGGTATTTCTGTTCGTTATTCTAACGAAGCCTGGAATACGTTGTTTCAGTAATTTGCAAGGTCTGTGCCTTTGTAATCAGGTATGATTCAATACTATGTCATGTGGCATAGAAAGCCTGTTTTGTTTCTGTACTGTATAAATATGTTACAAATTCTGTATTACTTCGAAGAGGTCTGATGTAGCCCTTGACTACACAACTCTTCCCTTGCAAGCAAATAAAGCCTGTCTTTAACGATACTTTGTGTTTTAAGAGTCTTACTCGGGAGTCGAGCCTTCGACAGTATTACAGAATCACAGAAACCCCACAGTGCAGATAGAGGCCATTTCGGCCCATCGAGCCTGCACCGACACATATTCCACCCGATCCCCGTAACCCCACGTATTTAATCCCCCTAACACTAAGGGTCAATTTATCATAGCCAATCAACCTAACCCGCACATCTTTGGACTGTGGGAGGAAACCGGAGCACCCGGAGGAAACCCACGCAAACACGGGGAGAATGTGCAAACTCCACACAGACAGTCGCCCGAGGCCGGATTCGAACCCGGGTCCCTGGCGCTGTGAGGCAACAGTGCTAACCACTATGCCACCGTGCTTGGAGGTTCCACCGAGATCGCTTGCTGCCTTTCGGTAAGTCACGGACAAGGGCATCGTGAATCTCTAATGACAGATCCTGAATGGCCACAGTGATGTTTTATCACATAAAAGGATTTCTCATTAGATATTGAATTGGTGTGGTCTGTTTCTTCCGACGGGAGTACTGCGATCAAGTTAAGACTCGTGTTTCAGATTTGAGTTGAATCCTGTAACTTTTGCTTCTTTTATGTTGACCACTGAAAGGAGGAGAATACTGACAACACAAGTCTTTAAAAAAAAGTATCGGGCAAAGAAGGCAAGAGGAAAGTCGACAGGGCTGAGTCCCAGACAGATAAGGTACCAAGTTAAAACTGCAGTATCAAGGGTGGGTCCCTTGAGCCGGGGTGAGAGACCCGTGGCAGAAAGTATCATTTGAGGATTGTCACTGTGTTTTAATGACCTGTATTACCAGGCTCGGGACTATTCTCCGTTGAGATACCTTCTACGAGGGTTCAAGCCCCTCGCATTAAAGCATAAGGATTTTATATGAATATAGAGGTTAAGAATTATCGCAACCATTGTTTTCCGTTTTGTTTGTTGATTGTTGACAACGTTAAGACAGAAGACTCTCACATAAAGTAGAAGTTAAATGTTAAGGACTCAGCTTGTAGTGGCGTACAACGCAAACTGAGAATTGACTATTTGTTTAGTTTAGAGTATGTGGTAAACCACTGTAGTTCACTGTGTTCACTTGTTGTTGTTGTTGTTGTTGTCGTTCACTCTTGTTTAACTGTTATGTCTGACTATGCCTCAGCTGACTCCGCCCTCGGCTACCGAGTATAAGGACGGCCGCATGGCAGCTCCAGGCATTCGGTCATCCACTAGAGGCATAGTCCTGATCTGTCTGAAGTGTAATTCAGTAGTTAATAAAAGCCTGTCGTTCTGAACTCTGCTCAGCCTCTTATTAGAATTGATAGCGCATCAATTTTATTAACTACTGAAAAAAAAAAATAATAATAATGATGCTGCAGATACTTAAGATCAAGTGCCTGGAACTCGACCCGCAAGAACCGGACTCGACTGCTAAGTTCTCGCACTGGCTGAATTGTTTTGAGTCCTTTCTGGCTGCATCCGGCGAGACCGTCGCCACCGACGCCGACAAGCTCAGGGTGCTGAATTCTAAAGTAAACCACCGAGCTTTTGCCCTTATCCGGGACGCTACGAGCTACCAGGGGGCTATCGACATTTTGAAGGAGCAATACGCACGCCCGGTCAACTATGTTTACGCAAGACATCTCCTGGGGTCTCGCAAACAACAGCCCGGGGAACCCACAGAAGCATACATACGGGCGCTGAAGGAACTCGGCCGAGCCTGCGAATGCAAGCAAGTATCAGCCACGGAACATACGGAGGAGCTTATCCGTGACGCCCTCGTTGCGGGCCTCAGGTCCACTCACACACGGCAGCGACTGCTGGAAAGTAGCAAGCTCGACCTGAAGAAGGCGATTTCACTCACCCTTTCGTTGGACGTAGCTCACCGGAACATGGAGGCCTACTCCCCGGACCGCGCGGCCGCCTCATGGATGCCGCAGCCGCCGCCATCTTGGGACGCGGCGCCGCCACGGGCCCCGGCCTCAACTGCTGCAGCGATGTCCCGCCCGAGTCAGAAATGTTATTTCTGTGGCCAAACCAAACACCCCAGGGCGCGCTGCCCGGCGAAAAACGCGGTCTGCTCTGCCTGCGGTAAGAAGGGACACTACGCTGGCATCTGCAGAAGTCAGAAGACCCCTACCTCCAGCAGCACCGCGTGCGATTCGTGGGAGCGGCCATCTTGCCTTCCTCCAGCCTCGTGGGGATCGGGATCGTCATGGGCGCCGCCATTTTGTCCTTCTTCTCCGACGCCGCCATTTTGTCCGCCATTTTGCCAACGGGCCCCCGACTCACCCACCGCCGCCTCACCGGGGTTCTACAGCGACGCTCCCGACTCCACAGCGGCCTCCATTACGCTGGATCAATCCAGACCCCATCAGCTAGCCAGGTCCACGATGGACATCCAGGTAAATGGCCGCGCCACAACTTGCCTTTTTGATTCCGGGAGCACGGAGAGCTTCATACACCCTGATACGGTACGGCATTATTCCCTCTTGGTCCGGCCAACGCGCCATCGGATCTCCATGGCCTCAAAATCTCACTCAGCAGACGTCGGCGGCTACTGCGTAGTGACCCTCTCGGTGAAGGGCTCCGTTTATAAAAATGTAAAGCTATTCGTCCTGCCACATCTCTGCGCTGCCATTCTGCTGGGGTTGGACTTTCATTGTCACTTTAAGAGCGTCACCTTGACATACGGTGGACCTCTTCCCCCGCTCACTGTCTGCAACCAGCAGTTTTTAAATTGCCCGCCGCGCCCCACCTGTAGTCTCTCCACCCTCAAAATCACACCCCCCCCCCTGTTCGCCAACCTCACCCGCGACTGCAAGCCTATCGCCACAAAGAGCAGGCGATACAGCACCGGGGACAGATCCTTCATAAGATCTGAGGTGACGCGGCTCCTGAAAGAGGGGATTATTGAGGATAGTACCAGCCCCTGGCGAGCTCAGGTGGTAGTCGTTAAGACTGGCAACAAGCAGCGCCTGGTCATTGACTACAGCCAGACTATCAACAAGTACACCCAGTTGGACGCATACCCTCTCCCCCGCATAGCCGACATGGTTAATAAGATAGCGCAATATCGCGTTTTCTCGACCATTGACCTCAAGGCAGCATACCACCAAATCCCTATCCGCCCTGAGGACCGCCAGTACACAGCTTTCGAGGCAAACGGCCGTCTTTTTCACTTCCTCAGGGTTCCTTTCGGCGTCACCAACGGTGTCTCCGTCTTCCAGAGGGAGATGGACCGGATGGTCGACGAGAATGCGTTACAGGCCACGTTTCCCTACCTGGACAACGTGACCATCTGCGGCCATGACCTGCAGGACCATGACGCCAATCTTGATAAGTTCCTTCGCACGGCCCAACTCCTAAACCTCACGTACAACAAGGAAAAGTGCATATTCCGCACAGCCCGCCTCGCTATCCTTGGTTGCGTGGTGGAACACGGAGTCATCGGCCCTGACCCTGACCGGATGCGCCCATTGATGGAACTTCCCCTGCCCCACTGTCTCAAGGCCCTCAAAAGGTGCCTGGGCTTCTTTTCCTATTACGCCCAGTGGGTCCCTCATTATGCGGACAAAGCCCGTCCACTTATCAAGTCCACTTCCTTCCCCCTGACGGCGGAGGCCCGCTCAGCCTTTCACCGTATAAAAGACGACATTGCCAAGGCCACCATGCACTCGGTAGACGAGTCCATCCCCTTCCAGGTGGAGAGCGATGCATCCGACTTTGCCCTGGCCGCTACCCTTAACCAGGCGGGAAGACCCGTGGCCTTTTTTTCACGAACCCTCCAGGGCTCCGAACTCAGACACTCCTCTGTGGAAAAAGAGGCCCAGGCCATTGTGGAGGCGGTGCGCCACTGGCGGCACTACCTGGCTGGAAAATGATTTACCCTGCTTACTGACCAACGTTCAGTCGCTTTCATGTTCAACAACAAGCAGAGGGGCAAAATCAAAAATGACAAGATTTTGAGGTGGAGAATTGAACTTTCCACCTACAATTACGACATCTTGTACCGGCCCGGGAAACTCAACGAACCCTCAGATGCTCTATCGCGAGGCACATGCGCCACCGCGCAGATCGATAGACTACGGGGCCTCCACAACGACCTCTGCCACCCGGGGGTCACCAGGTTCTTCCATTTCATTAAAGGCCGCAACCTGCCTTACTCCATCGAGGAGGTCAGGACCATGACCAGGAGCTGCCCAGTCTGTGCAGAGTGCAAGCCGCGCTTCTATACGCCTGACAGAGCAAACCTGATCAAGGCCACCCGCCCTTTTGAGCGCCTGAGTGTCGACTTTAAAGGGCCCCTCCCCTCCTCTGACCGTAATGTGTACTTCCTCAACATAGTTGATGAGTACTCCCGTTTCCCTTTCGCCATCCCCTGCCCGGACACGACCACCGCTACGGTCATTAAATGCCTGCACAACCTCTTTGCTCTGTTCGGTTTTCCCAGCTATATTCATAGCGACCGGGGCTCGTCCTTCATGAGCGACGAACTCCGTCAGTACCTGCTCATGAGAGGTATTGCCTCAAGCCGGACCACCAGCTACAACCCCCGGGGGAACGGACAGGTTGAAAGAGAAAACGCGACGGTTTGGAAGGCGGCCCTCCTAGCCTTAAAATCTAGGGGCCTTCCGACCTCCCGTTGGCAGGATGTCCTACCTGATGCGCTCCACTCCATCCGGTCACTGCTGTGTACGGCCACCAACGCCACCCCCCATGAGCGAATGTTCGTTTTTCCCCGGAGGTCCACATCCGGTACCTCACTACCACACTGGCTGACGTCCCCAGGGCCCGTCCTGCTGAGGAAGCATGTAAGGTCCCACAAAACGGCTCCCCTGGTAGAGAAGGTTCACCTCCTCCATGCCAACCCCCAGTACGCCTACGTGGCATACTCGGACGGGCGGGAGGATACAGTCTCCATTAGAGATCTGGCACCCTCGGGGTCCACTGACCCGTCACCATTGCCCTCCACCACGACCCCCTTCGACACGGCCCAAAATTCAGTAGACCAAATTCTCACCCCTATCCATTCCACCCCAGTAGACGGCATGCCGCGACCCCAGGACCAGCCGGAGTCCACTCGCCCACCCAACACCAAAGGGGACGATACACCGGTGCCCGACCCCGCTCAAGACGCGTCGTTGGAAGCTGTAACATCGCAACCGTCGCCACGAAGATCTCGACGGCAAACGAGGCCGCCCGACAGACTCGCCTACTCGAACTTTTGATACACTTCACCCCGCTGGACTTAATTTTAAACGAGGGGTGAATGTGGTAAACCACTGTAGTTCACTGTGTTCACTTGTTGTTGTTGTTGTTGTTGTTGTCGTTCACTCTTGTTTAACTGTTATGTCTGACTATGCCTCAGCTGACTCCGCCCTCGGCTACCGAGTATAAGGACGGCCGCATGGCAGCTCCAGGCATTCGGTCATCCACTAGAGGCATAGTCCTGATCTGTCTGAAGTGCAATTCAGTAGTTAATAAAAGCCTGTCGTTCTGAACTCTGCTCAGCCTCTTATTAGAATTGATAGCGCATCAGAGTATAAGATAAATGTCTGAATATTTGGTCTGTTTGCCTGTTTGGGCGGCTGCATTACTTGTAATTTCTTTGACTGTTGTTATTACTTGTTATTTTTCATCACTTATGGTCCTTTGGACAGTCAGTAATAGTCGGAAGGGGGTAAGGGGTGAAACTTGCGATCTAGAAGAAGAGAGCCTAGTTAAAAAAAAACATACAAACTAAGATGGGAGCTGCACAGAGCAAGATCCCAGAAAAATAAAGGAACTCCCGCTTCTTATGTCTTTACCTACTATGGTCAGATATCCATAAATGATTTACCTAAGTGGGCTAGATGGACCAAGAAAGACAGACACCCTTTCCCCGTGGATGGTACATTTAATCTAGATAGAATCACGTGTCTAGAAAACTGCCTAGCAGGCAGAGACCCAAGGAGAAGGGGTGCAAAGTCAGTAAATTGGTCTGCCTTCTCAGATTGGAAAAGGGAAGCAGAAAAACGTAAGGAACGCAGCATATTAGCTAGTAAAATTGAGGACAAAAATAAGAAAAGAGATCTAATGAATAAATTGATTAAACAAGAAAAGGTTACGCTAATGCCTTTAAGACAAAACCCGAAGCCTACCGCTCCTCCCTGTGAATATCCTCCCATGCCCATGACTCATTCCAGTGATGACGAGGATCAGGGATGGTTCAGAAGACCAGCCCCGCCTCCTGAATACGAAGTGCAACAACAAGGCGCAGCGGGTGGTGAATCACCCGACCCCAGTGCTGTAAGTCAGGAGAATATAATCAACACTAGATAAGATAATTGAGACAACTCAGAAAAGGGATGAAGACGTTGAGGATTATATAGAAAGAATGGAAGCAGTTATGGGACAGCATTCGGGTATGACAAAAGAAAATTACCAAATCCCTTTAATTAACGCCCTTGTAAACGGCCTCAGAACAGAACTTAAGGAACCGTTGACTTTATTTTGCCTTGACTGGAGACATAAAACCATTCCTGAATTGACACAAATCTTGAAAGGAATACAGGAAAGGAATAAAGATCAAAAGAGTAAAGTTTCCTTGTTAATGGAGCAAGCAGCTTCTCCAGCCCCGACCGCCCAGACTATTATTTACTACCAGGGTCAAAACAGGGGACGAGGTAGAGGGTATAACAGAGGCGGATTTAGAGGAAATAGTAGAGGAGGGACTGGCAGAGGCGCAAACTCTCCGTGTTTTAACTGTGGTCAGATCGGACACTGGAAGTCCAATTGCCCGTTCCCCAAACAGCAAAATCAAGGCTGGGGAAGTGCCCCAGTAAATACAAATACCCAAGCCCAGGTTCACACTCGTCCACAAGCAGGCTTTACAACAGGGGATCCTTGGGGAGGTCAGATTATGGAAGGGCAATTCGGACCCCCAGGGCAAAATTATTCAGCATGACACGGAGAAACGGCCCCGAACAATACCCACACTCTCCAATTACCACTAGTATCGCTAAATTCTAGAGATGAGCCATATCTATCCATAAATATGCAAGGCAAGAATGTCCCTTTTCTCGTCGACACAGGAGCCACAACCTCACTATTGACAAAACAATACGCTACAGGAATTCCATGCACTGACAAGGATGTTACCTGCATAGGACTTTCTGGTGTCTCACAGACTCTGACATGGTCACAACCGTTACAAATACGAGCAGATAATTTTTCTGGCCAACATGCTTTTTTGTTATCAGACGACGCCCCCATGAACCTTTTAGGGAGAGACTTGTTATGCAAAATGCAGGCAACAATAATTTGTTCAGAAAAGGGACTGCAGATACACGTTCCGACCGATAGATGTACTATGTGCCTTTTACAAGAATGATCCCCTCCCATCGTCTACCAGTGGACAAACAAAAACCAAGAGTTAAGCCACACATTAATGATGATTGTAGGAGCACTGCAATGTGCCTCAAGAACAGTCTCAGAGTACCAGAAGGATTTGAAATTAGACAGCTGACACATGAATCTGCATTGCACTGCCTTTTATGAAGGCACGGGAAAAGACACGACTATAAAAGACAGTTACTCAATTGGATCCCGTTGCATGCGGCCTGCCTGGATGCCTGCCAATTCTAGCTGCTGTCTATTACGCTGTACAACAGGCTCAAGGCATCACGCTTAATCACCGAACCGTTTTGTTTGTACCACATTCAGTGGAAGTACTGTTATCAAAATACGCCACTCAGCATCTAACATCAGCCCGTAGCAGCAAATATGAGGTTGCACTGTTATCCAACTCCAATCTCATAATTCAAAGATGTTCAGTTTTGAATCCAGCCACGCTGCTACCCACAGAAGAAGACGGAACTCCACATTGCTGCGAAATGATCACCCAATTGGTGACTAAGCCCCGAACAGATTTATCAGAAACTCCTATCTCCAATAGTGACTTAGCGTACTACGTAGATGGATCGGCCCTTAGGGATGACAAGGGATCACCTAGGGCTGGGTATGCCGTTTCAGATGATCATTCAGTTATGGAAGCGCTCTCACTACCTCAGTCATTTTCAGCGCAACAAGCAGAACTCTTCGCTCTTACCAGAGCTTGTATATTGGCTACTGATCAAACTGTTAACATTTATACCGACTCCAGGTATGCTTTTGGAGTTGCTCACGATTACGGACAGATCTGGAAATTAAGGGGATTTCTAACTTTCTCAGGATCAACTATTAAGAATGCTGAGCAAATCAATAATCTTTTAAAGGCTCTAGTGTGCCCCACTAAGATTTCAGTTATTAAATGTTAGGCTCATACAGGCAGTCAGGATCAGATATCCTTGGGTAACGAGCGATCAGATAGAGCTGCTAAATCAGCCGCTCTGTCAGATACAGGGCCACAGGTCTCAGCCTTTGTTTTGCGTCAACAAAAATCAGATAATGACCCACCTTCTATTAATGATGTTTTAGCCTTTCAGTCACAGGCTAACCCGGATGAAGTGTTAGCTTGGGCAAGGGATTCTTGCTTTAAAACGCCTGAAGGGGTATGGGTTCACCATGACGGCTGCATGGTGGCGCCTAAATCTTTACTCCCATGGATTGCCCGATGCGTTCATGTGTTCACGCATGCGGGCAAAGGGGGGATGGCAGACTATATTAATCAAACATGGTATGCACCAGGTATTTCGGCAATTGCAAAACAAATCAGTGAAAGGTGCACCACATGCCAGGAAATGAATCCAGGTAAAACAGAGAAAGTACAGCCTGCCTCCCACCCGAATCCATCAGGCCCTTTCGTACATTTACAAATGGATTTTATTGAATTACCTCCATGTTTAGGATTTAAGTATGTGTTAGTAATTATAGATATGTTTTCAAGATGGGTCGAAGCTTTCCCATGTAAAAAGAATGATGCTGTAACAGTAGCAAAGTGCTTGTTAAAAGAAATCATACCAAGGTTTGGTATACCTATGCAGCTTTCAAGCGACAGAGGATCGCACTTCACTGGAGCAATTATAAAAGGACTATGTAAAGCTTTGCAGATTAACCAGCATTTTCACTGCAGTTATCATCCACAATCCGCAGGACTGGTGGAAAGACATAATGGAGTGCTGAAGAATAAACTTTCTAAACTTTGCAATGAAACTGGACTTAAATGGGTCGAACTATTACCCTTAGCATTGATGATAATGCGAGCAGCAACTAACAGGACAAATGGACTGTCTCCACATGAGATTGTTATGGGACGACCCCTAAGACTGCCATTTTCGGCACCATTTACGGTGAAACAAATGGACATTCATAAAATGGACGAGGCTATGCTAAACTATTGCATCGCATTAACTAAATGTATCTCCAGCTTTCACCAACAGGTAAAGGAAGCTCAAATGAGTCCAGCAGAGGGAAAGTGCCACGACTTGGAACCTGGAGATGACGTCTACGTGAAGGTTTTTAAAAGGAAGAACGGTCTGCAACCACGCTTCGAAGGATCATATCAAGTGCTCCTGACTACAAACACAGCCGTAAAAGTCAAGGAAAGATCTTCCTGGATTCACGCATCCCACTGCAAGAAGGCACCGAATAGAGACAATTGAATTTTGAAAGACTCTAACAATGAAGACGTTACTTATATTTTGTATACTAATCGGACTACTGAGTCTAATATGCCAAGGAGATGGGGAAAGATCCCGAAAGAAATGAGAATTACACGTGAATACTTTTTTGTACATGTCTTACGAATATGCTAGACACAGTAAGTCAGTATGAAAACCCAAAGAACCAAGGCTGGGCTGACTGGATATTGGGAGGATGGCTGGGATCAGTAGGACAAATATTATTGCATGGACTGGTAGTAGTAATAGCCCTGATTGTATGCATTGCTCTGTTTGTCACAACAATTAAGTGTTGTTGCAATAGGTTAGGCAAGGCAGTCTTGCCTGCAATGAATATGATGATACAGAGAGAAGTAAAGTCAGTAGAGGAAAAGAATGGTCCCCTAGATGAGGAACTGAGACGATTGAATAAAATACAATTATAAGGATTAGAAGATTTAGATAAAATATATACATATATATTCCACATGCTCTCCTCTTTCTGTAAAACATATTTTTCCACTCAAATGAGAACTGCAGGCTAATATAAGCTGCAGGGAAATTAGAACACTGCAGGCTAACATAAGCTGCAGAACTATACAAAGACATAAACCTGAAATCAAATCAAACATAATTAAACCCTACAAGAACACATGCCCAAACACTAAGAATAGACAGAGAAGAAAGACGATCTTAGACAAGGTCAACCATCAATACAGGTAAATCCCGGGGATGGTTCAAAACGGCAAAGAAGTCGGTATCCTTGGCTAAAATCTAAATTTGGTATGAGGACCGATAGGAAGAGGTTAATTTCAGTTATGTTGTCCTAGTAAGGACAAAAGGGAAGAATGTGGAAGTACAGTTTCTTACTTAGACACAAAATGGCTTCCTGGGCATAGAATAAAAACTGAAATGGCCGGCAGCATGATTCACTAATTAGTTTCAAAAGGATGAGACAATTTAGGAATGCAACATATCTGTAAAAAGCTTAACAAGGAGCCTCGTTTACCAAACAAATAGCCAAGGACAGGATAAGGTAAACATCGGCCCACAGGCTCAGTTGGTACAGTGGGAGAACAGAAGGATCCCACAATAAAGGATTAGTTCATCTTATCTCAAGGTATTTCTGTTCGTTATTCTAACGAAGCCTGGAATACGTTGTTTCAGTAATTTGCAAGGTCTGTGCCTTTGTAATCAGGTATGATTCAATACTATGTCATGTGGCATAGAAAGCCTGTTTTGTTTCTGTACTGTATAAGTATGTTACAAATTCTGTATTACTTTGAAGAGGTCTGATGTAGCCCTTGACTACACAACTCTTCCCTTGCAAATAAAGCCTGTCTTTAACGATACTTTGTGTTTTAAGAGTCTTACTCGGGAGTCGAGACTTCGACACATCCCAGGTATCAGCCTGGTGAATATTCGCTGAACTCCTTCCATGGCAAGAACATCCTTCCTCAGATAAGGCGACCAAAACTGCACACAATACTCAAGATGTGGTCTCACCAAGGCCCTGTATAACTGCAGCAAGACATCCTTGTTCCTGTACTCAAACCCTCTCACTACGAAGGCCAACATACCATTTGCCTTCTTAACCGCCTGCTGCACCTGCATGCTTACCTTCAGCGACTGGTGCACAAGGACACCCAGGTCTCGTTGTACTTCCCCTTCTCCCAATCTATTGCCATTCAGATAATAATCTGCCTTCCTGTTTTTGCCACCAAAGTGGATAACCTCGCATTTATCCACGTTATATTGCATCTGTCATGCTTTTGCCCAATCACCCAACCTGTCCAAATCATCCTGGAGTTTCTCGGCATCCTCCTCACAGCACACACGCCCACCCAGCTTTGTGTCGTCTGCAAATTTGGAGATATTACATCTAGTTCCCTTGTCTAGATCATTAATATATATTGTGAATAGCTGGGGCTGAAGGACCGATCCCTGCGGTACCCCACTAGTCACTGCCTGCCACTCGGAAAAAGACCCGTTTATTCCAACTCTTTGCTTTCTGTCTGCCAACCAGTTCTCTATCCAAGTCAATACCTTGCCCCCAATCCCATGTGCCTTAACTTTACATGCTAATCTCTTATGCGGGACCTTATCGAAAGCCTTCTGAAAGTCCAAATACACCACATCCACTGGTTCTCCCTTATCTATTTTACCAGTTACATCCTCAAAAAATTCCAGTAGATTAGTCAAGTACGATTTACCTTTTGTAAATCCATGTTGACTTTGTCCGATCCTGTCACTGTTTTCCAAATGCTCTGCTATTAATCTTTTATAATGGACTCTAGCATTTTCCCCACTACCGATGTCAGGCTTACCGGTTTGTAATTCCCCGTTTTCTCTCTACCACCTTTTTTGAACAGTGGGGTAACATTAGCTACCCTCCAATCCATGGGTACTGTTCCAGATTCCATCGAATGCTGGGAGATGATCAGCAAAGCATCAACTATTTCCAGGGCCACTTCCTTGAGTGCAAGTCAGCAGAGAGTGCTGTGAGTTTGGGTAAGTGTGAGTTAGGGTAAGTGGGGTGTTAGGTGCTCTTTTCAAACTTTAACTCTGTGGGTTGTAGTTAATAAGGCCTTTCTGGTGCAGAGTGACTGTTGGTAAACCATTTAACTGGTGTAATTACAGGGATTGATTTAATTTAAATCCAATTAATTAAAGGGGATACTAGCATCTAAAATTGGGCAGAGGGTGTCCATAACTAACAATAAAAAATTTAATTAATTACATAGAATGGAGCAGGTGATGTGTTACTGTTGTGAGATGTGGGAGCCGGTGGACCCCATTGAGGCTCACGGTAATTACATCTGTGACAAGTGTCTGCTGCTACAGGAACTCCAGCTCCGTGTTGATGAGCTGGAGTCTGAGCTTCAGACACTGCGACACATCAGGGAGGGGGAGAAGTACCTGGACTCTGTGTTTCAGGAGGTGGTCACACCTATGAAGTTAATTAATTCAGATGTAGCCCATGGTCAGGGACAGGATGGTGTGACTACGAGTGAGGCAGGTACGGGGATCCAGGAGGTAGTGTTGGAGGAGCCGCAGCCCTTGCTCTTGTCCAACAGGTTCGAGGTTCTTACTCCCTGTGGGGACAGGAGCAGGGACTGCAGGGAGGATGAGCAACCTGGCCACAGCACCGTGGAACGGGGGGCCATTCAAGAGGGGGGAGTAAATAGAAATGTTGTAGTGGTAGGGGATAGTATTATTAGGGGGATAGATAAAGTTCTCTGCAGCCGAGAGCGAGAGTCCCGAAGGCTGTGTTGCCTACCCGGTGCCAGGGTTAAGGACATCTCCTCTGGGCTGGAAAGAAACTTGCAGTGGGAGGGGGTGGATCCAGTTGTCGTGGTCCATGTTGGTACAAACGACGTAGATAGGACTAGGAAGCCGGTTCTGTTAAAGGAGTATGAGCAGCTAGGGGTCAAATTAAAAAACTGAACCTCAAGGGTAATAGTCTCTGGATTATTACCTGAACCACGAGCGAATTTGGCTAGGACAAATAAAATTAGAGAGTTAAATGCGTGGCTCAAAGACTGGTGTGGGAGAAATGGGTTTTGCTTCCTGGGGCACTGGCACCAGTACTGGGGCAGGAGGGAGCTGTTCCGTTGGGACGGGCTTCACTTGACCAGTGCTGGGATTAGAGACCTGGCGGATCATATAACTAGGGCTGTAGAGAGGGCTTTAAACTAACTAGTGGGGGGGAGGTTCCTAGAGAGCAAATAATAAAAATGACAACAGAGAAGGTCATAGACTTAGGTAGCAGTGGGGAAATTAAAAACCAGAGCGTGTCAGGAAGGGGCAGAAGGTATGGAGTAAAAGGTAAAGTAATAAAAAGGGCAAAAGCAGGAACTAAGTGTCACAAAACATATTTGAAAGTTCTCTATCTGAATGCACGTAGCATTCATAACATAATAGATGAGTTAATGGCACAAATAACTACATATGGGTATGATCTTGTGGCCATTACAGAAACATGGCTGCAGGGTGACAATGCCTGGGAATTAAACATACCAGGATATTTAACGATCAGGAAGGACAGGCAGGAAGGAAGGGGAGGTGGGGTGGCTATGTTAATAAAGGAAGGAATCACTGTAATACAGAGAAATGATATTGGGTCAAAAGATCAGGATAATGAAACAGTTTGGGTGGAGATAAGGAATAATAAGGGGAAAAAAACACTAGTGGGTGTAGTCTATAGGCCTCCGAACAGTTGCAAATCTGTTGGACGGAGTATCAATCAAGAAATAGTTGAGGCTTGTAATAAGGGAACATCTATAATTATGGGGGATTTTAACTATCATATTAATTGGACAAATCAAATTGGGCAGGGCTGCCTTGAGGATGAGTTCATTGGGTGTATTAGGGATGGATTTCTTGAGCAGTATGTAACTGAACCGACCAGGGGGCAAGCAACCTTAGATCTGGTCCTGTGTAACGAGACAGGATTAATTAAAAATGTCCTAGTAAAGGATCCCCTTGGAATGAGTGACCATAACATGGTTGAATTCCATATTCAATTAGCGGGTGAGAAGGTTGGATCTCAAACAAGCGTGTTGAGCTTGAATAAAGGAGACTGTGAAGGTATGAGAGTGGAATTGAGTCGAGTGGATTGGGAAAATAGATTAAAGGGTAAGATGATACATGATCAGTGGTGTACATTTAAGGAGTTATTTTACAACTTCCAAAAAATATATATTCCACTGAAGAAAAGGGTGTAAAAGAAAAGACAGCCATCCGTGGCTAAGTAAAGAAATTAAGGATAGTATTCGACTAAAAACAAGGGCATATAAGGTAGCCAAATCTAGTGGGAGGATAGAGGATTGGGAAAACTTTAAAAGACAGCAAAAAATAACAAAAAGATTGATTAAGAAAGGGAAGATAGATTATGAAAGTAAATTGGCAAAAAATATTTTAAAAATAGTAAGAGTTTTTATAGTTATATAAAAAGAAAAAGGGTGGCTAAAGTAAATGTTGGTCCCTTAGAGGATGAGACCGGGAAATTAATGGTGGGAAATATGGAGATGGCAAAAACACTGAATGAATATTTTGTATCAGTCTTTACAGTCGAGGACACTAAGACTATCCCAACACTGGACAAACAGGGGGCTATGGGGGGGAGGAGCTAAACACGATCAAAATCACTAAGGAAGTGGTACTCGGTAAAATAATGGGACTCAAGGCGGATAAATCACCTGGACCTGATGGCTTACATCCTAGGGTCTTGAGGGAAGTGGCGGTAGGGATTGTGGATGCATTGGTAATAATTTTCCAAAACTCCCTGGACTCGGCAAAGGTCCCGGCAGACTGGAAAACTGCTAATGTAACACCCTTATTTAAAAAGGGCAGTAGACAGAAGGCTGGAAAATATAGACCGGTTAGCCTAACATCTGTGGTAGGTAAAATTTTGGAGTCCATTATTAAGGAGACAGTGACAGGACATTTGGATAATCATAATTTAATAGGACAAAGTTAGCATGGTTTTATGAAGGGGAAGCCATGTTTGACAAATTTGCTGGAGTTCTTTGAGGAAGTAACATATAGGGTGGATAAAGGGGAACCAGTGGACGTAGTGTATTTAGACTTCCAAAAGGCATTTGACAAGGTGCCACACAAAAGATTATTGCTTAAGATAAAAAATCACGGGATTGGGGGTAATATTCTGGCATGGATAGAGGATTGGCTATCTAACAGAAGGCAGAGAGTTGGGATAAATGGTTCATTCTCAGACTGGCAATCAGTAACTAGTGGTGTTCCGCAGGGGTCAGTGCTGGGTCCCCAACTCTTTACAATCTATATTAATGATTTGGAGGAGGGGACCGAGTGTAACATATCAAAGTTTGCAGATGATACTAAGATGGGAGGGAAAGTAGTGAGTGAGGAGGACATAAAAAACCTGCAAGGGGACATAGACAGGCTAAGTAAGTGGGCAGAGATTTGGCAGATGGAATGCAATACTGGAAAGTGTGAGGTTATGCACTTTGGCAGGAAAAATCGTAGAGCAAGTTATTATCTTAATGGCAAGAAACTGGAAAGTACTGAAGTACAAAGGGATCTGGGGGTCCTGGTGCGCGAAACTCAAAAGGTTAGTATGCAGGTGCAGCAAGTGATTAAGAAGGCCAATGGAATGTTGGCTTTCATTGCTAGGGGGATAGAATATAAAAATAGGGAGGTATTGCTTCAGTTGTACAAGGTCTTGGTGAGACCGCACCTGGAATACCGCATACAGTTTTGGTGTCCATACTTAAGAAAAGACATACTTGCTCTCGAGTCAGTACAAAGAAGGTTCACTCGGCTAATCCCGGGGATGAGGGGATGGACATATGAGGAGAGGTTGAGTAGATTGGGACTCTACTCATTGGAGTTCAGAAGAATGAGAGGCGATCTCATTGAAACATATAAGATTGTGAAGGGGTTGGATCGGGTGGATGCGGGGAGAATGTTCCCAATGATGGGTGAAACTAGAACTAGGGGGCATAGTCTTAGAATAAGAACATAAGAAATAGGAGCAGGAGTAGGCCAATCGGCCCCTCGAGCCTGCTCCGCCATTCAATAAGATCATGGCTGATCTGATCCTAACCGCCAATCTACTATCACAGAACTATCTCCTGAATCTAACAGAATTAGACACATGAAATAGGAGCAGGATCAGGCAACACGGCCCCTGGGCCTGCTCCGCTACCCACAGGGCCATGACCGATCCGAACCTAGACTCATGTCCAAATTCCTGCCCGCTCCCCGTAACCCTTAATTCCCTTTACTTCTAGGAAACTGTCTATTTCTGTTTTAAATTTATGTAATGATGTAGCTTCTACAGCTTTTTGGGGCAGCATATTCCATGGACCTACCACCCTCTGAGTGAAGTAGTTCCTCCTCATCTCAGTTTTGAAAGAGTAGCCCCTTATTCTAAGACTATGCCCCCTAGTTCTAGTTTCACCCATCATCGGGAACATCCTCCCCGCATCCACCCGATCCAACCCCTTCACAATCTTATATGTTTCAATAAGATCGCCTCTCATTCTTCTGAACTCCAATGAGTAGAGTCCCAATCTACTCAACCTCTCCTCATGTGTCCATCCCCTCATCCCCGGGATTAACCGAGTGAACCTTCCTTGTACTGACTCGAGAGCAAGTATGTCTTTTCTTAAGTATGGACACCAAAACTGTATGCGGTATTCCAGGTGCGATCTCACCAATACCTTGTACAACTGAAGCAATACCTCCCTATTTTTATATTCTATCCCCCTAGCAATGAAAGCCAACATTCCATTGGCCTTCTTAATCACTTGCTGCACCTGCATACTAACCTTTTGAGTTTCGTGCACCAGGACCCCCAGATCCCTTTGTACTTCAGTACTTTCCAGTTTCTTGCCATTAAGATAATAACTTGCTCTACGATTTTTCCTGCCAAAGTGCATAACCTCACACTTTCCAGTATTGTATTCCATCTGCCAAATCTCTGCCCACTTACTTAGCCTGTCTATGTCCCCTTGCAGGTTTTTTATGTCCTCCTCACTCACTACTTTCCCTCCCATCTTAGTATCATCTGCAAACTTTGATATGTTACACTCGGTCCCCTCCTCCAAATCGTTAATATAGATTGTAAAGAGTTGGGGACCCAGCACTGACCCCTGCGGAACACCACTAGTTACTGATTGCCAGTCTGAGAATGAGCCATTTATCCCAACTTTCTGCCTTCTGTTAGATAGCCAATCCTCTATCCATGCCAGAATATTACCCCCAATCCCGTGATTTTTTATCTTAAGCAATAATCTTTTGTGTGGCACCTTGTCAAATGCCTTTTGGAAGTCTAAATACACTACGTCCATTGGTTCCCCTTTATCCACCCTATATGTTACTTCCTCAAAGAACTCCAGCAAATTTGTCAACCACGACTTCCCCTTCATAAAACCATGCTGACTTTGTCCTATTAAATTATGATTATCCAAATGTCCTGTTACTGTCTCCTTAATAATGGACTCCAACATTTTACCTAACACAGATGTTAGGCTAACCGGTCTATAGTTTCCAGCCTTCTGTCTACTGCCCTTTTTAAATAAGGGTGTTACATAAGGGGCTGCTCTTTCAAAACTGAGATGAGGAGGAACTACTTCACTCAGAGAGTGGTAGGTCCATGGAATATGCTGCCTCAAAAAGCTGTCGAAGCTACATCATTACATAAATTTAAAACAGAAATAGACAGTTTCCTGGAAGTAAAGGGAATTAAGGGTTACGGGGAACGGGCAGGAATTTGGACATGAGTCTAGGTTCGGATCGGACATGGCCCTGTGGGTAGCGGAGCGGGCCCAGGGGCCATGTTGCCTGATCCTGCTCCTATTTCGTGTGTCTAATTCTGTTAGATTCAGGAGATGGTTCTGTGATAGTAGATTGGCGGTTAGGATCAGATCAGCCATGATCTTATTGAATGGCGGAGCAGGCTCGAGGGGCCGATTGGCCTACTCCTGCTCCTATTTCTTATGTTCTTATAAGTACCCTACGATGTAGATTATCAGGCCCTGGGGATTTATCGGCCTTCAATCCCATCAATTTCCCTAACACCATTTCCCTACAAATACTGATTTCTTTCAGTTCCTCCCTTTCATCAGACCCTATGTTTCCCGACATCTCTGGGAGGTTATTTGTGTCCTCCTTTGTGAAGACAGAACCAAAATATGTATTTAATTGGTCAGCCATTTCTTTGTTCCCCATTATAAATTCCCCTGATTCTGACTGCAAGGGAGCTACGCTTGACTTCACCAATCTTTTTCTCTTCACATATCTATAAAAGCTTTTACAGTCAGTTTTTATGTTCCCAGCAAGCTTACTCTCATATTCTATTTTCCCTTTCTTAATTAATCCCTTTGTCCTCCTTTGTTGAATCCTAAACTGCTCCCAATCCTCAGGTTTACTGCTTTTTCTGGCCAATTTATATGTCCTCTCCTTGGATCTTATGCTTGCAGAAAGGATAAACTGGATGTCGATACGACTTTAAACTAGAAGATGGAGGAGGGATCTGGTGAAAATAACATAAGTCTGAAGATAAAAGAAATAAGAGTGAGCGTAAAGGTCAGACCAAGGTAAGGAACAAGGGTAACTTAAATGGCCAGGGAACAAATAAAGTTATAAAACAGAAGTATAAAAGGACTATTAAAAATAAAGTAAAAGGGACAACTATTGAAGTCAAATTAAACTGCCTGTACAGCAATGTATACAGCATTCAAAACAAAACGGGGGAACTGGAGGTAATAATCCATAGCGAGGAATCCATAACAAGTGTGAATAACTGACACATGGCTACTTAAAGAACAGGACTGGCAACTAAATATTGCAGGTTATAATATAATCAGAAAGGATAGCGAAGGAAGAAGTGGGCGGGGTATAGCTGAACTAATTAGAGATAACATAATGGCAGTAGAAAAAAGGGACAGAACTAACAGAAGGTTAGAAACAGAATCCAAATGGATTGAAATAAAAGATAAAGGATCGATCATGCTAATAGGGGTATACTACAGACTACTTCATAGTGCGAAGGAAGTAGAGGAAGAAATTTGTCAGCAAATATGTGAAATGAAGAAAGGACATAGAATAATAATCATGGGAGATTTTAACTACCCCCAAATAAATAGGCAAGAAGAGGTAGCGAAAGGGGTACAAGGAATAGAGTTTCAACAATGCATGCAGGACTCCTTTCTTACCCAGAATGTAAAAAGCCCAACAAGAGAGGGAGCACTGCTGGATCAAGTAATGGAAAATGAACCAGAGCAGATAAGAGAAGTAAGTGTAGGGGAACACCTAGGCAATACCGATCACAACATAATAAGGTTTAAGATAAAGATTGGGAAGGATATAAGTAAGACAAATACCAAAGTAATAAATTGGAAACAGTTGATTTTAAGAGGATGAGAATGGAACTAGGGAAAATAAACTGGAAAGATTTACTGATAAACAAAGAAATAGAACAGCAGTGGGAAACATTTAAAATGATTAATTGAGTCCAGGAGAAATATATCCCACTAAAAAGCAAGAACAAACTAGAATGACACACCATGGATGAATAAAGAAATAAAAGTGACATTAAAACTAAAGAAAAAGGTATATACTAAGTACATAGGCAACAAAGGACAAAAGGGAATACGAAAAGATTAGTAAAGAAGTCAAAAAACAATTAGGAAGGCAAAGAGAAATGACAAAATTAAATTATCAAGGAATATTAAAAAAAAGTAAAGTATTCTACAGACACATAAATAACAAAGGAAAAAAAATCAGGATAGTGATAGGGCCACACATGATAAACTCACAGGTAATGATACCACAATGGCAGAAATATTAAATAATTACTTTGCCGTGGTATTTACCAGGGAGACTAACAAGGTGGACAATACAGTGGAAGAAAAATTCAAAAAAGATATAAAGACATTTAAGATAGAAAGGGGGGAGATAATTAATAAACTAATCAAACTTAGAGAGGATAAACCCCCTGGCCCGAATGGATAGCATCCGCGCATATTAAAACAAGTTAGGGAATAGATAGCAGAGGCACTATTACATATATATAAAAAATAATTAGAAAAGGGAATAGTGCCAGAGGGCAGGCAGACAGCTAATGTGATCCTATATTTAAAAAGGGAGATAGAACAAGTCCAGGGAACTATAGACCAATTAGCTTAATGTCAGTGGTAGGAAAGATAATGAAATTCTTGCTCAAAGATGTAAAAGAAAACATCTAGAAACTGAAAATATAATAAAGAATAGTCAGCATGGATTTCAAAAGGGAAGGTCATGCTTGCCCTACCTTATTTAATTCTTTGAAGAAGTAACAATAGATAAGGGTAATGTTTTAGATGTAATATATTTAGATTTCCAAAAGGCCTTTGATAATGTACTGTATAGTCGACTCACGGCTGAGGTCAGAACATGTGGAGTCAGGGGATAAGTAGCAGAATGGATAGTAAGCTGGCTACAAAACAGAAAACAGAGAGTAGGGGTTAAAGGTAGTTAGACTGGCAAAAAGTGGGAAGTGGTGTTCCACAAGTATTGGTGCTGTGACCACTGTTGTTTATCATTTGTATAAACGATTTGGACTCAGGAATTGGAAATACAATTTCAAAATTTGCTGCTGACACCAAAGTGGGGGGTATAGTTAATACAGAGGAGGTCTGTGACAAAATACAGGAAGATATTAATAAACTTGCAGAATTGGCATGTAATTGGCAAATGAACTTCAATATAGATAAGTGTGAGGTGATACATATTGTTACGAAGATTAAGGAGTCCGCATAATCCTTGGAGATAGGGTAGAGAAGCAGAGGGATCTGGGGGGTACAGATAGACAAATCAGTAAAAGTAGCGATACAGGTTAATACTGACATAAAAAAGCAAACCAAGCACTAGGGTTCATTTCTAGAGGGTTAGAATTGAAAAGCAGAGAAGTTATCTTGAATTTGTATAGAACCTTGGTTAGACCACACTTGGAGTACTGTGAACAGTTCTGGTCTCCATACTATAAAAAGGATATAGAGGCACTGGAGAAGGTGCAAAAGAGATTTTCTAGAATGATACCAGAACTGAGAGGTTATACCTATCAGGAAAGATTGAATAGACTGGGGATCTTTTCTCTAGAAAAGAGAAGACTAAGGGGTGACCTGATAGAGGTCTTTAAGATTATGAAAGGGTTTGATAGGGCAGATGTAGAGAAGATGTTTGCACTTGCAGGGGTAACCAGAACTAGGGACCATAAATATAAGATGGTCACTAATAAAGCCAATAGGAAATTCAGGAGAAACCTCTTTACCCAGGGAGTGGTTAGAATGTCAAACGCGCTACCACAAGGAGTAGTTGAGGCGAATAGCATAGATGCATTTAAGGGGAAGCTGGGTAAACACATGAGGGAGAAAGGAATAGAAGGAAATGTTGATGAGGTTAGATGAAGAAAGGTGGGAGGAGGCTCGTGTGGAGCATAAACACTGTCCTGGACCTGTTGGGGTGACTGGCCCATTTCTATGCTGTAAATACCATGTAATATTATGTAAAAGCAGAGATCCTGTGGACTGGGAGTGTAATAAAGAACAACAAAGGGATACAAAGAAAGTGGCATGAACTGCAAAAAGGGAATACGAGAAAAAGCTTGTGAGGGATATCAAGGACAGCACTAAAGGTTATTACAAATATATTAAGAGAAAGAGGGTGGCTAAGAGTAATGTGGGCCCCTTAATGAGAGACGCAGGTGCTATTGTAATTGGAAATCAGGAAATGGCATACTTACTAAATAGCTACTTTGTATTGGTCTTCACAGTAGATTATTAGGATAAAGTACCAGAGATACAAGGAAAACTAAAAGCTAAATTAAGGGGAGGAACTAACTAGATTCAATATGAGCAAAAAAAAAAATGGTGACGGAGAAACTAATAAAATTAAGGTTAGACAAATTTCTAGGACCCGATGGTTTCCACCCCAGGGTATTAAAAGAAGTAGGTGAGGAAATTGTTAATGTATTAGTCATGTGCTTCCAAAACTCTCTCAATTCAGGAACTGTCCCCTTGGATTGGTAAACTGCCAATGTCACTCCACTATTTAAGAAGCGTAAGAGAGATAAACTAGGAAATTATCGGCCTATTAGTTGAACGTCAGTTGTGGGGAAGTTACTAAGGATCTGTTATTAGGGACAAAGTGACTGAGCATTTGGACAAATATGAGCTGATCAGAGAGAGCCAGCATGGATTTGTAAAGGGTAAGCCATGTCTAACGAACCTAGTTGAATTTATTAAGGAGGTAACGAACGTGGTAGGTAAGGGAGTTTCTATGGATGTTATTTATATGGACTTCCAGAAGGCATTCGACAAGGTTCCACATAAGAGATTGTTAACAAAAATGAGAGTGCATGGAATTAGAGGCAACCTATTGACGTGGGTAGGGAATTGGTTAGGAGGTAGGAGACAGAGAGTAGGGATAATAGGTATGTACTCCAGTTGGCAGGTTGTGACTAGTGGTGTCCTCCAGGGATCTGTACTGGGGCTGCAGCTTTTCACTATATTTATAAATGACTTGAAGGAAGGAATAGAGAGCCGTATATCCAAGTTTGCTGATGACACTAAATTAGGTGGCATAAATATCAATAGTGTAGATGGAGCAGAAAGTTGCAAAGCAACATTAATAGATTAAGTGAGTGTGCAAAACTGTGGCAGATGGAGTTCAATGTGGGAAAGTGTGAGGTCATCCAATTTGGACCTGAGAAAAATAGATCAGAATATTTTCTAAATGGCGAAAATCTAGGAACTGTGGATGAGCAGAGAGATTTAGGGGTCCAAGGATGGGTACAAAAAATAATTTAAAAGGCAAATGGAATGTTGGCCTTTATTGCAAGAGGGCTGGAATACAAAGGGTGGAAGTTATGTTACAACTGTACAGAGCTCTGATTAGACCCCATCTGGACTACAACGTTCCCCTCTGGGCACCACACCTCGGGAAGGATATACTGGCCTTGGACGGGTGCAGCGCAGATTCACCAGAATGATACCAAGGCTAAAATGGTTACATTTTGAGCACAGGTTGCATAGACTAGACTTGTATTCCCTCGAATAAAGAAGATTAATGGTTGATCTAATTGAGGTGATAAGATGATTAAAGATTTGATAGGGTAGATAAAGAGAAACTTTTTCTTCTGGTGGGGGAGTCCAGAACAATTCAATTTTATTTGCCATATGTAACCAGTACAAGTACAAGTACAATGGAATGCTTACTCCCCGTAGGGACACGTCAGCTATTTTTACAGCGCCGTGTTCAGAAAGTCAATTCTTTGGCATCCAGTGGCAGTGGGAGCACGATGTCCCTCAGCCGCTCCGTCCTCGTCACCGCGGCCTCCTCCTCACTGTTGCCGGCTCGGTTCCACGTGTGGTGGCCTGCTTCTCCCGCTCACCCTCTGGCCACCATTCCCGACTCCCCTCCTCCCAGTCGAACTGCGAGTCGTCGTGGCTGCTGCTGCGTCCCGATGCGCTGCCTCCGCTCGACTCGCCGAACACATCCTCCGGTCGCCGTGGCCTCCACCTCACCGTCGCCGGCTCCACGGTCCGACGGCCCGGGCCTGCTTCTCCCGCTTCCGGTCCGGCCTCTGGTCGCCATGCTTGGCTCCCCTCTTCCCAGGAATGCCTTCCCGCTGAGGAGCAGCCAGCCGACGTGCCCTAGCGGGTCGACGTGGCTGCTGCTGCGTCCCGATGCGCTGCGCTGCCTCCGCCCAACTCACCGAACACCTCGCTCCGGAGCAAGGGAGCATAACCATAAAATTATAGCTCGGCCGTTCACGGGTGATGTCAGGAAGCACTTCTTTACACAAAGGGTAGAAGAAATCTGGAACTATCTCACCCGAAAAGCTGTTGAGGCTGGGGGTCAACTGAAAATTTCAAAACTGAGACTGATAGATTTTTGTTGGATAAGGATATATGGGGATATGGAACCAAAGTGTGTAGATGAAATTAAGATACAGATTAGCCATGATCTAATTAAATGGCGGAACAGGCTTGAGGTCATGAATAGCCTACTCCTGTTCCTATGTTTCATATTCTAAGTTTTTTAATTGAGGATTCAACATTTTGCAAAGGGCAAGAAAGATTCAGCTGCAGAAACATCAACCTCGATTTTAATCCTGCCCAAACCCCGACAGGCAGGAAAGGGTCGGTGAAGGGTTAAAATTTTGAAAAGTGCGATCCTGCCTCCAATTGGCTGCTGCCCTAATATTAAAGCCGTCGATTCAGGGCTCCCACTAAAGGCAGGTGGGGGTCTACTTAACATGCAAACCTCATGCTCCAAAGACATCATTGGTGCCGCAACGTAATATTACCAGAAAGCCAGGGGGAGTCCTGTCCTGTCTGCAGCATGGCAGCAGAACCACAGTGGGAGGAGCTGACTGCCCAGAAGAGGCCAAGGTAAGTTTGAGCAATTTGCTTCTGTTTGAACTCCTTGTGGGCTAGGAGGAGCAGGAGTGCTCCCTTCAGGCCCCACAAGGTGTCCTCGGGCCTCCTCAGCCCCAGCCTCTACCCGATCCACGATTGCCTCCAGACCTAACTCCTGGGGACCGTTCCCACGGGTTCACTCTTGCCGCCAAATTCCTGCTCCGGCCAGCTGACCTGGTGTTGGCTGGGACTCTGGGAACTTTTATTTAAATAATGCCCTGCCGTTAAGATCAGCAGGGCCTCCACATCTCCGAACTCTCCTGTTGTGCTGCCTGCACTGTTCACGCCCCAGAAGAACTTCAAGGATGTGCCAGCAACTTTAATGCTAGGTCTTGGACTGAGGTAAGATTTTGGGGTCAGAGAAGAGGAAGAGGTACCATCTCCCTCCAAAAGGGGCATCAGCCGCTTCCCTAAGAATTACCAGCACTCCTGTCTTGCCTATGGTCGGTGAGATGACCGCATGGATGAACTACAGAATTTGTTCATCCCAGTTTGGCATAAAAATAAAACAAAAAAGTTGACTCAGCCGTGGCTAACAAGGGAAATTAGGGATAGTATAAGATCCAAGGCGAGGACATATAAATTGGCCAGGAAAAGCAGTAAACCTGAGGATTGGGAGCAGTTTAGGATTCAACAAAGGAGGACAAAGGGATTAATTAAGAAGGGGAAAATAGAATATGAGAGTAAGCTTTCAGGGAACATAAAAACCGACTGTAAAAGCTTTTATAGATATGTGAAGAGAAAAAGATTGGTGAAGTCAAGTGCAGGTCCCTTGCAGTCAGATCAGGGGAATTTATAATGGGGAACAAAGAAATGGCAGACCAATTAAATACATATTTTGGTTCTGTCTTCACAAAGGAGGACACAAATAACCTCCCAGAGATGTCGGGGAACACAAGGTCTGATGAAAGGGAGGAACTGAAAGAAATCAGTATTTGTAGGGAAATGGTGTTAGGGAAATTGACTGGATTGAAGGCCGATAAATCTCCAGGGCCTGATAATCTACATCCTAGGGTACTTAAGGAAGTGGCCCTAGAAATAGTAGATGCATTGCTGATCATCTTCCAATTACCCCACTATTCAAAAAAGGTGGTAGAGAGAAAACGGGGAATTACAGACCGGTAAGCCTGACATCGGTAGTGGGGAAAATGCTAGAGTCCATTATAAAAATGTAATAGCAGAGCACTTGGAAAACAGTAACAGGATCAGACAAAGTCAACATGGATTTACAAAAGGTAAATCGTGCTTGACTAATCTACTGGAATTTTTTGAGGATGTAACTGGTAAAATAGATAAGGGAGAACCAGTGGATGTGGTGTATTTGGACTTTCAGAAGGCTTTCGATAAGGTCCCGCATAAGAGATTAGCGTGTAAAGTTAAGGCACATGGGATTGGGGGCAAGGTATTGACTTGGATAGAGAACTGGTTGGCAGACAGAAAGCAAAGAGTTGGAATAAACGGTTCTTTTTCCGAGTGGCAGGCAGTGACTAGTGGGGTACCGCAGGGATTGGTCCTTGGACCCCAGCTATTCACAGTATATATTAATGATCTAGATGAGGGAACTAGATGTAATATCTCTATGTTTGCAGATGACACAAAGCTGGGTGGGCGTGTCTGCTGTGAGGAGGATGCAGTGAAACTCCAGTGTGATTTGGACAGGTTGGGTGATTGGGCAGAAGCATGGCAGATGCAATATAACGTGGATAAATGCGAGGTTATCCACTTTGGTGGCAAAAACAGGAAGGCAGATTATTATCTGAATGGCAATAGATTGGGAGAAGGGGAAGTGCAACGAGACCTGGGTGTCCTTGTGCACCAGTCGCTGAAGGTAAGCATGCAGGTGCAGCAGGCGGTTAAGAAGGCAAATGGTATGATGGCCTTCGTAGCGAGAGGGTTTGAGTACAGGAACAAGGATGTCTTGCTGCAGTTGTACAGGGCCTTGGTGAGACCACATCTTGAGTATTGTGTGCAGTTTTGGTCGCCTTATCTGAGGAAGGATGTTCTTGCCATGGAAGGAGTTCAGCGAAGATTCACCAGGCTGATACCTGGGATGGCAGGAATGACGTATGAGGAGAGATTGGGTTGATTGGGCTTATACTCGCTGGAATTTAGAAGAATGAGAGGGGATCTCATTGAAACTTATAAAATTCTGACAGGACTGGACAGACTAGATGCAGGAAGAATGTTCCTGATGGTCGGGGAGTCCAGAACCAGGGGTCACAGTCTAAGGATAAGGGGTAAGCCATTTAGGACAGAAATGAGGGGAAATTTCTTCACCCAGAGAGTGGTGAACCTGTGGAATTCTCTATCACAGAAGGCAGTGGAGGCCAATTCATTAAATATATTCAAGAAGGAGTTGGATATATTTCTTAAGGCTAAAGGGATCAAGGGGTATGGGGAGAAAGCAGGGACAGGGTACTGAATTTGGATGATCAGCCATGATCGCATTGAATGGCAGAGCAGGCTCGAGGGGCCGAATGGCCTACTCCTGCTCTTATCTTCTATGTTTCTATGAGGTCAGCAGTGGAAGGCAGGGAAATGGGCAGTTTTCTAGCTCCGCTTCCCTGCTGACACTTACATGCAGCGGGTGGTCAAGGGATGGCCAACAGCCTTCCCAGCAAGGGTAGGTGGAAGAAAAGAAGTTGTGGGGGGACACAACAGTAGGTAGGCCTCACTGCCCAATGCTCGTGCTATTCCTGCAGTGATACCAAATTGTTATTTCCATTATTGTAAAGGAGGCACTAAAATAAACAGGTCTGCATTACAATAGCGATGAGATAAGATTTTAGTGCAAGAGCTTTAAGTGATCGTATGTTAATATTGTCAGCAACAGTTATTTCTAGCCTATTGTCTTACACTGCCAGCAAAATTAACTGAATAGAAATGAATGATATAAAGGCTACCACATTTAGTGACTCAGGGTGATAACTCCACCTAAAGTTAAGAGGTAATCAAACCTGATAGGCCTTTTGCTTCAAACATTTCGTCCCACTCCATTTCATTGTGTATTGGTGTCTGGTAGGGGAAAAATATGATTACTGATAATTTATCAAGATTTCAAAATCTCATTTAAATTAGATGAACTGGTTCATACCTCAATTTGAATTTCCCTTTTCCTGCTAGCCATTTTATCTGAAACAAACAAGTATTTCAAAAACACTTCAAGTTAAATTATTGTGATAATTATTGACTTCCATAATAATTTTCAAGCGTACCTTAAAAAAGTTCCTGATTTCTTTTGCAGTTTTTATTTTTTTTTAATGATAAAGGAGCAAACTAGAGTAATTAATTAACGGTGCGTGCATTCTGGCAAGACCATATTTCTTGCCCATCCCCAGTTGTCCTGAGAAGGTGCTGGTGGGCCATCTCTTTGAACCACTGCAGTCCGTGTGGTAATGGTGGTCCCACAATGGTGTTACATAGGGAAATCCAGAATACTCAGCAACGATGAAAGAACATTGATATATGACCAAGTCAGGATGGTAGGTGACTTTGAGGGGAATTTGGTACTGTAGCTTAGTGGTTCTGGGTTAGAAACCCAGAGACTATGAGCTGCATTGTCTCCACCACCATCCCAGCTGAGATGAGCTAACATGGCATAGATCAAGGATTTAACATGGGACCTCCCTGGTCCACCACTCAATTATTGCCAGATAAATGTATTGAGTCATCAGTGAGCTGCTTGACACTTTTGACCCACAAAATTACAATAATTGTTTTCAGAATAACGATGCAGCTAAGCGATTCAAGGTTAATAACTGGATAAGTAATTGCAATGCTAAGTGTAGAAGGCCGTGCCAGGAGAAGCACCTGGCATACCTGATAATAAGGCACCAACCTAGTGAATCTACTACACAGGGCTGAACAGCAAAAGCAGCAGATCAAGCAGCTCCACCGTGAAGGAATAGCCATGATTCAGAGAAATACACGATACCATGAACAGATTTCTAATATTATTAATAAAAGACATACTGGGTTTAAAAGACATAAGTCTCAGCAGAAAAGGCTGTAAACAGAATACAGGCTTCTGAGATAAGATCAGTTGATAACAAAGTTGTAAACAGGCTTTGAAATGGGAAAGGGATATTGACCAAGAAACTAAGACCCTATTGAAAAGCAAAGACTTGCTTCCGAAAGGTCTAGAGTTTGGAGGTAACACAATGAAAATGCCCAGTTTAAGTGTTAAGAGCTAACACGTTGGAACAGAAACACAAACATTAAAAGAGGCATGTGCCTTTGAAAACATGACATCAAGTAAAAGAAACATCTGCTGGTCAAATAGTTTTATGTTAAACTTGGAAAACAAGAACCATAAGATTAAATATGCAACCAATTGAGATAGCTAGAAAACAAGTAAACACACAGTTAAAGTGGTTTTTATTTACATATTGTAAATATAATACCAACAAGAAGGCTTTGAAAATATGACTTCAATAGAGACACCAAGCAATTGCATTGTGTTTGTATTAAACTTGGATCACCACGGAGTCAAAATGTCTGCTAAAAACCAGTAAAGCCAATATTAAGAATTGAATGAAGAATCTTCGATAAGAATGACATCAAACAAAAACCATAGCTGTCATTGTTTTCATGATGGTTTTTGAAACACCTAAAGGTAGAGAAATAATTATGCATGCAATAGTTGAATTGACAGTAAAATAGAAAGCCTTCGAAAGAGGTATCAATAAAGACAATTAGCTGACATCAGCAGAGAACATCAAAGAAGAAACCACTGCCAAAAGGGTATAAAAATAAGACCTATTTTAACAGAAGTCAGAACACGCTGAACGGGCAAAGCGTTTCTCAACTTTCCAGAGGCACCTCTGTAAGTCTTTAACTATGAATCTCGGGAAGTCAAAGTGATTGATTATGGTGGATGTTCTGGATTTAGAAGTAAGTAAGAAATAAGAAATGTAACGAAGTAAAGATTTCAAAATAAGGATCTCTGAGAAATAAGGAATGTAAGCTAATTGTATTTTGAATTGTTAATGTTGCGACTGATTCAATAGATGTTAACTGAATGTCGGCTCTTAAATAAAACTATATATTTTTAGAATAGTCTCAAAGAGTAATTCTGTATAGACTCGCGAACCCACAAATTCTGTACACTCTTTTGTAAGGAGTTGCAGAATTCTGGGGGGTATTCCGGATCCTCATAATATCCGGAAGGTTACAGTCTAGTTCAACTTATTAAAAGTACTATCCGGAGGACGGTAACATCTTTAGTCGTTCTTTTCCTTTAGGGAGAGATAGCCTGAACCTTTAGACCCATTTAAGCATCTTATGGAATTCGGCTATCTCTAACTTAAGTTGAGGGTGAACGTCTGGGGAATACGCCTGATCTGGAATAACCCAAAAGGGCTAGGACTGTAATTATCCCTTCACCACAACCAGTGGATCACAGCAAAGCTTTGTAGCCCTACCATATCCAGTCCAGAATGGTGGTGGACAATTAGTCAACTAACAGCAGGTGGAAGCTCATCCCCATCCTCAACCATGGCAGAACAGATGCTTTACTGGACCAACATATCAACACCGTGGCTATGAGCAGGGTAGAGGTTGGCTAGTCCCCCAAAGCCTCTCCATCAAATACAATGCTCAAGTCAGGAGCACGATTGGATACTCAGGAGTTGCCTGGATGGGTGTAGTCACAACGTGGGAACTGCAGCCATAACTTTATGACTCAGCATTGAGAATTTTGATCATCTGAGTTAAGGTGATACTGCTGTATGTCTCTTCCATATGTCTCACAGCATCTATCTAGTTCTCATACATAAAATCATAGAATCTTACAACACAGAAGGATGCCATTCGGCCCATCATGCCTGTGCTGGCTCTTTGAGGCAGCTATCCAATTAGTCCCACTCCTCCACTCTTTCCCCATAGCCTTGCAAATATATTCTTTTCAGGTATAGATCCAATTCCCTTTTGAAAGTTAATATTGAATCTGCTTTCACCACTCCTTTCAGGCAGTGCATTCCAGATCATAACAACTTGCTGCGTAAAAAAAATGTCCCCTCTGGTTCTTTTGCCAATTATCTTAAATCTGTGTCCTCTGGTTACCGATCCTCCAGCCAGTGAAAACAGTTTCTTCACGGTACCTGCTGTGGTATATTATGGTGGGTGGGGAATGGTAACTGTTGTGGTATATTAAGATCGGCGGGGAAGGTACCTGCTGTGGTATATTATAGCGGGCGGGGACGGTACCTGCTGTGGTACATTATGGTGGGCAGGAACGGTACCTGCTGTAGTATATTAAGGTGGGCAGGATGGTGCCTGCTGTGGTGTATTTATTTTTATTCGTTTTTTTGGGATGTGTGCGTCGCTGGCAAAGCCAGCATTTATTGCCCATCCCTAATTGCCCTTGAGGTGGGGGTGAGCCGCCTTCTTGAACCGCTGCAGACTGTGTGCTGAAGGTACTCCCACAATGCTGTTAGATAGGGAGTTCCAGGATTTTGACCCAGTGATGATGAAGGATCGGTGATATACTTCTAAGTCAGTATGATGTGTGACTTGGGGGGGAACTTGGAAGTGGTGGTGTTCCCATGCGTCTGCTGCCCTTGTCCTTCTAGGTAGAAGAGGTTGCGGGTTTGGGAGGTGCTGCTTTGAAGCCTTGGCGAGTTGCTGCAGTGCATCTTGTAGATGGTACACACTGCAGCCACGGTACGCCGGTGGTGGAGGGAGTGAATGTTTAAGGTAGTAGAGAAGATGCCAATCAAGCGGGCTGCTTTGTCCTGGATGGTGTCGAGCTTCTTGAGTGTTGTTGGAGCTGCACTCATCCAGGCAAGTGGAGAGTATTCCATCACACTCCTTACTTGTGCCTTGTAGATGGTGGAAAGGCTTTGGGGAGTCTGGAGGTGAGACACTTGCCACAGAATACCTAGCCTCTGACCTGCTCTTGTTGCCACAGTATTTATGTGGCTGGTCCAGTTAAGTTTCTGGTCTATGGTGACCCCCAGGATGTTGATGGTGGGGGATTCGGTGATGGTAATGCCATTGAATGTCAAGGGGCAGTGGTTAGACACTCACTTGTTGGAGATAGTCATTGCCTGGCACTTCTGTGGCGTGAATGTTACCTGCCACTTATCAGCCCAAGGCTGAATGTTGTCCAGGTCTTCTTGCATGCGGGCCATGGACTGCTTCATTATCTAAGGAGTTGTGAATGGCACTGAACACTGTGCAGTCATCAGCGAACATCCCCATTTCTGACCTTATGTTGGAGGGAAGGTCATTGATGAAGCAGCTGGAGATGGTTAGGCCTAGGACACTGCCCTGAGGAACTCCTGCAGCGATGTCCTGGGGCTGTGATGGTTGACCTTCAATCATCACAACCATCTTCCTTTGTGCTAGGTATGACTACAGCCAGTGGAGAGTTTTCCCCCCCGATTTCCATTCACTACAGATTTACTAGGGATCCTTCATGCCACACTCGGTCAAATGCTGCCTTGATGTCAAGGGCAGTCACTCTCACCTCACCTCTGGAATTCAGCTCCTTTGTCCATGTTTGGACCAAGGCTTTAATGAGTTCGGCAGCCGAGTGGTCTTGGTGGAACCCAAACTGAGCATCAGTGAGCAGGTTATTGGTGATTAAGTGCCGCTTGATAGCACTGTCGATGACACCTTCCATCACTTTGCTGATGTTTGAGAGTAGACTGATGGGGCGGTAATTGGTTGGATTGGATTTGTCCTACTTTTTGTGGACAGGACACACCTGGGCAGTTTTCCACATTGTCAGATAGATGCCAGTGTTGTAGCTGTACTGGAACAGCTTGGCTAGAGGCGCAGCTAGTTCTAGAGCACAAGTCTTCAGCACGATAGCCGGGATGTTGTCGGGGCCCATAGACTTTGCTGTATCCAGTGCGCTCAGCCGTTTCTTGATATCACGTGGAGGGAATCGAATTGGCTGAAGTCTGGCTTCTGTGATGGTGGGGACTGCAGGAGGAGGCCGATATTGATCATCCACTCGGCACTTCTGGCTGAAGATGGTTGCAAACGCTTCAGCCTTGTCTTTTGCACTCACGTGCTGGGCTCCACCATCATTGAGGATGGCGGGCACGGTACCTGATGTTGTATACTATGATAGGCGGGGACAGGATCGGCTGTGGTATATTATGGCAGGCAGGGACAGTACCTGCTGTGGTATATTATGGTGGGTGGGATGGTACCTGCTGTGGTATATGGTGGGTGGGACGGTGCCTGCTGTGGTAGATTATGACAGGCGGGGACGGTACCTGCTGTGGTATATTATGAGAGGCGGGGACGGTACCTGCTGTGGTATATTATGGTGGGCGGGGACGGTACCTGCTGTGGTATATTATGGCGGGCGGGGATGGTACCTGCTGTGGTATATTATGGCGGGGGGACTGTACCCGCTGTGGTATATTATGGCGGGGGGACAGTACCTGCTGTGTTATATTATGGCGGCCGGGGACGGTATCTGCTGTGGTATATTATGGCGGCCGGGGACGGTACCTGCTGTGGTATACAGTATTATGGCGGGGGGACAGTACCTGCTGTGGTATATTACGGCAGGCGGGGATGGTACCTGCTGTGGTATATTATGGCGGGCGGGGACGGTACCTGCTGTGGTATATTATGGCGGCCGGGGACGGTACCTTCTGTGGTATATTATAACGGGCGGGGACGGTACCTTCTGTGGTATATTATAACGGGCGGGAACGGTACCTGCCGTGGTATATTACGGCGGGTGGGGACGGTACCTGCCGTGATATATTATGGCGGGCGGGGACGGTACCTGCCGTGATATATTATGGCGGGCGGGGACGGTACTTGTTGCTGCCGCCGGAGTCGAGCTGCGCGCCGTCTTGTCAACCGCTGGCGCTCGCGCTTGTCCTTTAAAAAGGGAGTCACGTGATGCCGCTGCCCGGGTCACGTGGCGCCAGGGGGCGGTTGGCCGCAGCGAGCGGGAGATGTGCGCGAGGCGGGGCTTTCAGGCTGTGCGCGCGCTGCCCGGGGCCGAGGCGTCAACTGGGCAGCGATGTCGGTGTTAGCTTTTCCCCCCTGTCCTCTCAATTAATCATGGTGAATATGCGGTCACCTATCGGTTTGGACGAGGACGTTTTATAAGGCTAACTTGTGTTCTGGAATTGTTTCTAAATAAAATAAGTTACAAAGAGAAATCATAGGTAAGCAGTCAGCAGTTTGCATACAAATTGTGCTGACTTCAGAAATCTTCAATTTATTTTGTCAAACTCTAGACAAAACACAATCTCTAGTGGTACATTGCTCTTTGCAGAGCTCTGAACACTTCTGTACTTATAAATTCAAAGATAACTCAAGTAGATTCGGGCACAAAAAGGTTCTTGTCTAACGATTGCCAGCTTCAATACCAGTGCTTCCAATATGTCATACTTTGCACTCAACTGATTCCACTCCGCTGTGGTTGACATGGCCCTCGACACTTCCATTTCCCACACCTCTGCTCTCACTCCTTCCCCTCCCTCCCAGAACCATGACGGGCTTCCCCTTGTCCTCAACTTCCACCCCACCGGCTTCCACATTCATTGTGATCATCATCCGCTATTTCAGCCACCTCCAGTGTCATCTCACCACCGAACACATCTTCCCCCACCCCCTCCCCTTTCAGCATTCCAAAGGGACTGTTCCCTCTGCGACACTCTGGTCCACTCAATCACCCCCAACACCCACTCCCCTTCCCGTGTAAATGCAGCAGATGCAACACCTGCCCTTTTATCTCCACTCTTCCCACCGTCCAGTGCCCCAAACACTCCTTCCAGGTGAAACAGCGATTTACTTACATTTCTTTCGATTTAGTATACTGTATTCGCTGCTTACGATGCGGTCTCTACATTGGAAGAAACCAAATGCAGACTGGTGACCGCTTTGCGGAACACCTCTGTTCAGTCCACAAGCATAACCCCAAGCTTCCGGTTACCTGTCATCAATGTTCCGTCTAATTTTTTTTTGTTGCGCGATCCCTTTAAATTTGCCGCACAGCCGCATGCGTGCGTGGTATCTTTTCCAGCGGTAGCCACAAGTGAGCAGCCTGTGCGGGATCTCCCAATTGGTGCAAGGCCACACATCTAAGATGATAAAGGGATCAAGGGGTATGGGGAGAAAGCAGGGACCGGGTACTGAATTTGGATGATCAGCCATGATCGCATTGAATGGCGGAGTAGGCTCGAGGGGCCGAATGGCCTACTCCTGCTCCTATCTTCTATGTTTCTATGGGGACATTGCCTGTCATTTTAATTCTCTGCATCACTCGTACTCTGACCTCGGCCTCCCACACCATTCCAATGAAGCTCAATGTAAGCTCGAGGAACAGCACTTCATCTTTCTATTAGGCACTTTACAGCCTTCCGGACTCCACATTAAGTTCAACAATTTTTAGATCATAACCTCTGCCCCATTTTTTCGGACAGCAGCTCTTACTGATGATGCTGATGTTCCCATTTACACCTCTTCTAGATCCATCTTTTGTTTCTTTACTTGTCCCATTACCATCCCCTTTCACCTTGCACCATCCCTTTTGTCATTTAATATCTCCTGCCTTACACCCTATTACAGCCCTTTGCTTTTGTTCTTTCTTCCCTCCCCCCTTTCCCTGCTTAAAACCAGTTACATCTCTAACCTTTTCCAGCTCTGACGAAAGGTCATCGGCCTGAAACATTAACTCTGTTTCTCTCTCCACAGGTGCTGAGTATTTCCAGCATTTTCTGTTTTTAGATCTTCGCACTTGTTGTTGGTAAGGGTGGAGGGGGCAGGGGACAAGGGTTTAAGTAGACTGTTGGTAGCAGAGAAAAGAAACCGGGGGTTGTCTTTGCATTCCAGGATGATCCTGAAGTAGTGAGCAGTTATGGCAGAGGAGAGCCGGTCCCGATAGTGCTTGATGTGGCCCAGTCAAATCTGGTGATGTGGCAATGATTCCTAGCTACCTGAACTCTACAAAATACAGGCAGATTCCTTTTTTTTTCCAAAAGCAAAATACTGCGGATGCTGGAGATCTGAAATGAAAACAGAAAATGCTGGAAATACTCAGCAGGTCAGGCAGCATCTGTGGAGAGAGAAACAGAGTTAACGTTTCAGGTTGGTGACCTTTTTCGTCAGTTTTGTATCTTGAGATGTTTAATATATTGTAATGCATATTCACTAATGTAAAAAACATTTTCAGGATATATTTTTATTATGTTTTAAATTTATTAACAACTTGATGAAAGAGTATGACCTTCCTCCTGAGGAAGACCCACCTACGCTTGATAGTACAGGTACACTATCCCTTATCTGAAAGCCTTGGGACCAGCTGAGTTTCGGTTTTCGGAATTTTTCGGATTTCAGAAGGAATTTTAAAAGACTGCGAAATTTGTATTTAATATAAATTTTAAAAGTTCAGGCTACCTCTTGCGACTGTTCCGTGTCTCATTCCCCTTCCTGCTTCTCTGGAAAGCCGGATATCGGCTGACTCCTACTAAGTTGGCCCGCAAATCAGGTTGGGTGGGGGGGGAGAAAAGAATATCGGACGGGCCGTGGTTCGGGTCCGGGGGGGGGTCGGGGGGGTCCGGGGGGTCGGGGGGGGGGGGGTCCAGGGTCGGGGGGGGGGGTCTGGTGGGGGTCGGGGGGGTCCGGGGGGGGGGGGTCAGGGGGGGGGGTCCGGGGGTGGGGTCAGGGGGGAGAAAAGAATATCGGACGGGCCTCGGATCGGGTCGGGAGAAAAGAATATCGGACGGGTCGGGGGTCAGGTCGGGTCGGGTCGGGGGGGTGGGGGGAGAAAAGAATATCGGACGGGCCGTGGGTCGGGTCGGGTTGGGTCGGGGGGAGAAAAGAATATCGGACGGGCTGCTGCAGCTATCGGACCGGCCGCTGTATTGTTGGGTTCACTCTCCCGGTACCTCCTTCACACTACCCGGCTCGGCCTGCAATCTCCTACCCAGGAGGGAACTCTGTGACCCTCTGCCCTGCTCAGCGTAAGTCGTGTGCCACTCTGGTCATGTCGTGCGCACGACTTACGCTGAACGAAAAAACTTTCGGTTTTTAGAGGTTTTTGGTTTTCGGAAGTTCGGATAAAGGATAGTCTACCTGTATTCTGAATGAAGTGAGCTGCCTTATCCCACCACATCACAAGCCTTCGTAAATCTGGAATTGCAGCCTTATTATTTAATACAGTATATTGCTTGCAGAGATGTGCAGTTGAATTACAGCTGTATTGCTGTGTAGTTGCCACAAAATCATTTTTCTAATATATTCTGGTGGAAATTAAAGAAACTTAAAACAGAAGAATATAGTTTGTGTATAGGTATTTACTACTAAATTAGCACAGCTACAGAGCCCAAGTTGATTCGTGTAGGTCCATCAGACTAGAATGCACTACAGGAAGAGGAAACGAAAATATTTTGTTTGGGGTTTTGCTGTAGAAAATGTTTGGTACAAACTGTGTTATTCAGCAATACAGCAGCACTTGCTGGACTTGTACCAAGTGCTACATAGAAATAAGGATTCTTAGCCATCACAAACATTAGGAAGAAATATGTTTCTACCTAAATTCCACAGTGAATTGTTTTGCTATCTAATTTACAGTTTTATATAGCTTGTTTGGAGTTAGGAGGGACAGTAAGTAGTGGAGATGGGAGCAGAAAGTTGCAAATTGACCTGGCATGATTAGGTGAGTGGGCAAAACTATGGCAAATGAAGTTCAATGTGGGCAAGTGTGAGGCCATCCACTTTGGACCCAAGGAAGATAAATCGGGATATTTTCTGAATGGTGAGAAACTAGGAACTGTAGAGGAACAAATTTGGGGTTCCCAAGTACATAAGTATGGTTGTTTTTCAGACTGGAGGGAAGTATGTAGTCGTGTTCCCCAGCGGTTGGTATTAGGACCACTGCTCTTTTTGATATATATTAATGACCTGTATTTGGGTATACAGGGCATAATGTCAAAGTTTGCAGATGACTTGAAACTTGGAAATGTAATAAATAGTGAGGAGGATAGTAACAGACTTCAGGAGGACATAGACAGACTGGTGAAATGGGCAGACCCATGACGGATGAAATTTAATGCGGAGAGGTGTGCAGTGATGCATTTTGGAAGGAAAATAGAGGAGAGGCAGTATAAACTAAATGATACAATTTTAAAGGGGGTGCAGGAACAAGGAAACCTGGGGATGTATGTACACAAACCTTTGAAGGTGGCAGGATAAGTTGAGAAGGCTGTTTAAAAAAATACAGGATCCTTGGCTTTATTAATAGAGGCATAGAGTACAAAAGCAAGGAAGTTATGCTGAACCTTAATAAAACACTGGTTAGGCCTCAGCTAGAGTATTTTCAATTCTGGGCATCACTTTAGGAAGGATGTCAAGGCCTTGGAGTGGGTGTAGAAGAGACTTACTAGAATGGTACCTGGGATGATGGACTTCAGTTATGAAGAGAGACTGGAGAAGCTGGGGTTATTCTCTGTAATGTATTATCACATGGTTTGTCACATGGTTTAGTATGAGCATGCTCAGTTCGTTCTGGCCGTGTAAAGCAAGCTCATGAACAAGCAACTGGTGTCTCTGTCCTTCATTTGTTCTACCTACAGGAAACTTTGGTTTATCCGGAGGTTAACTGTCCGGAATGCTCGATCTACCGGCAAAATTCAGGAGTCGGTTCAGCAAGTTTTTTTTCTTTTCGTTGCTTTTTTTTCACCAGTCAGGCTCTGCAAGGTCTAGCTAAAGCTGTTGCTTAGCTACAGAGACGCTTGTAAGCTACGGCCGACTGTTTAGAAGCGCAACAGGGTTTGTTGCCAGATACGGAGCTCAAAAGCTCCGTATGTTTTAACATTAGCGCTGGTTTGTCCGGCAGTTTTTATCAAATCAAATCAACTTTTATTGTCATTGTTAGTGCACAAGTGCAGTACAACGAAATGTAGGCTTGCGGCTCCCGAGAGTGTACATTTAGATTAAGACATTCAAACATTCAACATACATTTGGCTTGTAATACATTAACATAAACATAACCATAATAAAGTGCATTGGCAGATGTGCAGGCTTTAGAGTTTATTTGTGGAGTTCAGTAGGATGACAGCCCTGGGAAAGAAGCTGTTCCTAAATCTGGTCGTACGGGTGCGAATGCATCTGTAGCGTCTCCCAGATGGCAGGAGGGCGAACAGACTGTGGCTGGGGTGGGTAGGGTCTTTGATGATGGACCGTGACCTCCGTAAACAGCGTTTCTGGTATATGTGCTCTATGGTCGGTAGCCGGGTACCGATAATGCGTTGGGCAGTTTTGACTACCCGCTGCAGGGCTTTCCGGTCATAGTAGCTACAGCTGCCATACCATACTGTGATACAGTTTGTCAGGATGCTCTCTATAGTGCAGCGGTAAAAGTTAGAGAGGATCAGGGGTGACAGGTTACATCCCTTCAGCCTCCTTAGGAAATATAGGCGCTGCTGGGCTGTCGGTGTAGGGACCGGGTGCTAGGGTTTGGATGATCAGCCATGATCTCGTTGAATGGCGGAGCAGGCTCGAAGGGCCGAATGGCCTACTCCTGCTCCTATCTTCTATGTTTCTATGTTTCTATGTTTCTATATATGTTCTGTTTCTTCACCAGAGAGGAGGTGTTGAGGGACCAGGAGAGGTCTTCCGTGATGTGGACTCCGAGGAACTTAAAGCTGTCCACCCTTTCCACCACAGCCCCATTGATGTGGATGGGGGTGTGACTTCCGCCTTTGGACTTCCTGAAGTCCACAATGATTTCTTTGGTTTTCTTGGTGTTAAGGGCCAGGTTGTTATCAGCGCACCACTTCACGAGATGCTGGACCTCCTCCCTGTAGGCTGACTCATCGTTGTTGGTGATCTGGCCTACTACCGTGGTGTCATCCGCAAACTTGATGATGGTGTTGGAACCATTAACAGCCACACAGTCGTGGGTGAAGAGGGAGTAGAGGAGGGGGCTCAGCACACATCCTTGTGGGGCCCCCGTGTTCAGGGTCAGGGGGGGGGGAGGTGTGGTTACCTAATTTGACAGACTGGGGTCTGTTTGTTAGGAAGTCCAGGGTCCAGTTGCAGAGGGAAGTGTTCAGGCCAAGAGTTTGGAGTTTGGTGGCCAGCTTGTTGGGGACGATAGTGTTGAATGCTGAGCTGTAGTCTATGAACAGCATTCTGATGTAGGTCTCCTTACCATCTAGGTGATTCAGTGCCGAGTGTAGAGCAGTTGTGATTGCATCCTCCGTTGATCTGTTTGCACGATAGGCAAACTGGTGTTGGTCAAGAGAGGCAGGAACACTGGCTTTGATGTGGGCTAAGACCAGTCTCTCGAAACACTTCATTATGATGGGTGTGAGTGCGACAGGTCGATAGTCATTCAGGCACGTCACAGCCGTTTGTTTTGGCACAGGAATAATGGTAGCGGTCTTGAAGCATGTAGGGACTACTGCCTGGGCCAATGACAGATTGAAGATGGCGGTGAAGACATCAGCCAGCTGATCAGCACATTCCTTGAGTACCCGTCCAGGGATGCTATCCGGTCCAGCAGCCTTTCGTGTGTTCACTCCGCGTAGAACACCCCTTACGTCGGAGGTCGACAGAGTGAGCACCTGGTCTTCCGGGGGTGGCAAGGCTTTGGTAGCCGGCTCCCTGTTGTCCCTGTCGAAGCGAGCGTAGAAGTTGTTAAGCTCCTCCGGAAGGGAGGCATCGCTAACCGGGGGGCTGGTGTTTTTGCCCTTGTAGTCAGTGATGGACTGGATGCCTTGCCACATGCGCCGGGGGTCTGAGTTGTTGCGGAAGTGATCCTCTATCCGCAGTGTCTGTTTCCTTTTGGCAGTCCTGATACCCTTTTTTAGGTTGGTCCTAGCTGCACTGTAAGCCGCTGCGTCGCCAGATTTAAATGCTGTGTCGCGTGCTTTCAACAGTGAGCGGACCTCTCCGTTCATCCAGGGTTTCTGGTTGGGGTATGTCCTGATATTTTTATGGGTCGTGACGACCTTGACGCAGCTGTTGATGTAGAATAGCACTGTGGATGCGTATTCCTCGATGTCATTATGGGCAAACATGCCCCAATCAGTGCGTTCGAAGCAGTCCTGAAGCTCCGATACTGCCCCCTCTGGCCATACTTTCACTGCTCTCACTGATGTTCCCCCTCTTTTGATGAGCGGTTTGTATGCCGTGGCTAGAAACAGGGAGAGGTGGTCAGACTTCCCAAGGTGGGGGCAGGGAATGGCCTTATAAGCGTCTACAATGCTCGTGTAGACTTGATCCAGTGTGTTCTCCCCTCTTGTGGGGCAGGAGACATCCTGGTGGAATTTCGGTAGTACAGTTTTTAGGTTTATGCAAAGAAGGTTAAGAGGAAATTTGATAGAGGTGTTCAAAATCATGAATGGTTTTGAAAGAGTAAATAAGGAGAAACTAGCCGGCGGCAGAAGGGTCAGTAACTAGAGGACGTAGATTTAAGGTGATTGGCAAAAGAATCAGAGGTGACATGAGTTTTAAAAAAAAGTTTTTGCAGTGAGTTGTTGTGATCTGGAATGCATTGCCTGAAAGGGCAGTGGAAGCAGATTCAATAGTAACTTTGGCCGGGATTTTGCTCACCTTGGCGGGTCCAGGCGGGCGATGTCGGTAGCGGTTCACGGCCCCGCTGCTGGTTCGATCCCGCTGCCTAAAATGAATTTACGTTGACAGGACTTGTTAAGCCTGCTCAGCGCGTTTCCCAGTCCAATTAGAGGAAGCGGGTCTGGTGACGTCATTCATGACGCGTCATCAGCTGGTTTCCTTAAAGGGACCATGGCCACCTTACTTTTGACATTTGTGCTGTCAGTGTTCTACAACATTGAAGTGCTGCAAACACTGGCAATCACTGCACAGAGGTGCAGGGCTGCACCCAGGTTCTCCCGTGACTCCCTCCATATGCTTATGGACGGAGTCACAGCACTCAGGGAGGTCCTCTTCCCTGCCCATGGGCGGAAGAGACCTCTCGAGGAGACCAACACATCCTGGTTGCACATTGCGGAGGAGGTCACAAGCAGGGATGTCATCAGGAGGACCTGGGTGCAGTAGCGCAAACCTTTTAATGATCTCATTAGATCACGAAACATTATTACAAAGCCACACTCACCTTCATCCTCCTGTGCTTCTCATCACATCCCCACCACTCTGCCTTCCCTACCCTACTCCTGCACATCCTTACACCAACTTACCTTGCACCTTCACCCATTCCTCTCTCTCTATCTACATTATCACATCCCCATCTCACTAGCCACCCCTCACACTCACCCTCACCCTAGTGCATTCATACCAACTAATAACACACAAGGGTAGCCACTTGGGTGTTTTATCAAATGTTCATGTAAAGTTTCTATTAATGTGCTGTCAAACATTGAAACCTTTATTTTCAACACTTTGCGTTCTTGGACAGATTTGTGTACACCTTTGGAAGTGGCTTAGTGAGTTGCAGTGAATGGTGAGACATAACGGTACCCCCTTGCAATGGTGGTGAGTGTGAAAGGAATGGCTTGGACATTGTAGGGATGCTTTATGGTGTTGGTGTGGGGTGGTGCCAACCTGGCGCATCATGTGGCAGCCAGAGTGTACAAGTGAAGTTAATCTGGCCATGGTGAGGCCACCCCTGGCCTCCCGGGCAGCAATGTGCTCAGGTGCTGATGCCCTCTGTCCTGTGCAGCATCAGGTGATTGCAGAGAAGGTTGGTGTTGTTGTTGGTGCTGCTGATGTTGGGGCTGATTGTGGTGGGATTCTGAGGACCAAGGTGAGACTACTGTATATAGAGCACCCATGTTGATGGAATAGATGGCAGGTGAAGTACAGATGACAGAAGCATTCTGTCAATGGTGAGAGAGTTCTTCCAATGAGGTGAGAGTGGAAAGCCTGCAGAATCTGTGCTGGAAATGGACTGAGAAACAGCTTGTGGCTGAGGAAAGTGATGATCTGTCAGGTGGGAGTTTTTACTGTACATTTGAAGCTGTCAAGTAATCAGCTGGAGCAATGGCTACTGAACTCCCGCCTCAGATTGACAGACGTGGTCCCCGAACAGCGTGGTTCTCGTGGCCATGAAGTTAAAGTTTAAAAAGTAAGTTAAAAAAAGCCTGTTAAGGATCTGTTAAGTACATTATAATTAATTTAATTGGGTCGCCCGCCGTTGCCTGTCGGGTCTGCTCAGCTCTGACAGACCCGACATTGGGAAAGGCGTGTTGCGGCGGGTTGACAGCGGGTTCCCGACCTACTGTCAAAGAAAACCCACTTTCCCACCCGACCTACCACTGATCCCGCCCGCTGACAGTGGAAAATTCTGGCCTTTGGAAAGGAAATTGGATAAATACTGGAAGAGGAAAAAATTACAGGGCTATGGGGAAAGAGCAGTGGAGTAGGACTAATTGGATAGCTCTACCAAAGAGCCGGCACAAGCACGATGGGCCGAATGGCATCTTTCTGTGCTGTATCATTCTACGATATAACAACCAAATGTCATGTATGTGAAAGGGTATGCTATGAAGTCCTGTTTGTCTACTCAATATCTGAACATTTGTAACGCTGAACCATTTTGGTTGAAGTATTTCACCTGAATTTTTGCTGTAGGTATTGAGAATGCTAGTACATTTATTTTGTCGTTGATCAATAATTTGTAAAATATTCAAACTAGAATGGTAGAAATTGATGATGTAAGTTGTTATCTAGCTGCTATCTGTCTTTTTGCAGAGTGCTGTATGGAAAAGTTGGGTGCTATGAATCATGAGCCTAGAGGTAATGGTGTCTATAAGAACATAAGAACGCAAGAAATAGGAGCAGGAGTTCCTTTGAGCCTGCTCCGCCATTCAATAAGATCATGGCTGATCTTCGACCTCAATGCCACCTTCCTGCACTATCCCCATATCCCTTGGTTCCCATAATATACAAAAATCTATCGGTATTTGTCTTGAATATACTCAACGACTGAGCATCCACAGCCCTCTGGGGTAGAGAATTCCAAAGATTCACCACCCTCTGAGTGAAGAAATTTCTCCTCATCTCAGTCCTAAATGGCCAACCCCTTATTCTGAGACTGTGACCCCTGGTTCTAGACTCCCCAGCCAGGGGAAACATCCTCCCTGCTTCTATCCTGTCAAGCCCCTTAAGAATTCTATATGTTTCAATGAGATCACCTCTCATTCTTCTAAACTCGGGAATATAGGCCTACACTCTCCTCAATCAATCTCTCCTCATAGGACATTCCCCCCAATTCCCCCATCCCAGAAATCAGTCCAGTGAACTATTCTGCTTTTCTATTTTTCCTTCCAAAGTGGATAATTTCACATTTCTCCATGTTATTTTCCATCTGCCCTGTTCTTGCCCACTCACTCAACTAGTCTAGATCCCTTTGCAGCCTCTTTGCGTCCTCCTCACAACTTACTTTCCCACCTAGCTTTGTATTGTCAGTAAACTTGGATATTTTACACTCGGTCCCTCATCTAAGTCATTAACACAGATTGTAAATAGCTGAGGCCCAAGCACTGATTCTTGCGGTACCCCACTAGTTACAGCCTGCTAACCCAAAAATGACCCGTTTATTCCTACTCTCTGTTTTCCTTCCATTAACCAATCCTCAATCCATGTTAATATATTACTCCCAATTCCATGAGCCCTAATTTTGTGTAATAACCTTTTGTGTGGCACCTTATTGAATGCTTTTTGAAAATCCAAATACATTACATCCTATAACTGGTTTTTGTGGTGGCCAATTTCCTATGACCCCTGCCGCAATCGCCAATTATTGTAAGTGGTTTCGCCCCACCCGTAGCGAGCACGCAAACCCCCTTACTACAAGTTCTGGACGATAGGGATTACTGAGGACAGATTTGAACATGGACAGCGTTTTCGGGCTCACCCATACAGTATTTATTAAGGTTGACAAAACCACTCCACTCGCATACAGTACGAGCGGTGTGAACACAACAGTACAGTTTAAAACAGTACAACCCTGACTTGTCCAACAAGCCCCTGCCATGCTGACTTACCATGGCCTAAAAACACCCTCCCGTGAACTAAACTATCACAGGACCCTTCCAATGCTAAACCACCCTCTGGTTTGATAGGAACATACAGGCAACCCCTCACACAGCTAAGTGATCTTGTGGGTGTGTAGGTTTGGCAATGCTCACCTAGATTGCCCTTTGATCTTGCTTGCAGCTTCCTCCCGTATGTCTTGGCTACCTGGTTCCGTACCGGCCTTGCGGCATGCGAGTTCCAGCCTTAGTCGAAGTCCGTCTCGGTTGGAAGAGCAAGGCTCAGCTCCTCTTGACGTTCCGTTGTGTGGAGGGCAAGAGAGAGAGAGAGCTATCCAAACTGCTCTCTGATATACCCCTCCAATACACAGACCGCTGTCTGTGGTTTTAATGGACACATGGCCTCAGGGAAATGGTTTCCAGGCTTCCTCCCAGGTTTGGATGGTTTAGCTCGTTTTGACCTCCCAGCCGATTAACTTAATGAGCTCATCTTCTCCAGAAACAATGGGGTCGATTTTCAGTATGCCGTGAGGCGGGCTTTTAGGCGTGCGGGGGGCTAAAATCCTGAATTCAGGGGTCCCGACACCATCCCGCCCAAAACCCGCCTCAATGTAAGTTTCAAAGGAGGCGGGTACCCGCCCTGCACTGGGACCTGCCAACCCGAGGTGGGAAGGGAGTAGTGCCAATTAACTGCAATTAGGCAGTTTTTAGCCTAATCCCTATTTTGAAGGTTGTCGTGTGGGATTCCCGACGGCTCCAAACCACGCCAAGTTAGAGGAGTTGGGCCGTCGGGTTGAAGGACTTGGAAGGGTCGAGATGTCGGTGTTCAGGTGAATGAGTGCAAAGGTAAGTGTGTTTGGTGTGTCTAAAGTGTGTAAAGAAGTTTAAATTACCTGTACTTACCTTTACAGCCTTCCTTCCTCTAGGTATCGGGAGTCCATCATTCAGCTGGCACAGAAAGCAGAATGGCTGCGATTTGTCAAAAGTGACAGCCTGCAGCTTTCAGTGTCGGCGAGATTTCTAACTGAGTCTGCATAGAAGGACTCAGGTTAGAAGTAAGACTGTCAGTGTTTGACAGCTTCAAACAGCTGTGAAACACTGATATTTCATCTGCCAACACGTCTTGACAGATGAAATTTCAGTCTGTGACGTCACCTGTTGCCGGGTGGCCCTTAATTGGCCTGCTGAGCCCGCTGGGCGGGCTCAACAAGGCCAATCAAGTGAAAATCGCGTGGATTGGCCGCATCTCGATGGAGGCGGGACTACAACCCGAAAGTTGTAGTCCCGCCTTCTTCCCGACTTCTGAACGAAAATCGACCCCAATGAGTCACCAGCCTTGTTATTCAAGACTTGGGAGTGGGCCTCTCGGGCCATTGTCCCCAAGGACAGTTCGTTTCCATACAATGCAACCTGGTTATGTGAGTCACCTTCAGCTTGAATGGTTTTTCACTGCTTCCCCCCCCACAAACAGCCTGTCCAGTTTTTAATAAGGGTATATGTTCATAATCTAAAAATCCATGGCGTCTGCGCCAACTGCTACAATCCACTGGTTCCCCCTTATCTATTCTGCTAGTTGCAACCTCAAAAAACTCTAACAGATTCGTCAAACACGATTTCCCTTTCATAAATCTGTGTTGACTCTGCCCAATCCTATTATTATTTTCTAAGTGCCCTGTTACCATGTCCTTAATAATAAATTCTAGCATTTTCCCTACTACCAATGTCAGGCTAACTGGTCTGTAGTTCCCCAATTTCTCTCTCCCTCCTTTCTTAAATAGTGGGGTTACATTTGCTACCTTCCAATCCACGGGAACCATTCTATAATCTATGGAATTTTGGAAAATGACAACCAATGCATTCACTATCTCTATAGCCACCTCTTTCAAAACCCTAGGATGTAGGCCATCAGGTCCAGGGGATTTATCAGCTTTCAGTCCCATTAATTTCTCCAGTACTATTTTTTTACTAATACTAATTTCTTTCAGTTCCTCATTCTAGACCCTTGGTTCTCCACTATTTCCGGAATGTTTTTTGCGTCTTCTTCCATGAAGACAGACACAAAGGCCGCGATTTTATCAATGGAGGCGGGTTGGGTGCGGTTCAGGTGGTTTCTGGCTTCCAGTCCCACCCCAAGCTGCATCTGGCCCACAGACGTGATTTTACATTGATTGACCTTGTTAATTGGCCCGCCAATTAAGAGAAAGCCATTCAGATGATGTCATTTGATGATGCATCATCTGCCAGTTTCCTTAAAGGAACCACGCACAATTTTTTTTGACCGTTGATTTCCCAGTGTTTCACAGCATTGAAGTGCTGCAAACACTGACAATCACTGCACAAAGGTGACCTCTTGTACCCAGGCTCTCCAATGACTCCCTCCATAGGCTGGTATAGATGGCAGCTGCAGGTGAGGTGACAGAAGCTGCTGAGAGTGGTTCTCCCAATGAGGTGGCACTGGACAAGGATTTCAAAATTTGTAACCTAAAGAAATGTGTAACTGTATTAAAAATGCATTTCCCAACATTTTCTTACCTTTGAGACTCACCAGTGCAACATTGGATCCTTCACACCACTTCTGCAGCTGTCATCAATCCAGAAACATTATAGCAGACTCACAACACACCACACTTACCTGGCGTGGTGTCCGGACGTCGGGAAACCCGAGGCAGAAGAGCTAAAATTCAAAAATAGCCTGTCAACTACTAACAACTACCTGTTAATAGGCAGGTAATTGCCTTTAATCCTCTTCCCGCCACTAGGTGTCGGTCCATGTGCAAATCGGGGACCTGACTCTTGGGAAAATTGTTTGGAGGCAGGTTGACGGCGGGATTGCCACCTGCCATCCATCAAAACAATTTTACCCTTTGACCCGCCTCCAAACCCGCCCACTGAGCACCGGCAAAATCCAGCCCAAAGTACAGGAAACTTTGTGTTATCCGGAGGCTAAGTGTCCGGCAAGCTCGAGCCACCGGCAAAAATCAGGAGCCGTTTTGTTAGTTTTTTTTTCTTCTCATGGCCTTTTTTTCCAACAGTCAGGCTCTAGAAAGTCTCTCTGAAGCTGTTGCTAAGCTACAGAGACGCTTCCAAGGTACGGGCCGACTGTTTAGAAGCTGTTGCTAAGCAACAGTGTTTGTTGTCAGATACAGAGATGAAAAGCTCCATATGCTTCAACATTAATGCTGGTGTGTCCGGCAGTTTTGAGGGAACGGCAACAGCTCGGTCTCGTCGGTGCCGGATAGCACAAAGTTTCCTGTATTTGTTTAAATCTTGGCCATTTCCTTATTCCCCATTATAATTTTTCCTGTCTCAGCCTGTAAGGGACCCACATTTACTTTCACTAATCTTTTCCTTTTTACATACTTATAGAAGCTTTTACAGTCTGTTTTTATGTCTCGCGCTAGTTTACTCTTATATTCTATGTGGTTGAATACGTTACTGCAGCACAGTATAGGGAGATTTCTGCTACCATTAATCTGTAAGTCAGGTAATTGGGTATCAGCCGCGGTTCAGTGGCAGCACTCTCGCCTGAGCCACTAGGTCGTGGGATCGAGCCCCACTCCAGAGACTTGAGCACATAATCTGGGCTGACACTTCAGTGCAATACTGAGGGAATGCTGCATTGTGGGTGGTGCCATCTTTCGAGTGAGATGTTAAAACGCGGCCATGTCTTGCCTCTCAGCTGAACGTAAAATCCCATGACACTATTTTGAAGAAGAGCCAGAAAGTTCTCCTGGTGTCCTGGCCAATATTTTTCCCTCACCAACATCACTTTTCTTTCTAAACAGTTTATCACATTGCTGTTTACGGGATCTTGCTGTGCCCAAATAGGCTGCTGCATTTCCTTGCATAAGAACAGTGACTACACTTCTAAAGTACTTCATTGACTGTAAAGTGCTTTGCCATGTCCTGAGGTCATGAAGGGCGCTATAGAAATGCAAGTCCCTTCCTTACCTGTGTGAAATGCGGAAATTTGTTCTTGGTGAAAACAACACTCAGTTTGAAATGAATGATTTTGCCCTTTATAAACTATGAAAATTTAAAACCAAGATAATAACCATGACTGGAGTTGAAAACCCTCCTATTACTCAATATATAGGATACATCAAAAACATAAGATCATATCGGTTAAACCTTACTAAAACCAACCTATCTGGTTACTTTAAATAGAACATCATTTTATGTCCAGTATATTCTGCTAATACGGTGATCTTGTTAGTTTAGATTCTAGCCAGACTTTGAAGCTCTGTTTGGGCAATACTGCACTTGGTAACCAGTCTGGAGCCATCACAGCACTTGCTTTTACTTGTGACTGCACTCGTTTATTTTGTAAATTTGCAAAGGGACAGGTAAAAAAAATCATTGGTTAAACTTACAACTGGTTGATATGAGTTTTTTTTTATATGAACCCTTCTGAATGTTAGTTTTACTGTAGATTTCTCAGGCAGTATCTTGTGTAAATATACAATGTGGAAATCCAAGAATACTTACTGAGATTGTGTTGACTGAAGCCCTTTAAATGTTAAATCAATTATCTAATATTTCGATTTATAAATGGTATTGTTGTCTGAAGATATATTTCTTGTTTCAGTAGTAGATTTTAAAATCCTATTTATGTATTCCAAGTCTATTTTACAGTGCAATAATGATGCAGCTGTACTACCATTTTGCATTGCTGTAAAGTGACCACTTAACTATGGTGCCTGGTTGTGAACTGACTCCCTTGAGGAGTGGTGAGACCCATTGGAGGAGAGCACCTCATACCAATTTGGCTTGACACCTCATGGACTTGCTCGACACATTATAATCTGAAACAGCTTATTTAAATGTTTTAAATATGTAGATACTCTAGACTCTGCACTGAATACATTAAAATGTACCACATAAGTACACATACAGAGCCCCCTCCTGGTCATGAGCCTCAGCTTGGCAGCCAGCTGCTATAAATAAGATGCTGCAGCTGTAAAACGACACTAGCTACAGATCTGAGATGGGTATAACTGCAGCCTACGGGGTGATTAGAACTATATCTCTGGGAAATACAAAAATATAGAGTGGTCTTACTTTCTAATTTTGTAACAACATACCGGAGTGCCACAATTTGTCTCTCTAAAAACTCTCCTTTTCTGAAAGCGATAATTCATTCTGGTGTATGGCTTCACAGGATCTGATCATCCAAGTGGCCATGTGTGAGCCTCAGTGAGTCAGCAGACTATTCCAACCACGGGGATTTTCCAGCTGACAGCTATTCTACCCACATGCACTTTCCAGCTGGGAACTGGATAATAGGATCAAAGTCTGACTGATTTTTCTCGCTCCCCCTTCATGCTGGGAGTGCAGCTCCGTAAAATTGACCCACTCATTCCACAGGTGACAAACTCTCCAGCTTGCTGCTTTCTCATACAAGTGAGAGCCCAGACAGTGAACATGCACCTAATCCTGTTTTCATCCAACATCCACACCTGCATACTTTTCCAGCAGGTGCCACTGAATGCCTTTGTTTGACTTTCTCCCCACCTCCCTAACTGAAGGGTACTGAAGTCAGTTGCAGTAACCCTGGTGGTGTTTCAGCTAACTCTCACAGGCCAGAGGTCAAACCTGGGACCTTTTGGTCTGTGCCTTGATACTAAATCAGGTGATGCCTTTACTTAAAAACTGCAGCCTCCCCCGATAGCCTAGTGAGCTATCTTATTGCAAAATAGTCAGATGACTCTCTCTGCTTTCTTAAAAACATGCTATTTATGCATTACTTTTAGAAAATCTTTCTGCAATTTCTTAACATAAGAATTGAAATTGTAGTATAAAGTATTGCTGATAGTAAGTAGCACTGTGGCACTGTCCAGTCATTACTGTTGTGTTAAGGAACTGTGTTTTTGTATAGATCATTATTTGGGATGTTGGTACTGGCAAGCACCTCTGTACTATTACTGATGCTCCGTACTATTACTGATGCTCATCCTCCTGTTTCTACTGTTCTTAATATACATAGATACATAGATACATAGAAGATAGGAGCAGGAGTAGGCCATTCGGCCCCTCGTGCCTGCTCCGCCATTTAATGAGATCATGGCTGATCCTTTAATTCAGTATCCCGTCCCCGCCTTCTCTCCGTAACCCTTAACCCCTTTTGCCCGTAGAAATATATCTAATTCCCTCTTAAATATATTTAATGAGCTGGCGTACACTGCCCTCTGTGGCAATGAGTTCCACAGGTTCACCACTCTCTGAGTGAAGAAATTCCCCCTCATCTCTGTCCTAAATGGTTTAGCCCTTATCCTTAAATTATGTCCTCTAGTTCTGTTCTCGCCCGCCAAGGGAAACATTCCTTCTGCATCCAGTCTGTCTAGACCTGTCAGAATTTTATACACTTCTATGAGGTCCCCTCTCAATCTTCTAAACTCCAGTGTGTACATCCCTAAACTACATAGTCTCTCCTCATAGGTCATTCCCGCCATTCCTGGTATCAGCCTGGTGAATCGCCGCTGCACCCCCTCCATGGCAAGAACATCCTTCCTCAGATGAGGCGACCAAAACTGTACACAGTACTCGAGGTGTGGTCTCACCAGTGCCCTGTACAGCTGCAGCAAGGTATCCCTGTTCCTGTATTCTAACCCTTTTGCTATGAAGGCCAGCATACCGTTTGCCTTCTTGACCGCCTGTTGCACCTGCATGAAGATGAATGTTCCTTCAGAAAACTTGAATATATGAAAATAAGGATAGATTAATAGTTTGTAAAGAATCATTAAATTTTGCAAAAGTTTTAAAAGAGCTATATGAACTCTTATTTCATAGAGAGCGCAATTTAGTTCTGTGCAAATTTGAGTTACCCTGTAATTTGTTTTCCTTACCAATAAATAGTACATGATATTTGCACTGTCTCCCTGTGTGTCTATCTGCAGGGGCTAATATTAGTGTTGTCCCTCCAATTAAATTGCATTTAGTTTTAGTGGAGCACTGTTAAAAATAGCAGGTGCTACAAATTATTTGATAAGCTATTCTCAAAAATGGGAATGTTTATCTGATGCATTCGGCATTGGCAATAAACTCTGATCTTCTTTATTTCCCCCTCACCATGCTTGGATCCCACACAAAAACCCCCCAGCTGTATTATATAAAACTTTTAGTGATGCATTGGAGACTGGAAGGAAGGAATGATCCTGATGATTTTGTTTATGCTTACTAAGTTTTGAAGTACGCCCTTGAATGTTTTCTAATATCTTCAAACAATACATTTGTTCTCTTATTTCATTTTAAAAGGGAGAAATATTTAATGTCTCCATAGATCATTTTCAGTTTTAAAAACCTTTTGACCTTCCCATGGGTGAAAGTAGCACAAGTTGTGTATTTTGTATTGACATTGTGTATGTGCACACATGTTTTTCAATTACTTTTAAATTTCCTTGAAACAAACACTATTTGTCAGCCAAATTGGAAAGTGACCCATTGTAACAGGTGTCCTACTTATGTTTTTGATCATTTTGATTTTTTTTGGTTCCACAGCGCACAGATGATCCATCACTGGTTGTATGCAGTGATAGCAGCAGCACTGTGTTTGAACTTCATTTCAGGTAGGTATAGGTGGGTATATTGCATTGGGGCAATAAATCACATACTGCTTTGGATGATCAGAAATTAACATTCAGTTGCATAGAATTTACAGCACAGAAACCGGCCATTTGGCCCAACTGGTCCATGCCAGTGTTTATACTCCACACGAGCCTCCTCCCACCCCTCTTCATCTAACCCTATCAGCATAACCTTCCATTCCTTTCTCCCTCGTGTGTTTATATGGCTTCCTCTTAAATGCATCTATACTTTTTGCCTTAACCACTCCATGTGGTAGCGAGTTCCACATTCTATCTATTCTTTAGGTAAAGAAGTTTCTCCTGAATTCCCTATTGGATTTATTAGCATCATATTTATGGCCCATAATTTTGGTTTAGACAACTGTTGTTGGTCACAAAGTGTTTATTTGTATGTTACACCTAAATGTTTCTAAAGTTTGAAGAGGTCTGTGCTAAATAGGTGAAGATGGGAGTATAGTTTGAGTCCAATTGTGTGAGGCAAGTATGAATAAGATGGCATTAGAATAATACTGGCTGAGTATCAGGGGGTGAAGTGTCTCGTAAATTCTTGTCAAATTTGTTATTCTCCAGCCATATGCATCTTGTTTGTAACTATCCAGAAGAATGAAACAACAAAAGATTGAGTATTTTGTCAGTCTCCAATGCAGTGCTTAACATGTTTAATATCTCCACCCTACGAGAGCAATTAGTATTTGCAATGTAGAAATGACTCACCAGATGATTTAGCTTACGGGTATTAACTCAACAGAAAATTTCTAATGTGTGGAGAAAAACAGTATAAAGTGTCCTCGTGAGAGTTAAAGCATTAAAAAGAACCAGATTCATATTTAGACGAATCAGTTCAAAACAGTAGACATGACAATCAAGTGTGCTTTTTAATTAAAAAAAATTCTCTTCACTTTCTCAGAAACTTCTAAGTGTATTCCATAAAATTGTAATGCTGAATTGTGAGATAATTGAAATAAGATTTAGGATTCTTTACACTGACCACTTTATTTACCACTCACAACTTGGATTGATAATTAGTGATTACAGCAGTCATATAAATATTTGCACGTCAAGACTGTGGGGTGCACTGCTGTCATTGTCTGTCATTGTAGCTGCTGTTGGCAAGAAACAATGACTTAAAATTGAATAAAGCATTATTTCTCTGCCTTCCCCACCCTCAAAGTTCATGTAAGGAAAAAAAAGTATTGCGGGACAAAGCTGTAAACCCACTTCAGGATTTAGACCATTGTTATATAAGATGCTTAAGTTCTGAAAATCTGATATCTGCATAACTTATTGAGATACTCTATATTAATTATGCCTATATGGTATTTTATTCAGTTTCAACTATTTAGATTTTTTTTAAAGTTACCAATGCCAAAATTCTGTTGCAGTTCTAATTAGGGTGACAGGCAACATTACTGTAATGTACTTGAGTGTAATGCACTTCTAACCCCTCTTTTTGCCCTGCCCCCAATTTATGTGGACAGATTTAAACCTTGTAAGATCTTTGTCTTTATCTGCCTGTTGGCTTTGAAAGCCAAAAATGGCATCCAGCTAAGAAGTTTCAAAAGTTATGTGCCAACTAAGGATACTGTCACAAGTTTTAGGTCTGCCCAATTCTCTTGGGTGCAGCAGTACTGGTCACTCCTGTAGGTGCTCAGAGGGTCCTACGTTCAGAAATGTCCCCATAATGTTAATATCTAATTATACTAAATAGTGTGATTGGGTAGGGGGTATAACAATAGAGGCCCCTATCTGAACTGGATAGCATGTCTTTCGCACATGCACTTTTCCAATTGTTCTGAAGGTGGACTGAAACAGCTTAATGTGACCAGGCCAGATACAAATTGTTAAGCTGCTTTATTTTACAGACAGCGCATGACCATACATCGTAACCAGTGTAATCAAATAACTGCAGAGCACTCCTTGAGAATAAAATAAAAATACACCACACCAGCCCTATTAGCATGCTTGCTCAAGTTTTCCCTGTTAGCCATCTGACCATGGGCTTGTGATAAGCAAGTTTTCCCTCACCTGGCCAAGACTTCCTCTCCAGTCCTAGCTAGTTGGCTAACTGGCACTGCGTCTCTCTTCCGACATTTGTGTTTGCAACAAGTAAGGGGGCAATCCCCTGACTTCTTCCAGTATGCCTGTCGATAAAACTGTCTACCTCTACTCCCCCCTTGGTGTGGTTCTCTAGCCACGAACTCCTATTCTCAAAATATATAGGGCCCCATCATAGTTTAATGTATGGGAAAAGTCCATTAATTCTCATTATCTCCATTTGAAGTGGATGGTGAACTTTGATATTTCACTAACTGGCTTGTCTAGCTTTAATACATGGCTTCAATGCCTACAGTCAATGGCTTTTTATAAACCCTATGTGAATTCACTTTGTTTTAAAACATAACGTGTAAACATAACTCATTCCCAAATCCTATTCGTGAAGAGCATGACTGCATATACCAAATACCTACACCACTGCAATGGGAGACAGTATTTGAACTACTACAACAACAACAACTTGTGTTTATATAGCACCTTTAACATAGTAAAACGTCTCAAGTCACTTTCCAGGAGTATTATAAGACAAAAAATTTGACACCGAGCCACACAAGGAGAAATTAGGGCAGGTGACCAAAAGCTTGGTCAAAGAGGTAGGGAATTCCAGAGCTTAGGGCCTAGGCAACAGAAGGCACAGCCACCAATGGTTGAATGATTATAATCGGGGATGCTCAAGAGGGCAGAATTAGAAGAGCGCAGATATCTCGAGGGGGTTGTGGGGCTGGAGGAAATTACAGAGATAGGGAGGGGCGAGGCCATGGAGGGGTTTGAAAATAAGGATGAGAATTTTAAAATCGAGGCGTTGCTTAACCGGGAGCCAATGTAGGTCAGCAAGCACAGGGGTGATGGGTGAACGGAACTTGGTGCGAGTTAGGACACGGGCAGAATTTTGGATGACCTCAAGTTTACATCGGGTAGAATGTGGGAGGCCAGCCAGGAGTGTGTTGGAATAGTCAAGTCTAGAGGTAACAAAGGCATGGATGAGGGTTTCAGCAGCGGAAGAGCTGAGGCAAGGACAGAGATGTTACGGAGGTGGAAAGAGGCGGTCTTAGTTATGCCACGGCTAAGTGGTCGGAAGCTCATTTCAGGGTCAAATATGACACCAAAGTTGCGAACAGCGTGGTTCAGCCTCAGACAGATGTTAAGGAGAGGGATGGAGTCAGTGGCTAGGGAATGGAGTTTGTGGCGGGGACCGAAAACACTGGGCTGTATTTTGCGACCCCCACGGGTGCGTACGAGGTGCATACGTGCCCGTAGGGGCCGCGCAAGTGCCGCGTTTAGGCATGCGAAGCGCATGCACTGAAACTCGGCACTTATGATCTGTCAAGAATTCTCTACGTACAGAACTGTCAAAAGTATGAATGGGGATTCCCTTATTTCATTGGGTGGGTCAGCCCACGTGATCCCAGGAGTGCCTACGAACAGCTTGCGCCCCTGGGATACATGGGACTTTGCCCGCGCGGACCAGGAGAGGCCCAGGATCGCAAGCCGCCATTCCACCCAGGCCACCAGGTACTTTCGTACACATTTTGAAAGTCTTTAATTGGAGAAAATTTCTGCTCATCTAGTACTGGATGTCGGACAAACAGTTTGACAATTTAGAGACCGCGGAGGGGTCGAGAGAAGTGGTGGTGAGGTAGAGCTGGGTGTTGTCAGCGTACATGTGGAAACTGACGCTGTGTTTTCGGATGATGTTACCAAGGGGCAGCATGTAGATGAGAACTAGGAAGGGGCCAAGAATAGATCCTTGGGGGACACCAGAGGCAACGATGCAGGGGTGAGAAGAGAAGCCATTGCAGGTGATTCTCTGGCTACGATTAGATAGATAAGAATGGAACCAGTCGAGTGCAGTCCCACCCAGCTGGACGACGGTGGAGAGGCATTGGAGAAGGATGGTGTGGTCGACCATGTCAAAGGCTGCAGGCATGTCAAGAAGAGACGAGAAGGGATAGTTTACCTTTGTCACAGTCACAAAGGATGTCATTTGTGACTTTGATGAGCGCCGTTTCGGTACTGTGGCGGGGCGGAAACCTGATTGGAGGGATTCCAACATGGAGTTACGGGAACAATGGGTACGGATTTGGGAGGTGACAACACGTTCAAGGACTTGAAAGGAAAGGGAGGTTGGAGATGGGGTGGTAGTTGGCAAGGCCGGAGGGATCAAGGGTTGGTTTTTTGAGGAGCGGGGTGATGATGGCAGATTTGAGGGAGAGGGGGGACAGTATCTGAGGAGAGAGAACCATTAGCAATGTCAGCTAACATGGGAGTCAGAAAAGGAAGTTGGGTGGTCAGCAGCTTGGTGGGAATAGGGTCAAGGGAGCAGGAAGTGGGTCTCATGGACAAGATGAGCATGGAGAGGCTACCACTCACTTAATGTGCAGTTGGTGTGCGACCACAGACAGCTAATCCTCAATGTCAACGCCCGCTATCCTGGCAGCAGACTCCATGCATTTAAAAAAATATTCGTTCATGGGATGTGGGCATCATTGGCAAGGCCAGCATTTATTGCCCATCCCTAGTTGCTCTTGAGAGGTGGTGGTGAGCCGCTGCCTTGAACTGTTGCAGTCTGTATGGTGAAGGTACTCTCACAGTGCTGTTAGGGAAGGAGTTCCAGGATTTTAACCCAGCAACGATGTAGGATCGGCGATATACTTCTAAGTCAGGATGGTGTGTGACTTGGAGGGGAACTTGGAGGTGGTGGTGTTCCCATGTGCCTGCTGCCCTTGTCCTTCTAGGTGGAAAAGTTTGCAGGTTTGGGAGGTGCTGCCGAAGAAGCTTTGGCGAGTTGCTGCAGTGCATCTTGTAGATGGTACACACTGCAGCCACGGTGTGCCAGTGGTGGAGGGAGTGAATGTTTAAGGTGGTGGATGGGGTGCCAATCAAGCGGGCTGCTTTGTCCTGGATGGTGTCGAGCTTCTTGAGAGTTGTTGGAGCTGCACTCATCCAGGCAAGTGGAGAGTATTCCATCACACTCCTTACTTGTGCCTTGTAGATAGTGGAAAGGCTGTGGGGAGTCAGGAGGTGAGACACTCGCCACAGAATACCTAGCCTCTGACCTGCTCTTGTTGCCACAGTATTTATGTGGCTGGTCCAGTTAAGTTTCTGGTCAATGGTGATCCCCAGGATGTTGATGGTGGTGGATTCGGTGATGGTAATGCCGTTGAATGTCATGGGGCAGTGGTTAGACTCTCGCTTGTTGGAGATAGTCATTGTTTGGCACTTGTGTGGCGTGAATGTTATTTGCCACTTATCAGCCCAAGCCTGAACGTTGTCCAGGTCTTGGTGCACGCGGGCATGGACTGCTTCATTTTCTGAGGAGTTGTGAATGGTGCTGAACACTGTGCAGTCATCAGCGAATATCCCCATTTCTGACCATATGTTGGAGGGAAGGTCATTGATGAAGCAGTTGAAGATGGCTGGGTCTAGGACACTGCCCTGAGGAATTCCTGCAGCGATGTCCTGGGGCTGTGATGATTGACCTTCATCCACCACAACCATCTTCCTTTGTGCTAGGTATGACTCCAGCCAGTGGAGAGTTTCCACCCCCCCCCCCCGATTCCCATTGACTTCAGTTTTACTAGGGCTCCTTGATGCCACACTTGGTCAAATGCTGCCTTGATGTCAAGAGCAGTCACTCTCACCTCACCTCTGGAATTCAGCTCCTTTGTCCATGTTTGGACCAAGGCTGTAATGAGGTCGGGAGCCGAGTGGTCTTGGCGGAACCCAAACTGAGCATCAGTGAGCAGGTTATTGGTGAGTAAGTGCCGCTTGATAGCACTGTCGATGACACCTTCCATCACTTTGCTGATGATTGCGAGTAGACTGATGGGGCGGTAATTGACTGGATTGGATTTGCCTGCTTTTTTTTGTGGACAGGACATACCTGGGCAGTTTTCCACATTGTCGGATAGATGCCAGTGTTGTAGCTGTAGTGGAACAGCTTGGCTAGAGGTGTGGCTAGTTCTGGAGCACAAGTCTTCAGCACGACAGCCGGGATGATGTTGGGGCCCAGAGCCTTTGCTGTATCCAGTGTGCTTAGCCGTTTCTTTAAATGGAGTGAGACTACAAAATGCTGTGGTACAACGGGATCTGGGGGTCCTAGTACTGTACATGAAACACAAAAACTTAGCATGCAGGTACAGAAAGTAATTAGGAAGGCTAATGGAATGTTGGCCTTTATTGCAAGGGGTATGGAGTATAAAAGTAGGGAAGTTTTGATGCAACTTTACAGGGCGCTGGTGAGACCGCACCTGGAGTACTGCATACAGTTGTGGTTTCCATCTTTAAGGAAGGATGTACTTGCATTGGAGGCAGTACAGAGAAGGTTCACTAGGTTGATTCCTGGGATGAAGGGGTTGACGTAGGACGAAAGGTTGAGCAGGTTGGGCCTATACTCATTGGAGTTTAGAAGAATGAGAGGTGACCTTATTGAAACATAAGGTTCTGAGGGTGACTGACAGGGTGGATGCTGAGAGGATGTTTCCCCTAGTGGGGGTATCTAGAACTAGGGGGCATAGTTTCCGAATAAGGGCTCACCCATTTAAGACGGAGATGAGAAGGAATTTCTTCTCTGAGAGGGTCGTGAATCTTTGGAATTCTCTTCCCCAGAGAGCTGTGGAGGCGGAGTCACTGAATATATTCAAGGCGGAGATTAACAGTCATTTGAACTACAAGGGAGTCAAGCGGTATGGGGAGAGAGCGGGAAAGTGGTGTTGAGGACAAGATTGGATCAGCCATGATCTTATTGAATGGTGGAGCAGGCTCAAGGGGCTGATTGGCCTACTCCTGCTCCTGTTTCTTATGTTCTTATGTTCTTGATATCACGGGGAGTGAATCAAATTGGCTGAAGATGGTTTCTGTGAGGGCCTGGTGGGGACCTCAGGAGGAGGCCGATACGGATCATCCATTCGGCACTTCTGACTGAAGATGGTTGCAAACACTTCAGCCTTATCTTTTGTACTCATGTGCTGGGCTCCATCATCATCGAGGATGGGGATATTCATGCAGCCTCCTCCTCCCGTTAGTTGTTTAATGGTTGGATGTGGCAAGACTCCAGAGCTTTGATCTGATCCATTGATTGTGGGATCGCTTAGCCCTGTCTATAGCATGCTGCTTCCGCTTTTTAGCATGCATGTAGTCCTGTGTTGCAGCTTTCCCAAGTTGGCACCTTATTTTTAGGTACGCCTGGTGCTGCTCCTGGCATGCTCTTCTATACTCCTTATTGAACCAGGGTTGGTCCCCTGGCTTGATGGTAATGGTAGAGTGAGGGATATGCCGGGCCATGAGGTTACAGATTGTGGTGGAATAAGATGCACTGCAGCAACTCGCCAAGGCGTCTTCGACAGCACCTCCCAAACCTGCGACCTCTACCACCTAGAAGGATAAGGGCAGCAGGCGCATGGGAACACCACCACCTGCAAGTTCCTCTCCAAGTTACACACCATCCTGACAAGGAAATATATCACCGTTCCTTCATTGTAGCTGGGTCAAAAACCTGGAACTCCCTCCTTTCACCACACGGACTGCAGCAGTTCAAGGGGGCTGCTCACTACCACCTTCTCAAGGGAAACTGGCGATGGGCAATAAATGCTGGCCTTGCCAGCGATGCCCACATCCCGTGAATTTTTTTTTTTTTTAAACTGAGTGGTCCAGTGGCATAAAATAAAGGAAAGTCAGTTAGGGAGGCCTACCCCGGCATATTTTAAAAAAAAATTCTCTTTCACTTTCACTGAGGCTCTTTCTCTCTCACTCTTGCTGCCTTTCTCCTTTTCTTGTGCACTCTCTCCATGGTGGTGCACAATGGATGCTTATTTCTCAATTCAATCTAAAGAGTTCCAAATTTGTTTCTGGAACAGAAGTGTAAGATGGATTTTGGTTACCCATTGGGAAAGGTTAAAACAGCTTTTCCTCATTCTTGTGCAGCATAACTAACTATGTTAAATTAGAAATCCAAATAAACTTAGATAGACAACACTAGTGAAATGAAAGTACGCAGTTTTAACTGATTGGAACATTTAATAGCGCAACTTCATTTTTAATGTTGCTGTCAATCAGGAATCATGATGCCTAATTTTTTATTTGCATTTTAGGTTTTTGATAGTTTGATGAGACCACATTCATAAAATGCAGAACCAGATGAAGAACCTTATCACAACATGTGTACTCTTCTGAAGTGTAACACAAGAGACTTCCTAAATGTGCTAGCGCCGGTAGGATATTAGTACTGTTACCTGTGTTTAAGTACATGTTGGATGTGAGACTTGACTGCAAATATTTTTACATTGGAACTGATGCATATAAATCTGTGTTAAGGCTTGTCATCAATAAGGACTTTTGTACTTGGGTTTGCTATGTACAAATGCTAGCTGTTTTGGTGTGCGGGGTGGGGGTTGGGGGGGGGGGGCGTAGTTGGAGAGAGAGCCGGATCAAAGATGCTGGGAATCCATTAACTTTATTGATAGAATATACTCGCTGAAAGATGCACCTTTTTAAGGGACTAAAGATTACTTGATGGCAAACTTGAAGTCATTAAAAAATGGTCCCAATTGCAGCAAGTTTCCTTCCTTCCTATGTTAGGGAGCAACAGCTGGAATGGGTAAAGGGGGATTAACAGGTAAGCAATATTTTAGGTGGAAGATAGGTTTGGTCACTAGAAAAATTGTTCAAAAAATTGGCCTAGCTTTTTATCTTAGAGTTTGAGTCAAAATTCTCAATTTTTCTGCAGTGTGACTCAATGGCATGTTGATTGCTCAGATTGTCAGAACAAGAAAGCAGTGTTGACATAAATGGTGGAATTTTATGGAATTCTGTAATAAAGGATGTTCATAGTGAGCTTCCAGGGAAATTAGGGAAAAGTTTGAGAATAAACAACTTGCCTTTGTATAATACCTTTTAACATAGGAAGCGCCCCCAGGTACTTCACACAACAGAAAACAGACACCAGGCAACAGTAGGGAAATTAGGAAAATTGGTAGAATAAATATGTTTTAAGAAGGCTTTTAAAAGTTAGGGGGTGGGCTGGAGAAGTAGAAAGGTTA